>NC_140982.1:747985-780485 GCF_056783735.1 Eptatretus burgeri | reverse complement strand
CGAGGGTTAAAATATCTTGTGATGACGATTACGATGACGTTGAACTCTGAGTGAGAATAATTCTAAATTTAAAAGACTTTAATTTAATGCACTTCAAGCTCAGGTTCAAACCAAAGCTCCAAACACAGGTGAGGTCAGGTATCTGGGATTTACAAAGAAACTGTATTTCACATGTGCATGGACATGTACTCACATATGACCCAGAAGACCCTTAAGACTCCAAGACCCAAAAGCCACAGAGACCCAAAAAGATGCTGAAGCTCCCGAAGACCCAAAAGCCAAAGACCCAAAAGACCCCTCAGACCTTAACACTATTTGGACCCTTCAGACAGATTAGCGAGCTTCGACCCTTGACCACTTCGACCACTTCGGCTCTTCTTATATCACAAATGAAATTTCAAGTAAATATAATAAATATCACCAATATTACAAATAAATTTGAATAAAATAAATGTTTGGATGATGATTGGTGGAAATCATGACAAAACAGGAAATCTGTGACGTCAGTCTCTGTAACGACGTGTGGAGAGGTGAGCGTAGCGAGCCAGTCCACGCTAGTTTATGATAAAAATCAGGTTCACACCTTTGTCTTGAGAGGACGATTCATCCACGATCTCAGACTTGATCTTCACTTTCACAACATGATCTGAAAAAAAATATATATCATTAAAAAATAAACATGATTGAATCAAGATATTGTCACAATCACACACGTCACCATGCCCAATTCAATCAGATAACTCAACTCAAATTAGCCAGGTAAACTTAAACTTATGCTTTATCAATACCAATAAATAAGGCCAAAAACGATCGATGGTGAAAGTTCTTCAGGGTGTTCTAAAAAGACAACTTTCGTTGTTAATATTGTTGCGGATGCAGGTTTGAGGGTCGCGACGAGGAGAAGCCCTCGGGTCCCTCCTGAATGCCCGTTCTTGATGCCGCCGGGCACAGATAACTCCACGTGCAGACAGGTTGCGAAGCAAGCACGAACGCTGATTGGTACTGCCAATCCTAGAAAGGATTACACTACTTCACGTGTTTCCGTTTCCGGTGGATTGACCGCACCAAGCGAGTTCCGTGCCCTCGATGCGTACTTGTGTTCACTTAAACGTAGCAGGTACAGCCGAGCGGAGCTGCCAAGTACGCACCAGCTGATAACAGCAAATTCGTGGAACAGAACTTCCAGGAGAACGTGTGTGTGGACGACTCTGACCCAATAGGAATCAAACAGAATGAGCTGGGTACATTTATCATGTAAGCAGGTTTATTAATATCGTTACAGATTTCCGCCCGCCGGCGTGCGGGCGGCCGCGTTTCGCTAATAGCGCCGCGCTCGCCCACCGACGTAGCAATCTCGTCGCAGCTTTCGGAACAACGCCAAAATCCCGCTACAGGTGTGTTTTTATTGCACACCACAGCCGAGTCAACACTGTACCCGCGCAACAGGGTCCGATCGCCGAATGGTCGATTTACCGAATTAATCACGCGGGCAGACTACCGAGAGACTGCACCTCAATGGGGCCTGCTTGGAAACGAGCCGCTTAAGCAGCTCACTCCTTTTTGGGATAACCGAGCGGGGTATTATCACGAAAGCCCCGTTGGATCCGATTCTATTATCGGCTCTTAATAAGCCAGCTATTATTTTGAATGCAATATGGCAGTTCAATTTGAAGGAAAAGGACGTGACGAACGGGTGAACATTCACACAAGGACATTTATTTATAGAACGACACATATGCAATCATGCAGTCATGTATGCAACCAATGCACGTATGGGACAAGCAATGCAATTAATGCAATGGGGGTAAGGGACAGGACACGAGTAACAAAGCCTACAGCCGTTCTATTATTATTTATTTGCATGCACTTTACAGTTCGACTTAAAGACATGGCGCCACAACGTTCATTCAAAGACAACCCCGGAAAGAAAAGGCCCGGGCTCGTAAGCCTTTCATGTTTCTCAGAGCTTGGGAGACTGAAGAAGCTGCGAGAGGCCGCGCTGGTTACCTGCCGCCTTCGTGGCGACTCGCTGGGTGCTCCTCGGCGTCCCGTCCACACGGCAGCTGGCGTGACCGCGGCGCGGCCCAGGCCTCGTCATGCAGCCCGGTCGATCGGGCCAAGTCGACAACGCTAAAGAGGAACGAACGGGCCTTTGCTCTCTCAGAGTTGCTCTCTTAAGAGCCCGTCCGTTCCTCTGCGTCGTTTGGACTGTCCCGGGGCCCGATCACCTCGGACCATTATGCCGCTGGTTGGCGACTCCTCTCCGGCCTCTTCCCAGCGACCCACAGCTCGGCATGGAACGGCAGGCTGCGCTCCAGGCTCCCGTCTCCTCCGCTCTCTCCAGCTCCTCACCGACTGCAGACTCCAGGCTGACCCAGCTCCCAACGCGACTGCACACAACTGCCTGCCTGGCCTCTCTTCGCGCCCTTATATTGGGTCCGTGAGGCGAGGTTTTGATCTCCGATCTCTCACCTCTGACCCCCCGCTGGCTCCACCCCTTTCGATCTTTTGATCCGAATTGTCGCGAAGCTCGGAGAGAGCGGACGTGGGTGAAATCATCGACCCTGGTGCCAACGAAGGAGTCCCCGGGTCTGGTGGTAGAGATGTTGTTCATGGGGAATTCGCCGTTGCTGGTGCAAAGATGGCGGCGCAATGGAGATGACGGTCAGGCGTTGCTGTTCGTTGTTGCGTAGTTTGTGAGGGGATGTCGTGGTGGTCGTTGTGGAGATGGTTGATGAGAGCGATGTTGGTGGTGGAGGTGGTTGTTGTGAAGCGGTTGGTCCAAAATAAAGATAGTAAAAGAATAATGGCTAACTAAAGATTCACAGCCCGGCACACGAATAATTGCCCGTGAAAAATCGGTGGGGAAATCTATCTGAACACAGACTTATCGACATAACCGATTTCAGGACCTATATGGTGTCCTGTGAATTTCCACAACCATAACAATATTTATGGCGAGGAAAGGGAATGTGGCACAATAATAAAAGGTTTTAATACAAGAGCAATATTATCTGGCATGGATTTGTGGAGTGAGGTAAAAGAAATGCAAGTACAGTATTTACAAAAGAGGACAGAGTGTGGAGCTCACCCGATACAGACAACTTACACATTCTTAACTTTCACTTACACGAAAGGCGCCTTCAGATTACACTAACACGACAGGTGCCATCATTTTACAAAAACACGACAGGTGCCATCATTTTACAATAACATGACAGGTGCCATCATATTACAATAACACGACAGGTGCCATAATATTACAATAACGCGACAGGTGCCATAATATTAAAATAACACGACAGGTGCCATAATATTACAATAACACGACAGGCGGCATCAGATACACACCTGAGGAAATTAGAACAGGAAGAAAGATGGAGACAGCTCGAGGTAATTGTGATCTCTGGGATACTTGGAGCCACCGACGTACCAGCGTGAACCCAGTCGCTTCAGTGGTGGAAATAGGGAGGAAAACTAGGGGTGTCTCCGGTGCGTGAGTGAGGAGGTGCAAATGACGTGCAAGTACGGTGCAGTGAAGGAAAAATGAGAAGAGGTGCGTATCTGGTGGAGCGCAGAACGGGGCTTCTAAAAGTCTGAACCAGAGTCCGGAACAAAAGGACACCTGGGAGTGGAGAGACCACACGGGCTGGTGTCTGGAGAACAAGTACAAGTGAGCGAAGTCCAACACCAGGCAGAAGGACAGATCCAGCAGAGATTTCCTGGTCACGTCGTCCAAACACACTGACTTACGAACTTCCTCCTCTATCTCCGTTTCACCTCGTTCCCTCTGGACGCACGAGCAATCAACACAAAACACCAACTGTCCATTTCAGGGCTCTGATGGTCACGCCTCACTCACGCCAATTAATCTAACACCACACACATTCACCCTTCGCAACTCTCAAAACAGTTTGCATTACACATTTCACCCCCCCCCCACTTATTTGGACCTATGTAAACCCACAAGCTCTTTTTCGCTCTTCTCCCTTTCCCTCTTTCTTCTCTTTCCCAGAATGACTGTGGTACCTCTTCGTATCTGTGACAAGTGACTTACGAGGAGGGGGTTATGTGCGAAGCATAAGGATTTCTCGATTGTGACACTGCTTGTATATACGTGCTCTTTACAAATCATAATAAACAATTTTTTCCAATTTTTTTCCGGGTGTCTGCCTCGACTGGTTAAGCATAGTGGAGAGTAAAAGGGAGTTCGTCCCCGTCGTTCCATCAAGGGAAGCCATGAGCCAGCGTGTCCAACGACGGCAACGCTCGGCCGTATCTTCATCGTGCTTCAATCGCGTTAAATTTCCAGATTTTTTTTTACGATGTTTCAAACAATTATTTTATTTCAATTAAACTCCTGTATCAAGGGAGGCGCAAAGTGTCCCTCTCTTTATATGGGATGGTTTCTCTGTACGCAGCTTCAACACAAGGTTCCTCTTGTGAACACAAGGGAAGTACAGCACGAACATGAGATGTTTTGAATGAACACTGTTTAAGGTAACGTGTTCTATGAACTCTCTAGTTATCACCTTTGGCACCGAAGGTGGACGGACGTTATGTTTTCACACCTGTCTGTTTGTTTGTCTGTGATCAGGAACATCAAATGGTTGTGGATGGATGAGGATGAAACTTTGTTGAACATCCAGATACTTGACTTTATCAAGTGGTTCTTCACCATTGACGGGGTGAGCAACGATATGTAGCACGATATCTCAAAACGTTGTGGACGAGTTATGACAAAACGAGGTGGATGAGTTGAGTCGATGACAAGAACAAGCGATTAGATTTTGGTTCAGGTCTGAATCCAGATCCGGCGTATCAGTGGGATACAAAATGTAAACTGTTCAGCCTGGCGGAGGCATGCCCTCCACTGAGTGCTGCTCGAGTTATTATTAAACTTCCTCCAATAGGATTGGGGAAGGCTGATTGATGTTGTAGATGTTTCCACAATGAGCACCCCCATTTTTTAATGGTACCACAGTGTTTCTTAGACCCCAAAGAGTACGAAACCATCATTTTGGTTTGTTTTTTGTTTTTTTTCCTCCTGGACTCACAATTTCCAAAATGTCCAAGCTGGATCAGTGTCCGAGCTGTATCAGTGTCTGAGCTGTTTCAGTGTCCGAGCTGTATCAGTGTCTGAGCTGTATGAGTGTCTGAGCTGTATCAGTGTCCAAGCTGTATCAGTGTCTGAGCTGTATCAGTGTTTGAGCTGTATCAGTGTCCGAGCTGTATCAGTGTCTGAACTGTATCAATGTTCGAGCTGTATCAATGTCTGAGCTGGATCAGTGTCTGAGCTGTTTCAGTGTCCGAGCTGTATGAGTGTCTGAGCTGAATGAGTGTCTGAGCTGTATCAGTGTCTGAGCTGTATCAGTGTCTGAGCTGTATCAGTGTCCGAGCTGTATCAGTGTCTGAGCTGTATCAATGTTCGTGCTGTATCAATGTCTGAGCTGGATCAGTGTCTGAGTTGTATCAATGTTCGTGCTGTATCAATGTCTGAGCTGGATCAGTGTCTGAGTTGTATCAATGTCTGACCTGTATCAATGTCTGAGTTGTGTCAATGTCTGACCTGTATCAATGTCTAAGCTGTATCAATGTCCGAACTTTTTCTCGGATCCGGCTGGGACCTTCGGAATGACATTTTGAATCAGTAAAGGGAATAAAAAGTACGTGGCATTGACATGACCTTTTACACCTTGACCTATTTTTTCACGTCATGACCCAATTATAGAGTTTAACATTTTTCACAACTTTTTTCCAAATTTTTTTTCTTAAATCACAGTTTCTCCCTGAATGTTGATGGTCAAGGTCGAATGGCAGTCGAAACAAACATTTGCCATGGAGATCAGGGATCATGAGGCCAGGGTCAGTCATGGGCGATCACCAAGGATAAGATGGGGGAGGCCAGGGTAGGCTTTCCTTGGTGATCGCGGATATCGAGTTGTTATTATTATAATTATCATGATAAACAATAAACTACCGTGTGAACATTAAGAAAGAGTTTGTGGTTCAAACCTTCGTATCGAGCGAACGAATCATCAACGACGTCGGACTCGACCTTCACTTTCACAACAGAATCTGAAACACAAACAGATCCATGAAGTAAATAATAAACATCCAGGAACCACAAGATGTCGGTTCGGAGTTCACGTCACGTACCGGGTCCGGACTCCTTATCCTCGGGTGAACCGACCATGGACCCGCGGTTTGAGGGACGGACTCCGGGATCGACCGTGTTTCCTCCATCGAAGCCGCTCGTGGATCTCAGGGTGTTCGTTTTGTGATCTTCACCGGAGAGATCTCGGATCATCGCGCATCGTCCTGACTGGAGGAGACTGGAAGGAACACGAGTTCTCTCTTTGAATTGTGTTACGAGAAAAACTACAACACGATTAAAATTCAAAATAATGATGAGATTAATATTACAACTCAGAAGCCAAAACCTGAATGATAATATGAAGTGGAGATCCAGACTCTGGTCACTTCCCTCGAGGAAACAGGATCGTTCGTTATTACATCACTTCCGGTTTCCGTTTCCGGTGCTTTGTAATGTGCCGAGTCTGTCTCATGTTTCGTGTTATTCTGTCCTCACGATGCGGGACTCGTACAGATAGACAGGGAGATGAACAATGTCCCACACGTCAAACATTCACAAGATATAAATCAAACCCGATCGTGTTTATACACCGCACAGCGTTTAATATTCACAAGATAGAAATCAAATCCAATCGTGTTTATACACCGCACAGCGTTTAATATTCACAAGATAGAAATCAAACCCAATCGTGTTTATACACCGCACAGCGTTTAATATTCACAAGATAGAAATCAAATCCAATCGTGTTTATACACCGCACAGCGTTTAATATTCACAAGATAGAAATCAAACCCAATCGTGTTTATACACCGCACAGCGTTTAATATTCACAAGATAGAAATCAAACCCAATCGTGTTAAAACACCGTGGAGACGATGCCCGGCCACCGTTCGGCTCACGTTCGGCACGGCCCGTGACGTCATCGACCTCTCACCCTCGGCACGGCCCGTGACGTCATCGACCTCTCACCCTCGGCACGGCCCGTGACGTCATCGACCTCTCACGCTCGGCACGGCCCGTGATGTCATCGACCTCTCACGCTGAACAAATTGAGAGACGAAGACAATTTCTTGTGCTGATGAATGAAAAATTAAAATATATTAATTTTATGTGTTTGATCAAACAGCAGATTGTTGTTGTTTATCATCGTCTCCCCACCATCACCACGGCCACCATCTCCCTGGCCACCGTCTCCGCGGCCAGTAAAACATTCTCCATGAGTAGTCGCTCCTCTGGTGAAAATTTTGTCTCAATCCGACAAGCACTTGCGGAGAAAAACACGAAAGTTCTGTGTGGACAAACAGACGGACAGACAAATCGACAAACAAACAAACAAACGGCCCCAAATGTAATACTGTTATAGATTCGACGGTGGAGGGATTCGCACACCACTCCTGACTACAGATGTTGAAGAATCAGCGCTCTTAACAGAACCGCAGTCTCAGGGGTTATAACGCCGGCAAGTTCGGCACCGCTCTCGGGTTACGCGCCTCAGACCACGATACCAAAGTACACCTGGGCCGTACCAGTTAGGGATAGAGACCCCGGCTACAAACTGGGTTTGTCAGAGACCGAGCGAAGTCTGCCACAGTCCGTAGCCCGTTTGGTTTTCTATACAAATCAAGCGATTGTTCCTCAGCGCGGCACGAATAAATTCAAGGCAGCAACTTTCATATGAATCAGCCAGATTTATTGGGGAAACATCGGGGAAACACGACACAAGCAACGCATTCACGAACGTTATCATTCATGGATAACCGCTCTTAACTAGGGAGCTTCGGATACGGGTTTGAAAGGGAGCCCGAGCAAAATAAACCTAAGGCCTGGAGAACGTGCAGACAAGACACGGAGTTCTTGGTGATGCCTCATGGATGAGAGGAAAAGTGTCGAAGGCAGGAATGCGGCTCGTCACAAGCCGATGGTCTCGGATTTGAGCGCCCAAGCTTGAGCATGCAGCGTGGCAAGATAGCGCTCGTACTCCTTTCAGCACCGCTCACGCACCAGCCTTGTGGCAAGATGGCGGCGACATACACCTTTTGTCGGCACCGCTCACGCACCAGCATCGGTGCGTCTCGCCCCCATAAGGTCGACGGCACAAGAGCGAAATATCTATGGTGTGTTCCAGCTGGTTTCTCACAAGGTCCAGTATGCGAATCCAGGCCTGGCCTGTACACCAGACTTGGCGAAATCTGGGTGTTGGACTCTGCAGGCGGATCGACGGGATGAAAGATGTGTCGAGCCGTGCAGGGAGAAAATACAGTCAGAGGCTCCGTGGTTGGACTCAGGATGAACCTGTGGACGACCTGCAGGCTGGATCCATGACCGAGAGGGAACAGCTCGTCGAGTCTCTCCTCATAAAGCAGATCGCCGACCGACCCAAGCAGTTCCTCTCCTTGCCTTTCGGGGCCGGCCTTTTCGGACCGCCTCCGTGGACACTCTCCGCCAACGGGGTGCTGACGCATCTCGTTGACTGACTCTGTCAGGGTGCTGGGCGCGGGCTGGCCAGAAGGGGGGAAGGGAAAAGAAGCGCCTCTCGGTACACCACCACCGTATGAACACTGGACAGCCTGCTACACCTCCCGACACACATGTAACGTCCGATTACCGAACAACCTGGCAAAACATGCATTTAAGGGGGGATCTGGGCTAACCCGATACTTAATGACCCACTAAGGGCCCATTTCCGCAACACGACCCCCAGCTTTCTCCCGAGGCTCTCCCGAGCCTCCATCTGGGGAAGCCCACGGTGATGGCCCTGTCTTACGTACAGCACAAATCTCCCATTTACTCTAACCCACAATATGGGAAGCACTCAACTCCAAAGAACCAAAGTGTCACAGTAATATTGGCATGTCCCTTTCCTAGTGTGTTGGGTCACCAATCTAACAAACAAATTCACACTCTATGCACACTACTTAACATTGTAATTATGGATTTGAACGGGAGGGCATTCAATTTTACTTTTAACACCAATATTTGCATAGGATCAGGACATTCAAAAATTCAAAGTTCCCGAACATGTTCGCTCCTTCATGCCCCATCCCGGCAGTATTGTCTATTCACCCCTGAGGGTTTCCTCACTTCGTGGCCCTATTGGCCTCTCACCAGGCGAGTTCAGTCGGCCCAGTGACCTAATATCACAGAGAGTTCTTTGGCCCAGTGATCCCACAAAATTGCATGAATCTTCGGCCGCAACGGCCCACAAACTGGCATGATCTTCGGCCCCAACGGCCTACAAAAGCGCATGAATCTTCGGCCGTAACGGCCCACAAAAGCACTTTGGCCTCAATGGCCCACAAAAATGCTTCGGCCCATATGGCCCACAAAATGACTTCGGTCCGTATGGCCCACAAAATGACTTCTCGGCCGCAATGGCCTACTCACGAGCAGCAGCAGGCAACAAGCCCTGCATTGGACAGCAGGTGGCACAGCAATGGTGGCACGGTGATCTCGATGGTAAGCAAATGCAGTTTGGAGGCGTTCTTGAGGACGCAAGTGGGTGTGATGACCTCAGACCAGGTGAGATGGGGAGTACCCTTAACCTTCCTTGCCTGACTTGTTTTGGCATGGTCTTCTTAATACGTTCTTTTTTTTTCTATCAGACAGGATGGTGTGTTTCTTAATCAAATGTTATCTTTGTGGGTGTGTGCTCATGACTCACTGGTGGCCTCTCTGGCACTTGGAGAGGGTGACCTCGCCTGGCCCTTGTTAACAAATTTTCCCATCAACACTACTCGTACCATGTGTCAAACATGAATGGTGCGGAGGAGAGTTCATCGAACCTAACCATTTACTTTTATCTCTAAACAATGAAACACACCCTGCTATGGCAAGAATGATCCTAATGACCAATTTTTCCCAACCTGGCACACTGTTCCATTCTTTTAAACCTGGGCAAGGCCCTTATTTGTCTTTTTTCATTTGGTGGTGCCTGGCATACTCGCTGGCTGGGGAGTGTCACTACTACTAGGCCTCTTTGCCTGCTTCCAATCGGGGGTGGGGGACACCCAGCGACCTCGGGGTTCACCAGAGCATGCTTCTGGCGCTCCGAACTGAGGGGTGGCTCTCTAGCCCTCATACTGTGCTCTCCTAGCACCCATACTGTGCTCTCCTGGCACAAAAACCTACTGTGCTGTCCAAGCACTAAACCCTACTGTGCTCTCCTGGCACCTCTGACAGCCTTCACCTGCCAGGAGTCCCAAAGCCCTAGTGCCCTCTCTCCCGACTCACCAACTTCCAATACCATGTTCACACTCCCAGCTACCTTGGCCTGCACCGACCTCAAGCAGTCCGCCTGCACAATGGAGCAGCAGCCAGAATCCATGTCATATCCTCTAAGTCCCCTTAACCTCCACTAACTTGGTTCGGAGACTCCTACCGACAGGGTACTTTGTTCACACTCACTCTCCTCATTCGCACAATCATGCCATTCACCCCAAACACTTTAGTCATTCATTCCGCAGTGCCACACACCCAGTCCACAACACCATCCAACACCTTTCACTTGTCTGTTAAATTAAAAACACACCAGTCCTTTGGATCCCACTTGGTCATCAAATTTAACTGGGACACTTTTTCATCAAACCCCAATCAATTTGTCACTACGTCCGTCGTCCGCTGGCCTCCTCCATACTGCCATAATCGTTTATTTCCAACAATTTAAACAAAACATCAAAATCTCTTCACCAGCCCCATGGAACCTCTGCATGGTTCTAACCAAGCATTTCAGTCTTTCCTCAAGCAAGCCACTCTTTGTCATCCACTTGTTTCAGGTGTGTTTAACGCTCTGCCTGTGATGTCAGCCCATTCTCCCTTGATCTCATCACATGCCTACAGTATTTTGTTCTGGAAATCCATTGTTCTAACAGGAATAAGTTTATGTTCTGATTTCTTGCCTTTGTATACATCTGGACAACCACACAATACACAATCCTTGTCATAACTGAATGTAGTTTCTTTCGATGTAAGTGTGTGCTGAAGATGATGATCCTGTTCACCAGAAAGTTTACGTTTGTTGTGATACAGGATTGATCCCGGGTTGGTATAGTCACTTCTGCACTTCACATAGACAGACTGGCCAGCTGCGACTGTTATATCTTTGCCTCTGGCTTCGCTGACTTTCAGGATACCATCACATCCCTTTTGTGTTAATGTAACAGTTCGCACTCCACCTGACACTGTTTTTTGGCAAATTACACAGTCATCCATCTTGATGTTTCACTTCAGACTTTCTGCAAAAAAAATCATCAATAAATCATGACTAAACCGATCTCACACAGTGTAAAACTTGCAGAGCTACACATTTTTTAAGAATCATGGTCATGGATATTTGTATGTAGATCATATTATAACATAAATAGGAGTACATTGGCCTATTTTGTGCTTTACATGACAACAATACAAGTACATCGGTATTGAGGTAAAAATCGATCCGCGTTTTTGGCTGGGACAGGGTTTGCACTCCACTGAACTCTTGTTGTTTGTATAAACTGGACTCATAGAGACATTTAATATGGCTATACGATTCATCCATAACATTTATAACTCATTTTGAAAGCATTTGGATGTATTTCCTGATTTTGTATTTTCACCCGATACAATTTCTGGAATTTAAGGGGGTACGGCTAAACTGTCTCCCTAAAAATATGTTCCACCACTTTTATTTTGGTATATTTTCAATAACAATCTCCCAGATGTATAAGGACTTGGAAAAAATAATGTCCTAAAACGATTGTAATTTGTTTCGGGTATATCCACAGGGTGCCTGGACTATCAGCAGTTCAGGCTGCTGTGGTGCTGGTGCTCGAGAAGGTGATGCAGAAGCGACGCTGGGGAGGAAGCCGGGTCTCTGATAAATAGGGAGTCGATGAACACACGCGTTTGAAGCACGGAGATGTGAGGGCGAGACCGCGGGAGCTTCATGAAGCGAAGCCACACGAGGAAGAATCAATGCTTTTGATATCTGTGCCATGCGGGGACTCTGGATATTGGTTTGTTGGCACTTGTGGGCCAAAGATATTTTTCTGCACAAAATACACAACATATTCAAAAACTCACAAGCAGCATGACCTTCGGTACATGCAAATGCAGTGCAATATTACATACTCAGTATTTTTAGACCAATGTGTCGTTGGACTGATAAAACAGCCTCGAGGCATCCCAACCTCACCTCGGAGCTGTTGAGTCTGGGTTTGAATCCTGACCAACCTATAAATGTAATCCTGGTGTTTCACATGCAGGGTGAGGCATAAATGTTTCCGCTGCCTTTTTGATGGGATGGTTAAGCCGGATGTACCGTCTGCTAGCATTAGCGCATCAGCTGGTGAACGTTGAAGATCCCATTGTGTCCAGCGTAAATAACGGGCGAGTAATTGCTGCATTGAACAAATTCCAAATGACTGCCACCTTCATTCGAACGTCAGGCATGGCCAACCGGTTCGTGACAGACTTAATTTTGTTTTTTCCACGAGGGAATTGATTTCTCCCCGGATATACGTCACTCCGACGCAGCTCGAGACAAGTCACAACACCGGCTATCACGTCCACCCGTGGGATCTTGAACGTCCGTTTGTAAGGGAACGGAAGTACCCTGGAATGTGGGTCTCATATCCCATGGATGACGTGAAACACTCATGATGAACGACAAAGCTGACAATATAATAATATAAATCGTTTAATGATTCGATCCGAGACGAGTCAGGAGGTGCGATCTCATCTTGTGAGCCGCGCAAAGCCATTTACTAACTCCATGGATTGCATATGATACATCGTGATGAGGAATTGTATGTAATATATAAATGACGCCCGACGTGTGAATTCCACGTTCGTTCGACCTGCACACTCAAGGTGAAGCACACTGAGAGATTATTAGCCAGTGTGACATTTTCCAACGGGTGACCTCACGCAGGTTGTAATGAACGATCACCGGTTATCGGAGGCCGGTGAACTTGACAATGGCTGACTCCTGCATGCAATGATCCGTCTCGTCGATTCCGTTCGCCTGAATGTCTGGATGAACGAACATTACCCCCTTGTGGTCCTTAAAAGAAGAACATACGAGTTTACAAATCTTGCGAGTGCGCCGACACGGACCGGAATTCAAAGTATTTCGTCACGTGACCTGGACGTAGCCAATAGCGAGACACGGAATCGAGGCGTCTCCTTCATGGCGAGAAAACAGTGTATTCACGAAATAACGAAACTTTAAAAAGGTTAACATTGCAATAGTTAAGTGAACTTTTCGAAACTTTTAAGCAAATGTCAGAATACATATATTTAAATGTTAATTAAAGTCGTTCTCAACAGGTACCCTCAATGTGAGGATGCCTCGAGATGGTCAGTATTTAAGACAATCCGGATAATGCAAATTTTGTATCATAAGCAACTGGTTACGTGAGTGGAAGTGGCTGCGATCCACTTCATCACCATATGTTTGGAATAGGGTGTCCCCTGTTCTCCAAGAGGATCAACAACCCCACAGACTCTTGGGACTACTGGGAGGGAAAAAAGGGGGTTTGGTACCCGGGAAGAGGGGGAAAAAAGGGGGTTTGGTGGGAAAAAAGGGGGTTTGGTACCCGGGAAGAGGGGGAAAAAAGGGGTTTGGTATCCGGGAAGAGGGTGAAAAAGGGGGTTTGGTACCCGCAAAAAGGGGAAAAGGGGGTTTGGTACCTGGGAAGAGGGGGGAAAAAAGGGGCTTGGTACCCGGGAAGAGGGGGGAAAAAAGGGGCTTGGTACCCGGGAAGAGGGGGAAAAAGGGGTTTGGTACCCGGGAAGAGTGGGAAAAAGGGGTTTGGTACCCGGGAAGAGTGGGAAAAAGGGGTTTGGTACCCGGGAAGAGTGGGAAAAAGGGGTTTGGTACCCGGGAAGAGTGGGAAAAAGGGGTTTGGTACCCGGGAAGAGGGGGGCAAAAAGGGGGGTTGGTACCCGGGAAGAGGGGGGAAAAAAGGGGGTTTGGTACCCGGGAAGAGGGGGGGGAAAAAAGGGGTTTGCTACCCGGGAAGAGGGGGAAAAAAGGGGGTTTGCTACCCGGGAAGAGGGGGGAAAAAGGGGTTTGCTACCCGGGAAGAGGTGGGGGAAAAAAGGGGGTTTGGTACCCGGGAAAGGGTGGGGAAAAAGGGGGTTTGGTACCCGGGAAAGGGTGGGGGAAAAAGGGGGGTGGGGGAAAGTGGGTTTGCTACCCGGGAAAGGGTGGGGGAAAAAGGGGGTTTGCTACCCGGGAAAGGGTGGGGGAAAAAAGGGGGTTTGGTACCCGGGAAAGGGTGGGGGGAAAAAGGGGGTTTGCTACCCGGGAAAGGGTGGGGGGAAAAAGGGGGTTTGGTACCCGGGAAAGGGTGGGGGGGAAAAGGGGTTTGCTACCCGGGAAAGGGTGGGGGGAAAGTGGGTTTGCTACCCGGGAAAGGGTGGGAAAAAGTGGGTTTGCTACCCGGGAAAGGGTGGGGGGAAAGTGGGTTTGCTACCCGGGAAAGGGTGGGGGGGAAAGTGGGTTTGCTACCCGGGAAAGGGTGGGGGGAAAGTGGGTTTGCTACCCGGGAAAGGGTGGGGGAAAGTGGGTTTGCTACCCGGGAAAGGGTGGGGGGAAAGTGGGTTTGCTACCGGGAAAGGGTGGGGGGAAAGTGGGTTTGCTACCCGGAAAGGGTGGGGGGAAAGTGGGTTTGCTACCCGGGAAAGGGTGGGGGGAAAAAGTGGGTTTGCGTCCCGGGAAAGGGTGGGGGGGAAAGTGGGTTTGCGACCCGGGAAAGGGTGGGGGGAAAGTGGGTTTGCTACCCGGGAAAGGGTGGGGGGAAAGTGGGTTTGCGACCCGGGAAAGGGTGGGGGGGAAAGTGGGTTTGCGACCCGGGAAACGGTGGGGGGGAAAGTGGGTTTGCGACCCGGGAAAGGGTGGGGGGGAAAGTGGGTTTGCTACCCGGGAAAGGGTGGGGGGGGAAAGTGGGTTTGCTACCCAGGGAAAGTGGGGGAAAGTGGAAAGGGGCTTGGAACCCTGGACCCCCGGGGGGGGGGAAGTAGGGGCTTGGAACCCGATTTTTTTGTGTTAGGGGCTTGGAACCCGATTTTTTTGTGTTATGTCCATGTTTTGTGTTTTGTGTTTTTTTTTTGTGTTATGACTTTTTCTTGTTTCTTTGCATCACAAACCAGCAATGGACCATTCCAGCCGAGTTGCCTCACCAAGTGAAAATATCCTACCCCTTTGTGATTATGTCCTGCATGAGATTAATGTTAAAACACATCTTACAAATCTTTATTGGCTTCAGACCCAATTTCAGTCCATTGACAGTGCGTGCACTAATGTATTCGAGCCATTCGTATTCAATGGATGGCTATGAAGGTCCCCCGCCGACATGTGGTCACTGGGCTTCCTGTCCATAAAATGATTTCTTGGAGAGAAATTTAATGGATCTGACATGAAGAACGTAAGTATTGTTTATTATGGTGTTATGATCATCATCACAAAGGCATTTCATCATTATTATGTGATGAGTTGCCTTTTTAGGTCATCTCTTCGAGCATGACCTAATAATATGGGTGTCGATGTCCTTTGATCCGTCCGTCCGTCCGTTCACAATGAAGTTGAAGTGGGAGATCGGGTCATTAGTAATCCTGATAGAGGTCGATGAGACGTACACGACGGTATGACTTTCAAGGTCACCGAAGGTCAAGGTCAAGGTCACGAGGCCTTTGAAGTTGCGAAAATGACGATTTTAAAATTCTATTTCCTCCGCCATTTCTCAAGCGATCTTGAATTTGATTGTAGCATATGGGAGAATATCTAAATTTGGTCTGGCCGGATTTTCGATATTTGCTTATGTGTCACGTGACTTCAAAGTTGGCAAAAAATGCGAAAATGACAATTTTCAAAATCTATCTCCTACATTTCTCAAGCGATCTTCAATTTATTTGATTGTGGCATATGAATGTATGGGACAATATCTAAATTTGGTCGGGACGGATTTTCGAATTTCGCTTTCGTGTCACGTGATTTTAAAGTTTGCAAAAACTGCCCTACCTTCAGGAGGCTATATATTCTCTACTGGGCATGGTAAAAGTTAGTGAATGGTGTCATTGCATAGCAGCTGACCTTGTTAGGTCATCTCTTCGAGCATGACCTATTAATATGGGTGTCGATGTCCTTCGATCCGTCCGTCCGTCCGTCCGTTCACAATGAAGTTGAAGCAGGAGATCTGATCATTAGTGATCCTGATAGAGGTCGATGAGACGTAAACGATGGTATGACTTTCAAGGTCACCGAAGGTCAAGGTCAAGGTCACGAGGCCTTTGAAGTTGCGAAAATGACGATTTTCAAATTCGATCTCCTCTGCCATTTCTCAAGCGATCTTGAATTTGATTGTGGCATATGAATGTGTGGGACAATATCTAAATTTGGTCGGGATGGATAATCGAATTTCGCTTTCGCGTCACGTGACTTCAAAGTTTGCAAAAACTGCCCTACCTTCAGGAGGCAATATATTCTCTACTGGGCATGGTAAAAGTTCGTGAATGGTGTCATTGCAGAGCAGCTGACCTTGTCTTTCATGTCCATTCGAAAGAATACCGATATAATCGAATACGTACACGTCACGTGACTTTGAATTGTGCGAAAACTGCTTCATGCAGTTGCAAAATGACGATTTTCAAAATCTATCTCCTCCTACATTTCTTAAGTTATCTTAAGAAATAATTTGATTGTGGCATATTAATCTATGGGACAATATCTAGATTTGGTCGGGTTGGATTTTCGATATTTGCTTTCGTTTTCGCGTCACGTGACTTCAAAGTTGGCCATAAATCCCTCCTGACCCGAGAACACTACACCCTAGTAACAGGAACTCATGCTTGTTTCTCGCAGAGATGACCGTCACTCCCGCACGGGTGTATTTTTGAACATGACCTCTCTCATTTTTGTTGTGGGAAGTGCGATGAAGGAACTTGGCAGGAGATAAATGGAATGTGAATAATTTGTACATACAAGTGGATTAAGTTTGTGGAGAGAATCTGCACAGGAGATTGACAGTGCTGAGAGTGTCAGTGTGTGCAAAGTGAGTGAAGGGGGTGTGACTGTGTGGTGTGAAGGGGATGCTGAAGGTGTGGTGAATGAAGGGAGTATTGATGGTTTGGTTCTGGGATGTTGTTGTTTGGCTTGTTCAGCAGATACCATCATGAACACATTGCTCACGGCGATGCTTTTGTTGTTAAGATCTGTTAGTTTGTGAGTGCGGGTTCTGCTGGGTATTCCGGTTTGTACGTCCTGATCCATTTTCTTCCGGACTGTGCAATGAAACAAATGATTGTTTCATCATTCGCTTATCTTCTCTTTGGTAATTATTCTTTGGTTCGTTTCATTTCGACTGCCAAAGATTTGAGTTGTCACTAATTTATTTCATAAAACCATATACTTAATATCCAATGTTTGAGTTGAGAGGGTTTGTTTTTCAGCTCATGAAGAAAACTTCTGCATTGTGCACCATAATTTATTAATTTAATGATGAGAATGTATTTTATTCCTTTTGAGTCAAGTCTTGGTGATTTTGCATCAGGGAGTGCTTGATTGGAGTATGTTTCTTGTGTAAATGTAAGTATTCGATTGTGATGATTGGTTCAGATGACGTCACAAACACGTTTGTTTGATTCTTCACAGGTAACGTCAGGTCCCGGCAAGTTCTTGGAAGTATTTTCCAAACTGCCACAATTGGAAAGTTCACCATTGAGGTGGCTTCTGCTTGTGATGATTTGTCACGATCCTCTGTTAAGATTCACCATGGAGGTGAGGGTTGGACACCGTTTTCAAACGTTTGATTTGCATGACCAAGTATGTTCACACGTGCTGGGGTTGCTGACCTGTTTTGATGGAACAAAACGCTGTTGCTCACGAGTGGACGTGTTTCCTGATTGTGTTTATGTTTGATTCCAACACATTCTTTTGCAGGAGATTTCAAGGCACCCATGGCTCAGAAAACGTCCCTCTTTGTAATTTTGAACGTAAGCAGCCCTCCTCTTGTATTCTTAATATCTTCCGTTAGTGTTGTTTGTCCGGAAGATGGAGCCTCATGGAAGAGCATGGTGATGGAGAGCATGAACTGATTATAGGGCGGCAGGGCAACTATTAGACAATATAAACATTAATCCTTTGAACCCTGAGATCCTTGGACTTTTGGTTCCGCCATCCTGGGCTCCCGAGAGAAAAATACAACTGCTCAGGAATATGGAGGTTTGAATATCAGGTGGGAGAACGGCCATGGGGTTTCAAAGGGTTAACTTCCGATTCTGTAACTGAGTGTGTTAGATTTTGGTGGTGCAGTTCCTCTTTCCAGTTTATCAAAGCAAAGTTTTCACAACAGATCCGTCGTGTCTCTCCATCTTTTTCTCCCTGTGCTGTTATGTTTTTGTGTAATTTTTCTCCGTGTTCAACCGGATCTTCTTGTGGCGCTTTGTTCCTGTGAATGTTTGGCCTACTCATCAAGGATAAGATGAATATTTTATTTATTTTAGCATTGACCATGATGCAGGCTGGCAGCCTTCAGAGAAAATCAGAAAATCAATATGACCTCACCTTTCCCCTCGTAAATGTCTGACAATCTTGCCCTACCTTCCAGGTGACTTCATGAAATGACTCCACAGTTGCTGACCCTGAACTCCAATCATCCAAGCTTCCCACTTTCCTCTCTGCCCCTCTTTTCAAGATTTTTCTCGATGGAGAACATTTCTCTATTTTCTTGTATATTCGACCAAATTCACCTTCCCAAGTATATAATAAGCTTAAAGTTCACCTCCAATCTTCCTCCTATTTTTCTCTTTCTGGTAAATTTAATTTGGTGAATGTTTTGGGTTCATTCTTTCAGATTTTTTCTGCCCTGACGTACAGAAGATTTCCCAGTCATTGTGTCGTAGTTCAGAGAGCAATCCTCCCATTCTGGTTCAGGAGGTCACGGCTCAAGCAGATGAAGCCTTTGTCGCTCCTGTGTGAAGCGGGACCATCGCCGCGAAATACAAAACACGCAGGAAATGGCGCTCTGTGCTGAGGCGCGGCGGTGATAGTCATTGTTCATCCTCGACAAGGCAAAGATCCCCGGGGGGTGAAACAGCACACAAGGTAAGGTCTGCAACGCAGTTGTGTGCTTCACCTGAGTATAAGGTGGTCATCTGATGGAGGTAGTCGCCCGAGTGGAAATTGTCACCCTCCTGGTCGGGATCTAACCAGAGTGATATTCATTTTGAGGCCACTCCGATTGGACCTGTACTTGTTGGGTGACCATCCCCATCTTCATTTGATTATCTGTTGTTCCTCCGCATTTACAAGCTTTAATTTAGCACAGTGTACTTTACTGTCCAAAAATTAAACTACAAGAATGGAAAATTAAACTTTCCAGCTGTCCCTACTTTAAACAATATTTTATCTTCTGCCAAGGAGTGAACCACAAGAATCAATTCTGAAGGCAACGGCCTATAGTCCAAAAGAATGGTTTCATTTCTGACAACTGCAGGATGATGCATCAAGTATGGTTGGGAAGAATAACTCTGTACTGCAGAGGATCAAACAGAAACAGCCGTCGATGCACCCAGGGTGCCCCCTCCTCCCCACGTGACTTGAAGCACATCTCACGGCACAGAAGGGTTCCAAGGCCTTCACATTCAGTGTTGAAGATTTCCTTGTGGACGTCCACTATCACTTTGATAAATCAGTCAAGAGAAAAGGCTTCTTGAGGGACTACTTGTCTTTCACCAACAGTGATGTGAGAAAAATAATAAATAAGGAACTTCGACGCAGGAGAAGGTCATTCGGACCATCATGCCTGCACTGCACCAACACCAGATTAAACATATCCATTCAGCTCAATGAAGCATCCTCTTCATCTATACTAATAAATGTCAGAGTATGTCGGGAGGTCATTCAGTCAATCAGCAAGTGAGTGTGTGTGTGTCAACTCCTAAATTCAAAAACCATGAAACCAAGCAGCCTGAAAGTTTGCATACATACGAAGGGAACTCCAAGGGAGTGCATGAGTGTTTTGTTTAATTTAAAAATCCCTTTTGAAGACAATTAACGGCCTGATTTAATTATATCCTGCATCAGGCGCATCCTCAGACACCTTATTGTAAAGGAAGAGGTAGGGAGGAGGTTTTGGGTGCAGGGAAAGGGAGGTGGAGGATAGTGAGAGTTGTTGACAGTTGATAACAGATTGTGGAAGAGCGAGGGGAGAGGGTCAGATTAGGAGGAGGACAAAGGGATGGGTGGTGAAGGGATGAGTTGCAGTGGGGAGTCATAAGAGAGGCGGCAAAGGTAAATGAGAGATTGGAGGAGGTTGGAGGTATGAGCTGGAAGAAAGAGGGTGGCGGAAGGAGACAACTTTGTGGATGTGAAGGGGGACAGTTTTAATAAGGGGGAGTGAGGGAGGAGATTTGAAACGGAGCAGTGAGGGGGGAAAGTTGAGGGGGTCGCTTAGAGGGGGGAAGAGAGAGAAGTTTGCTTTGTGGGGGGGTGGGAAGAGACGGAGATGTGATGAAAGGAAAGAGAAAGCGTGTTCGAGATATCGAGGAGTGCGCTGAATGAGAGTGTGAGACATTTGTGAGGTTGGAACGGAGAACACAGATGTTTGAAAACCACACAGTTTGGGATACCAGAGGAGTACCTGTTAGTAATGGAGAGGACAGTGGAGAGATGCTCGGATGGGGGGAAAGATAGGAGGAGTAGGGAGGGGTATTACAGGGAAGAAGTGAGGAGGAGGTAGATTTAAGGAGGTGGATGAATTTGCATTGAAGTTAGAAAAAAAAGAATAATTAATGATGAAAGATGAACAAGCGTTGGAAAATGGGATTTTTTTAATTTGTAGATCAGAGATTCCTTTAAATACATTGGAAGATTGATGGAGCTCAGAAGAATTGATCAGAGTGGAGAAAGGAAACGTTGTAACAGATGGAAATTCTCGACACGGGATGAAAGAAAGGTCGAATTGAACACAAGATTTTGAAGAAGAAGAACCGAGCGAAGAGGGGAAGTTGAATCATTGTGAGAGACCATTGTTTTGTTGTTGCTGAAGATGAGGGAAGAGGGGGGGGGAGTGAAGGAAAAGTTGAAGAAAAGGTTGTGAAGATGTGTGGTGAATTCCTTCACGATGAGTGTGGGATTGTCAGGACGGAGAGAGAAGAAGAAGAGTTGGTACAGGAAGTCATGTGGTTACGTGGGGTAGAAGGTGAGAAGGGAAAAGGTTTTTTTTGTATTTTTTTATATTTTAAGACATGAAACAAAGGGGACAGTTGGGAGGGAAAGATGGAGGGTGGAGGGAAGAGTGCAGAAAATAGAAACTGATGGTAATGAGGAGAAAATACAAATAAACACGATGGAGCACATGGACGGGGAAACCTGACATGACAAGATCGACTAAAACTCACCAAATATCACAAGTTTTGAAACAAAACCGAACGAGGAACTCACAGGAAACACGGAGGCAACAAAATGAAGTCAAAACGCGATGAACAACGACCAGAAACTTATCTTTGAGAAAGTCAGCAGAGACCCCTGGAGAGAACCAGCCATCGTCTCAAAAACCAAAGTTGTGACGTTGGTGGTCGGTCACCATTTATAGGTGGTCGGTCACTATTTATAGGTGGTCGGTCACCATTTACACGTGGTCGGTCACTATTTACAGGTGGTCAGTCACCATTTACAGGTGGTCGGTCACCATTTACAGGTGGTCAGTCACCATTTACAGGTGGTCGGTCACCATTTATAGGTGGTCGGTCACTATTTACAGGTGATCAGTCACCATTTACAGGTGGTCAGTCACCATTTACAGGTGGTCAGTCACCATTTACAGGTGGTCGGTCACCATTTATAGGAGGTCGGTCACCATTTATAGGTGGTGGGTCACCATTTACAGGTGGTGGGTCACCATTTATAGGTGGTGGGTCACCATTTACATGTGGTGGGTCACCATTTATCGGTGGTGGGTCACCATTTATCGCTGGTGGGTCACCATTTACAGGTGGTGGGTCACCATTAATAGATGGTCGGTCACCATTTACAGGTGGTGGGTCACCATTTATAGGTGGTGGGTCACCATTAATAGGTGGTCAGTCACCATTTATAGGAGGTCTGTCACCATTTACAGGTGGTCGGTCACCATTTATAGGTGGTCGGTCACCATTTATAGGTGGTGGGTCACCATTTATAGGTGGTGGGTCACCATTAATAGGTGGTCTGTCACCATTTACAGGTGGTCGGTCATCATTTATAGGTGGTCGGTCACCATTTACAGGTGGTGGGTCACCATTTATAGGTGGTGGGTCACCATTAATAGGTGGTCGGTCACCATTTATAGGAGGTCGGTCACCATTTATAGGTGGTCGGTCACCATTTATAGGAGGTCGGTCACCATTTATAGGAGGTCTGTCACCATTTACAGGTGGTCGGTCACCATTTATAGGTGGTCAGTCACCATTTACAGGTGACTGGTCATTTCTTATTACCGCATCAGTTTGTTCATCTCTAACTCTTAGTTCCTCCTTTGTGAATATTTTCCCTTGGACGATCTTGTTTTTCTTTGAGTTCAGTGTTGCCTGATTAAAATTAACTTTATCAGGGCATCGACTTCAGAATATCTGTTCCCAGGTGTTCACACTTCCTTTTCTCACACCTTTTTGTTTGGAATATCCCATTGCCCATATTAAGGTCTATTTTTCCTTCTTTGTCCAGTATTTCATTTTTATGCTGATTCTCTCTCCTTGGGTCATCCGATTTTTGTGTCCCATTGCTTGTTGTCTTGCTTTGTCAGTTATTTCCTTTATTCTTTCCTGAGAGAAGTATCTTCCCTCATTGATGCTGTTGAATTGAATTTCGGTCATGGAACACCTTCGGCCTTGGCTGACAGCTTTGTTTGCTTCAATTGGTTCATGAATCTTTCTCCTCCAACGTAAGTCCCCCATGCTTCGTGTGTGGAATACACTTTGCAGTGGAGGATGATTTCCTTCTCCTCTGAGCTCACGCTCTGTTGATTTATTTTTCTCTGATTTTCTGGAACCGAGTGGTTGGTTGTGGAATAGGCGACACCTTTTTTTGCTTTGGTGAAGACAACTGTCCTCTCATGAGGCAGGGATTCTCCTCCTCACTGGAGAAGGTGCAGTCATTATCCTTTTCAGCACACATTCCGGCTGCTCGGTGTGGCCACACAGACTTCGGCCTGAGCCAAGCAGGAGTCTGTGTCCCTTTCGTCACTTTCTGTGACTGATTGTCATTGTTTATTTTTTATTTTTTTGGACACCAAGTCAAAGCTCGTGTAAGACTGAATACACAGAACATATAACAAGGCAGGAAACAAGAGGGGTGGGAGAGGGAGGCACAAAATAGTGGGGAACAAAGACAATGGGAGATTCGTGGAAGGGAGAAGGGTGCGGCGGGGTTCACGGCGTAAACAAGATGGTACTACAGGGACTTTCAGGAAGAAAACCAGGGAATTTGAAGGAAGTAAGTTTAGGGTGGATTAACCTGGGTAGAAAAAAATCAAGATTTTGGATGGGGGAAGATCAGAGATGGTGGTGAACAGCTGTTTTAAAGGCCTGGAAGGAGAAGTGGGATTAAAGAGAGTGTTGGGAGTTTGTTCCAAAGGTGGGAAAAAAGTGGAATGAAAGAGTGAAGGTGAGCAGTGATTCGTGATTTTGGAAGTTTTACCAGTTGGGGGTTTTTGGTGGACCTTGAGCTCCCTGTGGAAATATAGGGGGGAGCAGATCACAGACACAGGAAGGCGGGGGGGACAGAGGAGAGGAGGTGGCATATTTTTGTTGCAGTCAGCGATTTTGCTTTCCCAAGAGGCTGAAGGACCTCAGCTGCTTGATTGGGTTTGACGATGACACTCAGAGGAGTCGTACCAAGAAGGTATATGCCAGTGTTGTGTTTCTGCCTCCTCGTTTGCTTAATAAATAGACATCGTTCGGAAACACTTACAGGGGGGGGGTATCCACAACAAAACTGTTCGCACCAGTGTGAGTTTGTTTATGTTTATTCAAGGATGACTACTCATGATAAAAAAAACTTCCAAAACACAGAAAACTTTACGGTTTCTCCCCAGTGTGAGTTCGTTTCTGGATTTTCAAGGTTGATAAGTCACGAAAATCCTGAAAACACACAGAACACGTGTATGGATTCTCCCCAGTGCGAGTTTTTTTGTGGATATTCAAGTGTGATGAATGACCAAAATCCTTCGAACACACAGAACACGTGTACGATTTCTCCCCAGTGTGGGTTCGTTTGTGTCTATTCAAGGTTGATGAATTACTAAAATCCTTAAAACACACCGAACACTTGTACGGTTTCTCCCCAGTGTGAGTTCGCTTGTGTCGATTCAAGTGTGATGAATTATTAAAATTCTTTGAACACACAGAACATTTGTGTGGTTTCTCCCCAGTGTGAGTTCGTTTGTGTCTATTCAAGTGTGATAATTGATTAAAATCCTTCGAACACACAGAACACTTGAACGGTTTCTCCCCAGTGTGGGTTCGCTTGTGGATTTCCAAGGTTGATAAGTCATTAAAATCCTTAAAACACACCGAACACGTGTACGGTTTCTGCCCAGTGTGAATTCGTTTGTGTCTATTCAAGTGTGATGAATAACTAAAATCCTTAAAACACACAGAACACGTGTACGGTTTCTCCCCAGTGTGAGTTCGTTTGTGTCTATTCAAGTGTGATGAATTATTAAAATCCTTCGAACACACAGAACATTTGTGTGGTTTCTCCCCAGTGTGAGTTCGTTTGTGTCTATTCAAGTGTGATAATTGACTAAAATCCTTCGAACACACAGAACATTCGTACGGTTTCTCCCCAGTGTGAGTTCGTTTGTGTCTATTCAAGTGTGTTGAATGACTAAAATCCTTCGAACACACTGAACACTTGTACGGTTTCTTCCCAGTGTGAGTTCGTTTGTTGTTCTGCCGTTGGTTGGGATGATTATTGAAATGATCCACTTCGTTGAAGAACTGTGCAGAGTTGGTGAACGAAACGGTTTTCATTTGTTTCTCTGCAAAGAAAAAGGAACTGCCATAACCAATTAGGCCATCATGTGTTTACTGCAAGGAATTGTGGGATATTATCAGTGTTAGGTTAATTCAATGTGGGCGACATTCGACTGATTAAGCGGTTCCAGAGAAAACATTATTTAATATTATTTTTCAATCCAATATGGCTGTCAAGCCATGCGACCTATCAATTATTCCTTCACGAACTTGTCCACCCACGACTTGAGGAACATTTGTGTGAAGTTTCCCCTCGATCTGTCCAGCCGTTCTGGAGAAGATTTTTGGAGGTTATTGTGAAATCCAAAATGGCTGCCAAACTGTGTGACCTATGATTTTATATGTGTGAACCTTTTGTTCCTCATGGATAGGTGGTCATACAAGTAAAGTTTCACCACGATCTGTTCAGCCACTTCAGAGAGGAATATTTTTGAAGGTGTTTTCTTTTTTTGAAACAATATGGCTGCCGAATCACGTGAACGATGACGTCATCGATTTTTTTTGTCTGTGATCAGAAACATCAAATGGTTGTGGATGGATGAGGATGAAACTATGTTGAAGATCCAGATACGAGACTTTATCAAGTGGCTCTTCACCATTGATGGGGCGAACAACGATATGTAGCACGATATCTCAAAACGTTGTGGACGAGTTATGACAAAACGAGGTGGATGAGTTGGGTCGATGACAAGAACAAGCCGATTAGATTTTGGTTCAGGTCTGAATCCAGATCCGGCGTATCAGTGGGATACAAAATATAAACTGTTCATCCTGGCGGAGGCATGCGTTCCACTGAGTGCTGCTCCAGTTATAATTCAACTTCCTCCTATAGGATAGGGGAAGACTGATTGATGTGGAGGAGATGTTTCAACAATGAGACCCCCTTTTTTCATGGTACCACAGTGTTTCTCAGACCCCGAAGAGTACGAAACCATAATTTAGGTTTGTTTTTTGGTTTTTTTCCTCCTGCACTCACAATTTCCAAAATGTCCGAGCTGTATCAGTGTCTGAGTTGTATCAATGTCCAAGCTGTATCAGTGTCCAAGCTGTATGAATGTCCGACCTGTATCAATGTCCGAGCTGTATCAATGTCTGACCTGTATCAATGTCTGACCTGTATCAGTGTCCGAGTTGTATCAGTGTCCGAGCTGTATCAATGTCTGAGTTGTATCAATGTTCAAGCTGTATCAGTGTCCAAGCTGTATGAATGTCCAAACTACATCAATGTTTGAGCTGTGTCGATGTCCGACCTGTATCAATGTCCGAGCTGTATCAATGTCTGACCTGTATCAATGTTCGACCTGTATCAATGTCCGAGCTGTATCAATGTCCAATCTGTATCAATGTCTGACCTGTATCAATGTCTGACCTGTATCAATGTCTGAGCTGTATCAATGTCTGAGCTGTATCAATGTCCGAGCTGTATCAATGTCCGAACTTCTTCTCGGATCCGGCTGGGACTTTGGGAATGACATTTTGCATCAGTAAAGGGAATAAAAAGTACGTGGCATTGACATGACACCTTGACCTAATTTTTCAGGTCATGACCCAATTATAGAGTTTAACATTTTTCACAGTTTTTTAAAAACATTTTTTTTCTTAATTCATTCTTTATCCCTGAATGTTGATGGTCAAGGTCGAATGGCAGTCGAAACAAACATTTGCCATCACTGGATCATGAGCCCAGGGTCAGTCATGGGCGATCACCTGGGGTAAGATGGAGGAAGCCAGGGTAGGCTTACCTTGGCGATCGCAGATACCTTGTTGTTATTATTATAATTATCATGATAAACAATAAACTACTGTGTGAACATGAAGAATGAGTTTGTGGTTCAAACCTTCGTATGGAGCGAACGAATCATCAACGACGTCGGACTCGACCTTCACTTTCACAACAGAATCTGAAACACAAACAATCCATGAAAACTAAACATCCAGGAACCACAAGATGTCGGTTCGGAGTGAACGTCACGTACCGGGTCCGGACTCCTCATCCTCGGGTGAACCGACCATGGACCCGCGGTTTGAGGGATCATCGTCTCGGATCGACCGTGTTTCCTCCATCGAAGCCCCTCGTGGATCCCAGGGTGTTCGTTTTGTGATCTTCACCGGAGAGATCTCGGATCATCGTGACTGGAGGAGACTGGAAGGAACACGAGTTCTCTCTCTGAATTGTGTTACGAGAAAAACGACAACACGATTAAAATTCAAAATAATGATGAGATTAATATTACAACTCAGAAGTCAAAACCTGAATAACAATATGAAGTGGAGATCCAGACTCTAGTCACTAACGTCATCAGAGGCAACAGAACCGTCCTTCTTACATCACTTCCGGTTTCCGTTAACGTGCTTTGTAATGTGCCGAGTTTGTGTCTCATATTTCATGTTATTCTGTCCTCACGATGCGGGACTCGTACAGATAGACATGGAGATAAACACTGTCCCACACGTTAAGCATTCACAAGATAGAAATCAAACACAATCGTGTTTATACACCGCACAGCGTTAAATATTCACATTCGCAAGATATAAATCAAACTCAATAGTGTTTATACACCGCACAGCGTTTAACATTCACAAGCAAGATATAAATCAAACCCAATCGTGTTGAAACACCGTCTTCACGGTCCGTGACGTCATCGACCTCTCACGCTCGGCATGGCCCGTGACGTCATGAACCTCTCACGCTCAACAAATTGAGAGACGAAGACAATTTCTTGTTCCAATGAATGGAAAATTAAAATAAATTAATTTTATGTGTTTGATCAAACAGAAGATTGTTGTTGTTTGTCATTGTCTCCCCACCGTCTCCGCGGCCACCATCTCCCTGGCCACCGTCTCCACGGCCACCATCTCCCTGGCCACCGTCTCCGCTACCCGGTCACTCGGCCACCGTCTCCGTAGCCAGTAAAATATTCTCTTTGAGTTGTCGCTCCTCTGGTGAAAATTTTGTCTCAATCCGACAAGCACTTGCTGAGAAAAACACGACAATTCTGTGCGGACAAACAGACAGACAACAAACAAACAAATAAACAACAAACAAACAAACAAACGCCCCCAAATGTAATACCCTCTCGTTTGACGAGGGTAACAAGTGGACGATGAGTAATTTAAAAGTGAATTTGTTTGAACCCACACGACGCACAAGTCCAAGGATTCGCTGATCGTGAGGAACAGGAATCCCGGCCGACCAATCAAGTTGATCTTTGGAGGAAAGGGTGTGGGGAGGGGCACGGTTTTGGGATGGGGGTGTTAAAAATTTATGTAACTAGTACGTGCACGTTAAAAAAAAAATTATAAAAAAGTATTCAAACCGCGAGCAACAAACAACAACCACACAGGCCGTTTCTTCGCTCTCGCGTGCCCGTAGTGCGATGCCCGGAACTTTGCATATTATTCACAGTTACGATTATTCACAATTTAGTTTTAATACCCAATTATTCAATTAGCGCCAACGTATTGTACCTTTTCGCAATGTAGTGGCAAGGAAAAACAAAAAGAGAAGAGAAGAGAGCGAAAAAAGTTACTTCCTGGTTCAGAGCATACCAGCACTCTGGTGTTACCGAAATTTATGCACCGTCTCATATGAAAACGATCATAACTTGGGGCATTGTGTTTATCATTCTATAAATGCGCATAAGAAATCGAGAAATTATTAGAATACACGAAGTCATCACTCTCCGGAAGCCCGTACGTTGTAACCCGTAATGGGGAACGCGGCTGAGGTTCCCTTCCCCATCGGCCACGCCCACGCAACAACGTGTCTTGTCATTGGTTTGGTAAATAAATGGCCATAACTTGGGAAGCACTTGTCCGATTAATATCAAACCTTGAAAAGGCACATCCTCAGGTCCCCAGCAATATATCTGGCAAGTTTCAATTAGATCGGACCAGTGGTTGTCGAGAAACAGCGGTCACAGACACACACACACACACACACACACACACACACACACACACACACACACACACACACACACACACACACACATTGCTGGAATTATAGATAGATATTTTAGGGGGTGTTTGGTCTCGCGTAACGGAGTGTAACGTGAGTGCGGTGTCAGATTTTCGTAAAAATACCGTCACATGGTGTTTGAATGTCCCCAAATCAGGTAAATTAAAGGCAGGACACAAACAAGTTCACAGAGATTTATTTATTTTTGATGATCAAAATGTTTGTATTATTTTGGTGTTCTGTTGTCTTCTCATCTTGATATAATTATTAATTTTACTGAGTTTTATATCCTTTCATGAATTATAATTCTTTCTGGCATACAATGTTTAGTTTGGTTAATTGGTAGCCATGACGGCAGAGTGAGTGACAGTAACATTCTTTAAAAAAAAATTAATCATCGGAGTTCCCCTGCAAGGAACTTCAATGCAAAACGAGACGTTACACCCATCAAGTTTACGCAATGGTTGCCAACGTATGGTTGTCTGTGCAAAACCAAGTTTGTAAAATTATTGTGCCTTGTGTGACCGATATATTTGTTTGATTCACTGGCATGATGTTGTTATTGGAACAATAGTGCAGTGGATTAAAGAAAAATCGTTCAGATTGTGAAAAAAGTGTGAAATTTGGCATACATGTCCATTTTTATATGTTCTTTCATATAAGAGCAGGACACAGCTGATCAGAATACATTTACGGCCGCCATCTTGAATTCCAAAATGGCCACTACCGAAAATAATCTTTTACAATATCTCGGGCACCAAGAGATTTAGCAAAATGAATAAAGAGTCTAATCCAATGTTTCCACACACAAGGAATCCAATAATACACTTAAAATGCTCCATTTTCAGTCTTTCTGCTTTAAAATGACATATACACTGTCCCAAGTATAGTTCATCTGGTCTCGATACAGTTCTGGCTTCAATCTGTATGATAACATGTTCCTGCACAATGGAAAATTTCAGTGCATGGGAGAGATGCACAGAAACATTTGCATGGTGGTCTGCATTGCCTTTTTGCAGCTGCATTTTATCAGCTCTGTGCAGGATTTGACCGCCTCAGCAACTGCTGTCCAGAAAGGTATCCACTGTTCAATGGCGTTCTTCGTCCATCCCCAGTCGCATGGGCTTGGTAACTGCTGCCGAGACATCAGCGCTTGACCCCAGATGTGTCCTGCCTGGTATGTCGACCTCTTGATATTGCTACGGCTGTGGAAATTCGCATTACACTATAAAGGGCCCTCAGGTGAGATATCTCCATAGGTACACGTGTAGTTAGCCCAAACCCGTTGTATAGAGGGAATTTATGTGATCCATTCGGGCTGCGATCCTCCTGTTAGTCGTTTTTCTTTCCCTATCTTTGATTTCAAACGAACAAAAACTGCCAAGGATGCTGGTGGGCTTTTCCCGCCATTCTTCCCCGTGCTTGGTGTGAGGGAAGAGGGGAACGGCGGCTCGCCGCCGATTGGTGGATGGACAACATGAGGCAGTCGGGGTGAGGGAACGCCCCTTTTAAAGAACCCTCTCGAAGGAGGGTGGAGCCGAAAACAGGGCGGAGTGAAGGGCGGAGCCCCGCGCTTTTAAAGTCAGACACGGGTGGGGCGCGTTGTCTACCCCTTCCTGCTCGCTCTCCCTCTTCCTGCGTTCTCTCCCTCTTCCTGTGCTCTCTCCCTCTTCCTGCAGTCTCCCTCTTCCGCTTGCTCTCTCCCTGACTCGTGAAACTCGCTTCCGTCCGAAGTCGTTGTTGGGTCATCGCCGAGCTGTGTTGTCGTGGTCGAGTGTCTCTGCATCGGTGTGGAGCAAGTGGAGCTCGCGGAGCCCGAGGAGCTCGTTGAAGTCGAACTGTGTCGTCGTCGAGCCTGGTCGAGTCGGCAATGGAGGACGGCGAAGGAGACGGAGCTCGGAGTGGAGGTCGTGGGAGGAGGACTCGATGGCCACACCTAGGGAAGTCCTTTCTTTTCTTTGGGTTTGTGTAAATGACTGTGGGTGGCGCCTGTCCGACAATTAGAACTGTTTAAGTGTTGCCGTGTGTACGCGTGTTCGGTTTTAACTCTTCTTTCGCTTTATATGCGCATTTTGATTATTGTGACTGCAAATACGTGCCTTCCGTGCTGGTCTGTGTGAATTAAACGCGCTTGTGTGAACTTGTTCCCCGTTTCGCTGCGTCCTTTCCTTTGTTTGACTCTCCATCCTGCTTCACGTAAGGGGTTCGTAGTGGGTTCAACATCCGGGTAATTAATCGGAACCGTCAAGGCCGACGATAACACCGCTAGGTTATCACTGCAGCACGGAACGGACCGCTAAAGCGGTTCGTGTCCGGAGTTGGCCTGTGGCGTTGTACGATCGCCCGGTCGACCAATCGCGCAGGTACTTTGGTATATCGAATTTGGCGAGCAACCCGATCCTGCGAGGGTGGGCAATTGGAACGATCGTTGTGAGGTTAAACCCCCACCCGTGACTAGCTCCCGGCGTTGTTCCGAGAGGGTCACGACTGAATTATCTCGTCCAGTGGGCGACGTGCCGCGATTTGAGTTACGTGGCCGTTCGCACGCCGGTGGGTGCGAATTCGCAACAATATGTTCCGTGAGGGCTGCCTTTGTGGGGGGTAGGCGATCTATATATCTTTCTATCGTGAACAGAAGCCTCCTATCCTGATTCACCTCGGTGCATTCACTAGTTCTATCATAAAGACGAATGAGGAACCTTTCCAGTTGACACACATTCTCATCTGAGACTGATGAAGGCTCTTGGGATAAACTCAAGAAAGTGTCCATTACATCAGGGAAATTGGTCCAGATGTCCCAAGCGGTTTTCTTCCCAATACCACTGAATGTCGACGACGTGTCACAGCCAGTGAAGGCATGGAAGAACAGAAGAGCTTTGGCCTTATTTTCACCAAGACTGTTTGCAATCGTGTGAGCCGGTATTAACCTGTCGTGTTTCTTGACTCCATATGCATTATGCAACCCATAGTTTGTCAAGGGATAAAGCGTGAAATATGTCAATTGCAAGGACAACAACGTCAGTGTCGACTGACCTGATCAGGATTCTGTGGTGGCCATTTTGTGCACAATGGAGAGCATGCAAGAATAACCTCGTATCAGCTTCTTTATGGTTGCATGGAGCTTGAGAAGATTCTATGTTGTACTCTTGGGAAGAGATGACATTGGCATCTTGTGTGTTATTTAGCTAATTCTCTTGTGTGGATAACTTAGCGATGCACTGTGACAGGTAACAATGATACAGCTCACTCTTATTTTGGTCCATGCGAAGAAAGCTCTGCCAGTTCTGCGGAATTGGCGTAGAATTTGTGACAATAATGCGGCTCCCCCTTCCCCTCCTCTTTCTCGTTGAACTTTTCAAACTGTTGTCAATATACCGATCCCATATAACATCCAGACGTTTTGTGTTTTGCAGATTTCTCAGTACATAAGGCAAGAACACATTTTCAGC
>NC_140982.1:655485-742985 GCF_056783735.1 Eptatretus burgeri | reverse complement strand
TGAATCCCACCCAAGGGAACCCGGGGTCAGTGTAATGCTTGTTAGTGGGTTAGTTAAATTAACCAATCGGATGTCGTTTTGTTGTTGGTGTTGAAAGGAGGCACGAAACCTTTTTGAAGGGTGCAGGAGTCCATTGACCGGCTGGGAGCGTGGCTGTGGAAAGGTGAGTACTGAGTGGAGGGCACCCCGGGCATGGAGAAGTCGACCAGAGTAGGCCATGGGTCCAAGCGACCGGGATAGTGAAATGCGCACGAGCGACTCTCAGAAAGGGACCCGGGTCACCAAAATGCCACGTGGGCATGTACGGGGGAGTACACAGGAAGGGCACTCCCCGTGTTCATACACAGTCGGTCGGCTCGGAGACAGCCTCAGCTGCCCGGGAGTGCCGTAGTTTGAGTTCGGCAGATGGGAATCCCTCCCAATTGAGCCACGCTGCCCAGCCACGAAATTGTGCAAGGGCATGAGAGAAAATTTGAGCGCAGGCCCAAATTTATAACAAACACCAGCACAGGCGACAGGAATCATGGTTTCTCAAACCAATAGTTTGAAGAGATAGGCGTGTTGAAAAACCCCGGGCGGATAGTCTAACGTTCAATAAATGCTAGGAAAGGTAGGAAACGTGTACCCCTTTGCACCATCCATCCCTTCGCTGCCCCTAGGCCGCTGGACTCACCATGGGAGATTGGTGAAATCTGTGGAGGTTGTTCTGAGGCTCCATTGGGCCTCGAGACAGATCCACCTGTCTCTTCCTTATTCCCCTCAGGAAGGATCTTCGGGGTTGGGAGTAGGTAGGTAGGATAGGTTCGCCGGAAAAGGACAGTAGGAGGGTGAGGGACATTTGGAATTACAAAAAAAAGAAAAAAAAAGGGGAGGAGGGGAAATCTAAATGTTGTTGTTGCAAACTAAGTGAGTGGGTATGTACAAAGACAGGCAAAGGCAATAGGTTGGGAGAGACAGTAGGGTAGGTCCGAGCCCATTTTCGGAGCGGCCGGCACCACCGCACTCCCTCCAGAACCTCACGGACCAGACCAGAGGCCGGCCAGCTTCATATGCCGGCCTGTTTGTGCTGCATCTGCTGGTCCGCATTTGCCTCGCCATACTTTGCCTTACCTTGTTTGCCTGCCTTTGCCTTGACCCCATTCCTGCCTTGCCCTTGTTGCATGACCCCCATGCCACCAACCATCCATGTGCGCCAGGACCATCCCAGCCAGTGTGTTTGCAAAGACTGCCCTGCAGGCAGCCACACCACGAGGAGTGCATTGCGCAGCCCGTGCATCGTTTGTTTTTCCATTTAGTTCACATGTGCCAGGGACTGCATTGTACAGCCCGGCAACCTCTTTGTTATTCTAGCATAAAGGCCAGTTCAAATGGCCTGTGGGACGGCGCATGGCTTGCCATGTGAGGGTGAGTTGCCTCCAGCAGCTGAAGACTGAAATGAAAAAAGAAGGTTCAGTGAAACAAAAAGAGGGACGTTTTGAGCAGGCCCTGAAGACGTCTGACCATCCAGCTGCTGGCCACTCACCCACACTAACTGTTGACTTTGCTGTGCCTTTTTCCCCACAGATCACAGGTCCTGGGCCATGGTTAGTGTAAATAGTTAAAAATGTAAATAATTTTTGCAACCCGCCTGTTTGTGTTTGCGCCGGCAATCTGATTTAAGTTGTCTGAGTGAGTCTGATAGTTTAGTTACGCAGCGCACTTGGTTATTTATTTTTGGGACATGTATTCGAATATCGCACTCAGGGATCCGTGGGTAAAATGTACGAGGTGAAAAACCTACACCTGCACGGCACATGAAAAGTCTATAAAAAGGGGGGGGGGGTGTAGTGTTAGGAATCTGGCAGCCATTTGCACACAACAGCCAGTCTCCGCAGTTGTTATTTCGATAAGTATGTGTTTATTGTTGGGATCCCGTCCCTATGTTTCATGGGTGATTGAGTGCATGTGCTGCGAGTTATTTTTTAGTTAGAATTAATATACAACAACAACACCCCCCTTCGCTCTTGCCACCATCGGCCTTCCTCACTCGCATGCGATGTCATTACACACATGTTCTGGCTGCAGACATAGGCGGAGCTTCCATCGCTCCAGATCGAGACCCCGCCCGGAAAGGCAAGGGCATGTCCCTTGCCCAATGAGGATGAGGTTACATCAGACAGCGATTTTCCACGAAGCCCAACCAATCCAGAGGCGACTTACCTCAGAGTGGATCCCTCGACCCACGCGAGGGGGGGGGTAGGATAAGAAAGGTTGTCGTGTCGGGGGTCGGGGCTCTCTTTGCTCTTTGGTCTGCAGTCGTCGTCTGCAGTTGTCGTTGTGTGTCTGGTCTTGGTCCTGGTATTTTTTGGGTTACCTTCGTGGTCGTGTTAGTGCTCGTGGTGGTGGTGCTCGTGGTGGTAGTGGTCGTGGCGGAGGTGTTCTGCGGCGCTCGTGCCGTCGACCGTCATTCGTGGCAGCCAGGATCGTGGGCTCGTTGGATTCCGGGTCGTGGGTTCGAATCCCACCGTGGTGGGTTGGAGTCAGTGATACCGCACGAGGCGGCCAGGTACCCGGCCAGACTCCGTCCCCACAGCTGAACTATCCTCCTCGGCTGGAGGACCGAATAAAGACCCGGTGGGGTCCATTTCTTTTGGATGTGTGTGTGTGTCTGAGGGCCCAGTCTGTAAGTAGAACTGTTTAAGTGATTCCATTGTACATTTTCCTGCATATTCGTGATTAAGTCTGCTCTGTGTCTCCCTTCCCGATTATTGTAAATAAACCCCTGTTAAATGTTCCAGTTCGTTGTCCGTGTTTTCTTTCATTGGCCTCGCATGATTCGGGCTTGAGAAATAGGGAGGCCGTTTGTGCCGTAAATTGTTCATTTGGTCGGACAGGCTTTGGTAATCCCAGCTCGGTTACGCCGGATCCGAGTCGGAACAGCGGCTCGGTTCGGACAAAGTCGGCCGAGGGTGTGGCTTCCCCGGTCGTTAGACGGCGTGGGTACTTAGGTAAATCGGAATGAGACAATTAACCCTTCCCCACGCCGTCTAAATATTGGCGTCCACGGTCCACTAAGGGACCCGTGACCTTCGGAGTTATCCGAAGGTTACGACCTTCAATTCCGGTGTTCGGTGGGAGACGGCCCAACTGCTCCATCCAGCGGTCGTCCTCGCCACCGAACCCGGCACCACAACAATATAACAAGGCAGGAAACAAGAGGGGTGGGAGAGGTGTAGATACAAATACACAACGTCAGTACAATTTAAAAAACATTTATTGAACAAACAGATTATATGTGCGAGCACAGGAGATTCTGGACAGACAAATTCACTCCAGATCTCTCAACATCACCGGAGAATCTTCGTCTATATATAGTTTCCAGCAAGACACAGTTTTTATAATTTTCTGACACTGACGCCAGTTCGCCCGGTCTTGACAATTTCCAGGTGAACCTTATCTTCAGTCTGCTTTGACAGCTCCTACTTCAATGGTTGGAACACACACTCAAACCCAGACATATTAATCGCACAGAATGCTAGAATGACGTCAAACGCCAACTCTAATGGCCATTAAAACAAGTTTCCATCTTATGTAGGTTAAAATCAGGCTGTTTCTCCCAAAACTAGGAAGATATATTATCTTGAAGCGACCAGAGCTTCGTGAATCCATCTGGACACCTTCTCAAATCCACATTCCAACTTGTTTGTGTCTGTTTTAAAAATTCCTTCAGATAGCTTTTAAAATTATAGGCAGTTCTTCCTAATATTCATCTTACTGGCAAAGTTCAATCTGTTTCCACATTTAATTCCACATCTTTCCATACAGAGGAGAAATATAATTATGTTTATTCCAAATCGATACATATTTAAAAAGAATCATATCATATTTGAGTACATTTTACTTCAGGTTTAACATTTTCATTTTAATACCAAGTTTTAATCATCATCAATTTATTTATTTTATCACCCCCAAACCCATCATGATAAAATGTTTCAGCAGAGGGAAGCACAAAATAGTGGGGAACAAAGACAACAGGAGATCCGAGGAAGGGAGAGGGATTGGGCGGGGGTACACGGGGTAAACATGATGGTACCACAGGGACTTTCAGGAAGGAAAGCAGGGAATTTGAAGGAAGTAGGTTTGGGGTGGATTAACGGGGGTAGTAAAAATCAAGATTTTGGTTGGGGGAAGACATATCATGGTGGTGAACAGCTGTTTTAAAGGCCTGGAGGGAGGAGTGGGATTGAAGACAGTGTTGGGAGTTTGTTCCAAAGGCAGGAAAAAGTGGAATGAAAGAGTGAATGTGAACAGTGATACGTGATTTTGGCAGTTTCACCAGTAGAGGGTTTTTGGTGGACCTTGAGCTTCCTGTGGAAATATAGGGGGGACAGATCAAGGACACAGGAAAGCGGGGGGCGGGGGGGGTGGGGAGACAGAGGAGAGGAGGCGGCATATTTTTGTTGCAGTCAGCTATTTTGCTTTCCCAAGAGACCATAGGAACTCGGCTGCTTGATAGGGGTTAACGATGACACTCAGAGGAGTCATTCCAAGAAGGTATATGCCAGGGTTGTGTTTCTGCCTGCTCGTTTTCTCCTCACTAGTTTGCTTAATAACTAAACATCGCTCGGAATCACTCACAAAGGGGGGGCGGGGGTATCCACAACAAAACTGTTCGCACCAGTGTGAGTTTGTTTGTGTTGATTCAAGGATGACAACTCATGAAAAAAAACTTACAAAACACAGAACACTTTACGGCTTCGCCCCAGTGTGAGTTCGTTTATGTCTATTCAAGGTTGATAATTCATTAAAATCCTTGGAACACACAGAACACGAGTACGGTTTTTCCCCATTGTGAATTCGTTTGTGTCTATTCAAGTGTGATGAATGACTAAAATCCTTAAAACACACAGAACACGTGTAAGGTTTCTCCCCAGTGTGAGTTCCTTTGTGGTATTTCAAGGTTGATAAATGACTAAAATCCTTCGAACACACAGAACACCTGCACGGTTTGTCCCCAGTGTGAGTTCGTTTATGGTCATTCAAGTTTGATAATCGACTAAAATCCTTCAAACACACTGAACACTCGAATAGTTTCTCCCCAGTGTGAGTTCGTTTGTGTCTATTAAAGGTTGATGAATGACTAAAATTCTTCGAACACACTGAACACGTGTACGGTTTCTCCCCAGTGTGAGTTCGTTTGTGGATATTCAAGGTTGATAACCGACTAAAATCCTTCGAACACACTGAACACTCGAATAGTTTCTCCCCAGTGTGAGTTCGTTTGTGTCTATTAAAGGTTGATGAATGACTAAAATTCTTCGAACACAATGAACACGTGTACGGTTTCTCACCAGTGTGAGTTCGTTTGTGTCTATTAAAGGTTGATGAATGACTAAAATTCTTCGAACACACTGAACACGTGTACGGTTTCTCCCCAGTGTGAGTTCGTTTGTGGATATTCAAGGTTGAGAATCGACTAAAATCCTTCGAACACACTGAACACTCGAATAGTTTCTCCCCAGTGTGAGTTCGTTTGTGTCTATTAAAGGTTGATGAATGACTAAAATTCTTCGAACACACTGAACACGTGTACGGTTTCTCCCCAGTGTGAGTTCGTTTGTGGTTATTCAAGGTTGATGATTGACTAAAATCCTTCGAACACACTGAACACTTGTACGGTTTCTCCCCAGTGTGAGTTCGTTTGTTGTTCTCCACGAGACTGGAATGATGATTGAAATGATCTTCTTCGTTGAAGAACTGTGCAGAGTTGGTGAACGAAACGTTTTTCATTTGTTTCTCTGCAAAGAAAAAGGAACTGCCATAACCAATTAGGTCATCATGTGTTTACTGCAAGGAATTGTGGGATATCATCAGTGTCAGGTTCATTCAATGTGGGCGACATTCGGTTGATTTAGCGGTTCAAGAGAAAACATTATTTTACATTATTCTTCAATCCAATATGGCTGTCAAGCCATGTGACCTATCAATTATTCCTTTACGAACTTGTACACCCAGGGCTTGGGGAACATCTGTGTGAAGTTTCCCCTCGATCTGTGCAGCCGTTCTGGAGAAGATTTTTGGAGGTTTTCCTGAAATCCAATATGGCTGTCAAACCATGTGACCTATGATTTTATATGTGTGAACCTTTTGTTCCTCATGGATAGGTGGTCATACAAGTAAAGTTTCACTTCGATCTGCTCAGCCACTTCAGAGAGGAATATTTTTGAAGGTTTTTCTTTTTTGAAAATAATATAGCTGCCGAATCACGTGACCGATGACTTTATCGATTTCTCCCCCCCCCCCCCCCGACGTGTTCCATTTTCGCATAAGATGGCCCTCAAATACTTTCATACTGATCAGATGTCGCGTTCTACAAATGCAATTATGACGTCGGAACGAAGGCACCTATGACGTCATTAAAGAATCACACTTATTCCCCACGAGGAGTACTTGCTTTGTGCCAAGTTTCAATTTTTCCTCACACTCTCAAAGACACAGAGGTCCAACGTTTTTTGAACAATGTTGCCACACCACGTGGCATATGACGTCATAATTATGATCAAAACATTCCACACGAGTAGTCGCACTTGTGAAAATTTTGTCTCAATCCGACAAGCGGTTGTGGACCAAGACACCAAAGTTCTGTGCGGACAAATAAAGACTGACAGACAAACAAACGGACCCAAACACAGTACCCTTTCCCTCGGTGAGGGTTAAAATATCTTGTGATGACGATTACGATGACGTTGAACTCTGAGTGAGAATAATTCTAAATTTTAAAAACCTTAATTTAATGCTCTTCAAGCTCAGGTTCAAACCAAAGCTCCAAACACAGGTGACGTCAGGTATCTGGTATTTACAAAGAAACTGTATTTCACATGTGCATGGACATGTACTCACATATGACCCAGAAAACCCAAAAGCCACAGTGACCCAAAAAGATGCTGAAGCTCCCAAAGACCCAAAAGACCCCTCAGATCTTAACATTATTTGGACCCTTTACACCCTTTAGACAGATTAGAGAGCTCACACCCTTGACCACTTCGACCACTTGGACCTTCTTATATCACAAATTAAATTTCAAGTAAATATAATAAATATCACCAACGTTACAAACAAATTTGTATGAAATAAATGTTTGGATGATGATTGGTGTAAATCATGACAACACAGGAAATCTGTGACGTCAGTCTCTGCAACGACGTGTGGAGAGGTGAGTGTAGCGAGCCAGTCCACGCTAGTTTATGATAAAAATCAGGTTCACACCTTTGTCTTGAGAGGACGATTCATCCACGATCTCCGACTTGATCTTCACTTTCACAACATGATCTGAAAAAAAAATCATTAAAAAATAAAATAAACTTCAACATGATTGAATCAAGATATTGTTTCAATCACACACGTCACCGTGCCCAATTAAATCAGATAACTTAACTCAAATTAACTCGGTTAACTTAAACTTATCCTTAACCGAGGAAATAAGGCCAAAAATGATAGATAGTTAAAGATCTACAGGGTGTTCCAAAAAGACAACTTTGGTTGTTAATATTGTTGTGGAACCGGTGTTCGAGGCTCGTGACGAGGAGAAGCCCTCGGGTCCCTCCAGAATGCCCGTTCCTGAGGCCGCCGTGCACAGATAATTGCATGCTGGCGAGTTGCTAAGCAACCACGAACGCTGATTGGTACCGCCAATCCTGGCAGTTTCCGGTGGATTGACCACACCAAGCGAGTTCCGTGCCCCGATGTGTACTTGTGTTAAGGCCGAAGTCACATTTGCTCTACAGCTAGGATACGGCGGTCGTACATTGACAGAAACGAATTGACAGAAACGTGCGGCGGCCACAGAGTTTCTGAGGTGGCCTCAGGGTGGCCCTACGCCGTATGGCTCTTTTACAGGCTGTTGGGGTCGCCGTGGAATTATAGCGCGGAGTTATAACTTTTTTCATTTCTACGCTGGCCGTAGCAATTCGACAAGCCAAGCTGTGATGTAGATGTGTTCCACGTCGACCGTACATCGGGCGTACGGTGGGCTTGCATTATTCTTGTGGCTGCCGTAGGCTCTTATCAATGAAAAATGAATTTTGCCAACCCCCAAAAAATTACGGCGGCCGCACTATTTCCACGGTCGCCGTAGGGTAGTCCCTGTGTTCATCGTACGGTGGCCTTGCGGTCTTCTGATGACCTGCGGACAACGCAGGGTCGACACACGGTTCCGCTACGCCCGCCGTGCATCCTACGTACGGCCTCCGTGGCAGTCTGCGTCGACCGTGCGTCCACACTTTATCCCTGAATGTTGATGGTCAAGGTCGAATGGCAGTCGAAACAAACATTTGCCATCACTGGATCATGAGCCCAGGGTAAGACATGGGCGATCACCTGGGGTAAGATGGGGGAGGCCAGGGTAGGCTTACCTTGGCGATCGCAGATATCTTGTTGTTATTATGATAATTATCATGATAAACAATAAACTACTGTCTGAACATGAAGAATGAGTTTGTGGTTCAAACCTTCGTATGGAGGGAACGAATCATCAATGACGTCGGACTCGACCTTCACTTTCACAACAGAATCTGAAACACAAACAATCCATCAAAACTTAACATCCAGGAACCACAAGATCTTGTTTCGGAGTGACGTCACGTACCGGGTCCAGACTCCTCATCCTCGGGTGAACCGACCATGGACGGTTCCCTCTATGAGGGAGATAAGGAGTCCATGGACGGTTCCCTCTTTGAGGGAGATAAGGAGTCCATGGACGGTTCCCTGTTTGAGAGAGATAAGGAGTCCATGGACGGTTCCCTGTTTGAGAGAGATAAGGAGTCCATGGACGGTTCCCTCTTTGAGGGATATAAGGAGTCCATGGACGGTTCCTCTGATAGAGGCTCTTGTGGATGACAGGGTGTTCACTTTGTGATCGCAGACATCGAGTTTGTAATATCTAGTTAGTAATATCTAGTTATTATTATTTTGATGATAACATGAAGAATGAGTTTGTGGTTCAAACCTTCGTACGGAGGGAACGAATCATCAACGACGTCGGACTCGACCTTCACTTTCACAACAGAATCTGAAACACAAACAATCCATCAAAACTAAACATCCAGGAACCACAAGATCTAACTTCGGAGTGGTCACGTACCGGGTCCGGACTCCTTATCCTCGGATGAACTCAGAAGTCAAAACCTGAATAACAATATGAAGTGGAGATCCGACTTCTGGTCACCCACGTGGCAACAGGACAGTCGTTCTTACATCACTTCCGGTTACCGTTCACGGTGCTTTGTAATGTGCCGAGTCTGTCTCATTACATATTTCGTGTTATTCTGTCCTCACGATGCGGGACTCTGTGCAGATAGACAGGGAGATAAAAACTGTTCCACACGTCAAACATTCACAAGATAGAAATCAAACCCAATCGTGTTTACACACCGTCTTCGCGGCCCGTGACGTCATCGACCTTTCACGTTCGGCACGGCCCGTGACGTCATCGACCTCTCACGCTCAACAAATTGAGAGACGAAGACAATTTCTTGTGCCAATGAATGAAAAATTAAAATATATTAATTTTATGTGTTTGATCAAACAGCAGATTGTTGTTGTTTGTCATCGTCTCCCCATCGTTTCCACGGCCACCATCTCCCTGGCCACCGTCTCCGCGACCCAGTCACTCGGCCACCGTCTCCATAGCCAGTAAAACATTCTCCATGAGTAGTCGCTCCTCTGGTGAAAATTTTGTCTCAATCCGACAAGCACTTGCGGAGAAAAACACGAAAGTTCTGTGCGGACAAACAAACAGACAGAATGAAAAATCGTGCTTAGCACGACACTTGGCGAGTTAGTTGACCTTTCCGTGTGGTGGTGGTCCAAGCTGTAATGTCATGGAATGTGTGGTGTTTATTAGTTCGTACATTAATAAATTGACGCGACGTCACAAATAACAATTATCAGGCACGCGTTGTCATGGTAACGGCAGCAGATTGAACATTTTCACAACTCATTTAAAGTCTCCATATGACATTCAACAACTTATCATCGGTGCTTGTTGCCTTCATTCTGATCGCAGAAAATATTTGAAAATACGTCGGAACCAATTGCTTTTCAACCCTAACAGCTTTACGATCCCGTTATCAGGTTTGAAATATGTTGTAAAACAAAAATATGTATTTTATATGTGTGTTTTTCATGTTTTGTGTGACCCTGACCTTGACCTTGGGTCAATTTCGATCAAACTTTGTACACATGTTAATATTACATGCATAAATAGACAGTATTAGTTTCAATATAATAAGTGCAAAACTGTTTGAGAAACAGCCATGTGTAATTAACAAAATTCTCCATTGGTTTATAATGGGCGATAATATAAAGTGATGCAGAATCCAGATCCTGATCTTGAACATCACCAAAAGTCACATATCCTTTTGCACTGTGGATTTCTATCAGCTGTTAAAATTTAATCCAAATCGGTTAAGAATTGTGACCTGTAGAACGAATAGAATTTTTTTTAAATCAGGCCAATAGATAAAAACTTTGACATCATACGCTTGCGAAAACTGTGCATAATTTGTACTAACATGCATTTTAAAACATTTAGATATTCCATTGAAGTTTGTTTTGGCGTCAACTGGAAGTCACTACGACTTCCGTTTACTGAGTTATGATCAAAAGCTTGTTTTCACCTTTTTTTGAAGTAACGTCGTGACGTTAAGTGCGATTATGACGTGATTTGATCCCAGACTATTTCAAAAAGATTGGCTATCACGTGTTAAAATTTGAGAACGATTGCTTCAGTAGTTTCAGCTGCACACGAGCGTAAATATTTTTTTAAAAATGACGACAATAGGCAAAATTTTGATAGGAACAAAACAATAAAACTTTCCTGCTTTGGATACTTTCTTTCTTGCCTGTTCTTTTCCAGGTACTTAATTTATTTTAGCATTGCCACGATGCAGGCTGGCAGCCTTCAGAGAAAATCAGAAAATCAATATGACCTCACCTTTCCCCTCGTAAATGTCTGACAATCTTGCCCTACCTTCCAGGTGACTTCATGAAATGACTCCACAGCTGCTGACCCTGAACTCCAATCATCGAAACTTCTTACTTTCCTCTCTGCCCCTCTTTTCTGCTCTTTTATCGATATTTATTTGATGGCCGCCATGATGCAGGCTGATGGCCGTCAGATAAATTTCTCCTCAATATGACCTCACCTTTCCCCTCAAAAATGTCTGACAATCTTGCCCGACTTTCCAGGTGACTTCATTAAATGATTCCATGACTGCTGACCCTGAACTCCAATCATCCAAGCTTCCTACTTTCCTTTCTGCCGCTCTTTTTAAGATTTTTCTCGATGGAGAACATTTCTCTATTTTCTTGTATATTCGACCAAATTCACCTTCCCAAGTATAAGCTTCAAGTTCACCTCCAATTTTTCTCTTTCAGGTAAATTTAATTTGGTGAATGTTTTGGGTTCATCCTTTCAGATTTTTTCTGCCCTGACGTACCTTAGATTTACCAGTCATTGTGTCGTAGTTCAGAGAGCAATCCTCCTATTCTGGTTCAGGAGGTCACGGCTCAAGCCAATGAAGCCTCTGTCGCCCAGACTGTGTGAAGCGGGGCCATCGCCGTGAAATACAAAACACACAGGAAATGGCGCTCTGCGCTGAGGCGTGGCGATGATAGTCATTGTTCACTCTCGACTCGGCAAAGATCACCGGGGGTGAAACAGCACACACGGTAAGGTCTGCAACACAGTTGTGTGCTTCACCTGAGTATAAGGTGGATCATCTGGTGGAGGTAGTCGCCCGAGTGGAAATTGTCACTCTTCTGGTCGGGATCTAACCTGAGTGATATTCATTTTGAGGCCACTCCGATTGGACCTGTACTTGTTGGGTGACCATCCCCATCTTCATTTGATTATCTGTTGTCCCTCTGCGTTTGCAAGCTTTAATTTAGCACAGTGTACTTTAATGTCAAAAAATTAAACTACAAGAGTGGAAAATTAAACTTTCCAGCCATCCCTACTTCAAACAATATTTTATATCCTGCCAAGGAGTGAACCATAAGAATCAATTGAAGGCAATGGCCTATAGTCCAAAAGAATGGTTTCATTTTTGACAACTGCAGGACGATGCATCAAGTACGCTTGGGAAGAATAACTCTGCACTGCAGAGGATCAAACAGAAACAGCCGTCGATGCACCCAGGGTGCCCCCCTCCTCCCCACGTGACTTGTTGAACATCTCACGGTACAGAAGGGTTCCAAGGCCTTCACATTCAGTGTTGAAGATTTCCTTGTGGACGTCCACTATCACTTTGATAAATCAGTCAAGTGAAAACGCTAATTGAGGGAGTATTTGTCCTTCACCAACAGTGATGTGAGAAAAATAATAAACAAGGAATGAGGAACTGAGACGCAGGAGGAGGTCATTCGGACCATCATGCCTGCACTGCACCAACACCAGATTAAATATATTGTTGCGAATTCGCGCCCGCCGGCGTGCGAACGGCCACGTGACTCGAATCGCAGCACGTCGCCCACCGGACGGACAATTCTGTCGTGATCCTCTCGGACTAACGCCGGGAGCTAGTCACGGGTGGGCCTTTCGGCCTCACCACGATCGTGCCAATCGGCCACCAGTGTGGGATAGGATTGTTCGCCAAATTCGACCTACCTAAGTACCCACACGGAGGGTAGACCGGGCGATCGCACCTCGCCACAGGTCGACTCCGGACACGGTCCGCTTAAGCGACCCGTTCCGTACTATCGGGATAACCGAAAGGTGTTATCGTCGGCCTCGATGGTTCCGATTAATTATCGGGCGTATTAAGCCCACGACGAACCCTTTACATGAAGCAAGATGGAGATTCAATTAAAGAAAAGACGAAGCGAAACGTGAAAACAGTTCAACATGATGCACATTTATTCCGCGGCACACGGAGAGCACACATATACAATTAAAACAATTATGCACAAAAAGCAAATGCAACAAAAGAAACAATGACGCAGAAATACTACCGAATAAGACCGACACACGGCAACACTTAACAGTTTTACTTCACCAGACTGGCGCCACACACGCACGTTTACACAGAAACAAAAGAAAAGGCCACCCTCAAAGACAAGGGGGCAGACGGGGCCTGTGGGCCAATATTTGCGTGGGACCTGAAAGAGCGGACAGGTCCGCGAGACCGGGTGGGTCCTACCCGTGTCTTTGTGATGAGCCGCAAATGTGGCAGCGCGGCGGTGCCCCGACTTCGTGCTCCTTCGCGGGTTTCGTTGGCACTGCTTGGAGTGGGGTGGGAACAGGGCTCCCTTTTCGCACTATCTCAGCGCGGGGGAAAAAGGGGGGGGGGAATTGTTGATGCTCTGGGCAAAGAGGATAGCCGGCTTGCTTGGGTCCCGTGACGAGCGATTCCACCGCGACCTCGTCGCCGACCGCCGTCTTCCTTGCCTCGGACCCGAGCTCCTCGGTCTCTTCCCCCAATTCTCCTCAGCCGACTGCCAAAAACCACCGGGACGCCCTCTCCTCCCGACTCCACTCCGCGCTCCAAACTGACTCTGCCCAAAACACTCTCCGCTCTTCCAAGGCCGACTCGCCACTCTTCCAAGGCCGACTCTGCTCAAACCGACTCTTCCCAGATTCGCCCCACGCTCGGCGCTTTATAGGCTGGCAGGAGAACCCATATGCAAATTTCTGGATCAGAACGAGCTCGGGGGTGGAGCCACGCTCGCCCATTGGACGGAGGAAAAGGGGCGTGAATCCCCCCATTATCCTAGAATTTGCATATCTCGATTCCACACAGACGCGCCTGGAGGCGGGGCCAAACCGCCCCGCGCTTGCTGATTGGACGGATCAGAAGTGAGCGTGTAGCAATCCTGATCCGAATTCTCCTCGGAAAGGCCGCATTTTGCACTCGCGGCTCGGCGCACGTCCCGTACGAGCCCAGGACAGCCCGACGCTCGGTGCTCACAGGTGGCGTGGGAATGGCCGCAGGAGAGAGGTGAAGGTGGTGGAGGGTTTATGGTGGTGGTTTATGGCCATGGTGCCGTTCGGAATGGCGGTGATGCGATGTTTGCGGGAGCGAGTTGTGAAGGTAAAGATCGTGGCTGTTGGCGTTGTTGTTGTTGTGAAGCGGCGTTGTGGTTGGTGGTTGTTGTGTGATGGCGGTTGAGACGTGGTTGGTTCAAAATAAAGATAGAACAGAAAAACGGCTATCTCAAAGGGTCGCAGCCCGAATGAATCACATTTATTCCCTCTAAACAACGGTTTGGGGCTAACTGCACATGTACTTACAGAGATATCTCACCTACGGGACCTGAATGGTGGTTTGCGAATTTCCTCAACCGCAACAATATCCATTCAGCTCAATGAAGCATCCTCTTCATCGATACTAATAAATGTCAGAGTGTGTCAGTGGATCATTCAGTCAGTCAGCTCGTGAGTATGTGTGTCAACTCCTTAATTCAAAAACCATGAAACCAAGCAGCCTGAAAGTTTGTATGCACACGAAGGGAACTCCAAGGGAGTGCATGAGTGTTTTGTTTAATTTTAAAATTCCTTTTGAAGACAATTAACGGCCTGATTTAATTATATCCTGAATCAGGGGCATCCTCAGACACCTTATTGTTCAGGAAGAGGGAGGGGAGGAGGCTTTGTGTGCAGGGAAAGGGAGGTGGAGGGTAGTGAGAGTTGTTGACAGTTGATAACAGATTGTGGAAGAGCTCGGGGAGAGGGTCGGATTAGGAAGAGGACAAAAGGCTGGGTGGTGTGGGATGAGTAGCAGTGGGGAGTCACAAGAGAGGCGGCAAAGGGAAATGAGAGATTGGAGGAGGTGGAGGAATGAGCTGAAAGAAAGAGGGTGGGGGAAGGAGGCAAATTTGTGGACAAGAAGGGGGACAGTTTTGATAAGGGGGAGTTAGGGGGAGATTTGAAAGGGAGCAGTGAGGAGGGACAATTGAGGGGAAGCTTGGAGGGAGAAGAGAGAGAAGTTTGCTTTGTGGGGCGTGGGAAGAGGGGGAGATGTGATGAAAGGAAAGAGAGAGCGTGTTCGAGATATCGAGGAGTGCGCTGAATGAGAGTGTGAGACATTTGTGAGGTTGGAACAGAGAACACAGATGTTTGAAAACCACACAGTTTGGGATACCAGAGGAGGACCTGTTAGTAATGGAGAGGACAGTGGAGAGACGCTCGGATGGGGGGAAAGATAGGAGGAGTAGGGAGGGGTATTACAGGGAAGAAGTGAGGAGGAGGTAGATTTAAGGAGGTGGATGAATTTGCACTGAAGTTAGAAAAAAAAGAATAATTAATGATGAAAGATGAACAAGCGTTGGAAAATGTGATTTTTTTAATTTGTAGATCAGAGATTCCTTTAAATACATTGGAAGATTGATGGAGCTCAGAAGAATTGATCAGAGTGGAGAAAGGAAACGTTGTAACAGATGGAAATTCTCGACACGGGATGAAAGAAAGGTCGAATTGAACACAAGATTTTGAAGAAGAAGAACCGAGAGAAGAGGGGAAGTTGAATCATTATGAGAGACCGTTGTTTTGTTGTTGTTGTTGTTGTTGTTGAAGATGAGGGAAGAGGGGGGAGGAGTGAAGGAAAAGTTGAAGAAAAGGTTGTGAAAGTGTGTGGTGAATACCTTCATGATGAGTGTGGGATTGTCAGGGCAGATAAAGAAGAAGAGTTGGTACAGGAAGTCACGTGGTGACGTGGGGTAGAAGGTGAGAAGGGAAAAGGTTTTTTTTGTATTTTTTTATATTTTAAGACATGAAACAAAGGGTATAGTTGGGAGGGAAAGATGGAGGGTGGAGGGAAGAGTGCAGAAAATAGAAACTGATGGTAATGAGGAGAAAATACAAATAAACACGATGGAGCACATGGACGGGGTAACCTGACATGACAAGATAAAGTAAAACTCACCAAATATCACAAGTTTTAAAACAAAACCGAACGAGGAACTCACAGGAAACACGGAGGCAACAAAATGAAGTCAAAACGCGATGAACAACGACCGGAAACTTATCTTTGAGAAAGTCAGCAGAGACCCCTGGAGAGAACCAGCCATCGTTTCAAAAACCAAAGTTGTGACGTTGGTGGTCGGTCACCATTTATAGGTGGTCAGTCACCATTTACACGTGGTCGGTCACTATTTACAGGTGGTCAGTCACCATTTACAGGTGGTCAGTCACCATTTACAGGTGGTCAGTCACCATTTACAGGTGGTCGGTCACTATTTACAGGTGGTCAGTCACCATTTACAGGTGGTCAGTCACCATTTACAGGTGGTCAGTCACCATTTATAGGTGGTCGGTCACTATTTACAGGTGGTCAGTCACCATTTACAGGTGGTCAGTCACCATTTACAGGTGGTCAGTCACCATTTACACGTGGTCGGTCACTATTTACAGGTGGTCAGTCACCATTTACAGGTGGTCAGTCACCATTTACAGGTGGTCAGTCACCATTTACAGGTGGTCGGTCACCATTTATAGGTGGTCGGTCACTATTTACAGGTGGTCAGTCACCATTTACAGGTGGTCAGTCACCATTTACAGGTGGTCAGTCACCATTTACAGGTGGTCGGTCACCATTTATAGGAGGTCGGTCACCATTTACAGGTGGTGGGTCACCATTTATAGGTGGTGGGTCACCATTTACAGGTGGTGGGTCACCATTTATAGGTGGTAGGTCACCATTTACATGTGGTGGGTCACCATTTATCGGTGGTGGGTCACCATTTATCGGTGGTGGGTCACCATTTACAGGTGGTGGGTCAACATTTATAGGTGGTCGGTCACCATTTACAGGTGGTGGGTCACCATTTATAGGTGGTGGGTCACCATTAATAGGTGGTCGGTCACCATTTATAGGAGGTTTGTCACCATTTACAGGTGGTCGGTCACCATTTATCGGTGGTGGGTCACCATTTATCGGTGGTGGGTCACCATTTACAGGTGGTGGGTCAACATTTATAGGTGGTCGGTCACCATTTATAGGTGGTGGGTCACCATTAATAGGTGGTCGGTCACCATTTATAGGAGGTTTGTCACCATTTATAGGTGGTGGGTCACCATTTATAGGTGGTCGGTCACCATTTATAGGTGGTCGGACACCATTTATCGGTGGTCAGTCACCATTTCCAGGTGACTGGTCATTTCTTATTACCGCATCAGTTTGTTCATCTCTGACTCTTAGTTCCTCCTTTGTGAATATTTTCCCTTGGATGATCTTGTTTTTCTTTGAGTTCAGTGTTGCCTGATTAAAATTAACTTTATCAGGGCATCGTCTTCAGAATATCTGTTCCCAGGTGTTCACACTTCCTTTTCTCACACCTTTTTGTTTGGAATGTCCCATTGCCCATATTAAGGTCTATTTTTCCTTCTTTGTCCAGTATTGCATTTTTACGCTGATTCTCTCTCCTGAGGTCATCCGATTTTTGTGTCCCATTGCTTGTTGTCTTGCTTTGTCAGTTATTTCCTTTATTCTTTCCTGGGTGAAGTATTTTCCCCTCATTGATGCTGTTGAATTGAATTTCGATCATGGAACACCTTTGGCCTTGGCTGACAGCTTTGTTTGCTTCAATTGGTTTATGAATCTTTCTCCTCCACCGTTAGTCCCCCATGCATCGTGTGTGGAATACACTTTGCAGTGGAGGATGATTTCCTTCTCCTCGAAGCTCACGCTCTGTTGATTTATTTTTCTCCGATTTGTCTGGAACCGCGTAGTTATTGGTTGTGGAACAGGTGACACCTTTTTACCTTTGGTGTAGACAGCTGTCATCTCATGAGGCAGGGATCCCCTTCCTCACTGGAGAAGCTGCAGTCGTTATCCTTTTCAGCACACATTCCAGCTGCTCGGAGTGGTCACACAGACTTTGGCCTCAGCCGAGCAGGAGTCTTTGTCCCTTCAGTCACTTCCTGTGACTGATTGTCATTGTTTTTTGGACACCAAGTCAAGGCTCATGTAAGAGTGAATACACAGAACATATAACAAGGCAGGAAACAAGAGGGATGGGAGAGGTGTAGATACAGATGCAGAACGTCAGTACAATTTTAAAACATTTATTGAACAAACAGATTATATGCGCCAGCACAGGAGATCCTGGACAGACAAATTCACTCCAGATCTCTCAACATAACCGGAGAATCTTCATCTTTATGTAGTTTCCAGGAAGACAGTTTTTATAATTTTCTGACACTGACGCCAGTTCGCCCGGTCTTGACAATTTCCAGGTGAACCTTATCTTCAGTCTGCTTTGACAGCTCCTGCTTCAATGGTTGGAACACAAACTCAAACCCAGACATTAATCACACAGAATGCTAGAATGACGTCAAACGCCAACTCTAATGGCCATTAAAACAAGTTTCCATCTTCTGCAGGTTAAAAGCAGTCTGCTTCTCCAAAAACTCGGAAGATATATTGTTTTGAATTTGTAAGCTTACTGCACACAACAGCCAGGTCCTCGAGATCAGTTATTTCGGTAAATATGTGTTTCTCGTTAGGGTCCCATCCTATTATAAATAGGTGATTAATTGTACGTGCTCTGTGAGTTATTTTGATTGTTAGGATTTAAATTACCAACAACGACAACGACACCTGTCTTCACTACCTTCCACCATCATCCACCGGCACCATTGCACACGTGCGTGTCAGCACGTACGTGGGCGGAGTCCAGTGTGCTTGGCGGGGTTTCTCTGGACGTTGGTGTGCTGCCTTCGCCCCAAATATGGGCACAAACGTTGCGCTCTGGCTTTGCCCCAAATATGGTTGTTGAGATCAGGTCCAAGGCTGATTGAGATCAAGCAATGTCCACACTGATCGTGGTAGAGAAGAGCTTTAATTCACATCAAACATGTATACATGAGAGAGAGACAGACACAGAATACCCACAGTAGTCCAGCTCAATCTAACTCTGGCTTGCTTAACATTTTGGCTTGCTCTTTGTACAATTTGTTCTGCCCCCCCCCCCCACCCTTGTGGAACCATCTTTCTCCATTCCCAGAGATCATTTTCCTTTGAAGTGGAAAAGCCTAGTACTGTTTTCTCTCTTTGGACTGGCAAAGTATTGATCTTCCATCAGCAGGAAGATCTGTTTTTGGTCAGTGTTTGGCTAAGAATACCGAGGGTGACAGGAAGATTATTATCACAGCATTCCATCTTTTGCTCTGCTCGCCAGATGTTCAGCTGTAAAGATAAATCAATAAATGCTTGTGGTCTTTTTTTTTAAAAGGTTACTTTCGACTGTTTAAAAAGTAATTCTGTCAACAATGGCTGTTTTCAGTGTTGGGAGATGTTCAACTGGGTGCACTGATTGAGCTTGTACTCCTGGTGCCGCTGGAGTTATTTCTTGAACCGGGAAGGCAGAAACTGTGGCCAGCAGCCCCATACCTCCCAGGTTCGGAGACAAACTTGGTGAGTTATTCACATATGCAAGTGAGTCACCCGCATGGATTCCCTTGGCTCCCGCCCTGCACTGCAGTTTGCATGGGCGGGACCCTGTGTTTTCTCAACTTGTTCTTTTAATCATTAACACTTTATTTGCTACTTCACATTTGCAGCATTATTTATTTGTCATGCTTCTTCCTTACACATCTTACAAGCTTCAAGTCTGGTTCGGGCTTATTCACATATGCATATCTTAACGAATCTCATCTTAGGACTGCATATTGGTACTTTTATATAATCCTTCGTACCATACTTCTTATTGATCACATGACCTAGGTCCATAATTTCCGTTACAGCTTTATTCTTCCACCTTTCCCTGATCCTTCCTCGAGTATTCTTGGGCCGTTCAGTATTTCCCGCCTGGGGGTGTTTTCAGGCTGAGTCGGGCGTCTTTCACACCTTCCCACAGACCCTCACACTCCCTTGCACACCTTCCGTGACCTCAATCTCCCAACGGAATACCTTGGGTTTGGTCAGGAGCTTTTACACCCTTTCCCTTTCCTCAATCTTCCATTTGGACCCTTTCCCTGAGGTGTTCTTGGGTTGCCCCTTCCTGGGTTTCCCTCAACCTCACAATGGACCCCAACCTTCCCGGGGTACCCCCTTTTGATGTGTACAAAAGCTCCTTCTTCCCTTGTTCTTTTAAGATAAGGACAGATCACAAAGAGCAGCGAACTTGTATGCCCCAGTGCAAGAAAAGAGGCAGTTCTTCTTACCTTATCTTAAGCTGGCCGGCTCTCTCCTCTTTTGTCACACCAGGACAGTTCTTTTCTCCTTGGTCTGCTTATCCTTTGCCGACTACGCCAAATGTTGAGATCAGGTCCAAGGCTGATTGAGATCAAGCAATGTCCACACTGATCGTGGTAGAGAAGAGCTTTAATTCACATCAAACATGTATACGAGAGAGAGAGAGAGAGAGAGAGAGAGTGAGAGAGAGAGAGAGAGAGAGAGAGAGAGAGAGAGAGAGAGAGAGAGAGAGAGAGAGAGAGAGAGAGAGAGAGAGAGAGAGAGAGAGAGAGACAGACAGACACAGAATACCCACAGTAGTCCAGCTCAATCTAACTCTGGCTGGCTTAACATTTTGGCTTGCTCTATATACAATTTGTTCTGCCCCCCCCCCCACCCCTTGTGGAACCATCTGTTTCTCCATTCCCAGAGATCATTTTCCTTTGAAGTGGAAAAGCCTAGTACTGTTTTCTCTCTTTGGACTGACAAAGTATTGATCTTCCATCAGCAGGAAGATCTGTTTTTGGTCAGTATTTGGCTAAGAATACCGAGGGTGACAGGAAGATTATTATCACAGCATTCCATCTTTTGCTCTGCTCGCCAGATGTTCAGCAGTAAAGAAAAATCAATAAATGCTTGTGGTCTTTTTTTAAAAAGGTTACTTTCAACTGTTTAAAAAGTAATTCTGCCAACAATGGCTGTTTTCAGTGTTGGGAGATGTTCAATATCTCCATATGGGCACAAGCGTTTCGTTCTGGCTTGGCTCCAAATATGGGCATAGAGCGTTCTCTTGGCCCAATGAGGGAGTGCGAGCGGGGCATAAGAGAAGCGCGCGTGGGCCAGAGAGTAGAGTAGTTGAGAGTTGTTGAGAATTGTCTTCTGGTCTTCGGTCGTCTGGTGGTCTTCTGAAGCCAGTCGTCGCCTTCCTGGGGTCCCGCCAACAGAGCGTCTTCTGTCGTGGCCTGTATGCCTGCGAGCCTGTCCCGCAAGGATCGCCTGCCTGGGCTTGGAGCGGCATTGAGTGGCGGGTTGGAGTCCTGCCACACCGGATCGTCGAAGACCGCACGAGGCGGGAAGGTCCAAGAATAGGCTCTGACCTCCAGCTCGCCTTACCTCGAGCTGGAGGCCTCCAATAAAGACCTGACGGGTCCGTTTATTTTTGGGTGTACGTGTGTGTGTTTGTGGCGCTATTCTTTTCAGTAAAACTGCATAAGTGCTTGTACATAAATTGCTCTTCCTTCAGTATTCGGTTAACTCTGCCTTCTTGCGTGCTCCCCTGCCCCGTTATAAATTAATATACCTTTTGTTAAATGTTCCAGCTCGTTTCTGTGTTTCTTTCATTGGCTTGGCACGGTGTGTATTGAGAAATAACGACGCCGTAAATTGTTCATTTGGTCCCATGGGCCTTGGTAATCTCCGCTCGGGTTACACACGGTTCAGGCTCGGTATCGGCTCGTTCCGCTCGAGGTCCGTCAAGGGTGTGAATTCCCCGGTAGCTTTGTCCGCGTGGGTAATTAGGTATATTGAAGTTTGGCAATTGACCCTACCCCACGCGGTCGAATTATTGGCGATTCATGGTCCAGTGAGGGACCCGTGCCTTTCAGACTTATGCAAAAGGCACGACCTCAATTCCGGTGTGTTCAGCTGAGCCGATTCTTCTGCTCCATCGAGCGGTCATGCTCGGCACCGATACCCGGCCTGCAACAAAATTATCTTGAAGCGACCAGAGCTTCGTGAATCCATCTGGACACCTCAAATCCACATTCCAACTTGTTTGTGTCTGTTTTAAAAACTCCTTTAGATAGCTTTTAAAATGACAGGCAATTCTTCTTTAAATTCAACTTACTGGCAAAGTTCAATCTGTTTACACATTTACTCGACAGGTGATCTTTCCACACAGAGGAGAAATGAAATTATGTTAATTCCAAATGGATACATATTTTAAAATAATCCTATCATATTTGAGTACATTTTACTTCAGGTTTAACATTTTCATTTTAAGACCAAGTTTTAATCATCATCAATTTATTTATTTTATCATCCCCAAACACATCATGATAAAATGTTTCTGCAGAGGGAAGCACAAAATAGTGGGGAACAAAGACAACAGGAGATCCGTGGAAGGGAGAGGGATGGGGCGGGTACACGGGGTAAATAAGATGGTACTGCAGGTACTTTGAGGAAGGAAACCAGGGAATTTGAAGGAAGGAGGTTTGGGGTGGATTAATGGGGGTAGTGAAAATCAGGATTTTAGATGCGGGAAAATCAAAGATGGAGGTGAACAGCTGTTTTGAAGGCCTGGAGGGAGGACTGGGATTGAAGAGCGTGTTGGGAGTTTGTTCCAAAGGCAGGAAAAAAGTGGAATGAAAGAGTGAATGTGAACAGTGATACGTGATTTTGGCAGTTTCACCAGTAGAGGGTTTTTGGTGGACCTTGAGCTTCCTGTGGAAATATAGGGGGGACAGATCAAGGACACAGGAAAGCGGGGGGGGGGTGGGGAGACAGAGGAGAGGAGGCGGCATATTTTTGTTGCAGTCAGCTATCTTGCTTTCCCAAGAGACCGTAGGAACTCGGCTGCTTGATAGGGGTTAACGATGACACTCAGAGGAGTCGGACCAAGAAGGTATATGCCAGGGTTTTGTTTCTGCCTGCTTGCATTCTCCTCACTAGTTTGCTTAATAACTAGACATCACTCGGAATCACTCACAGCGGGGGTATCCACAACAAAACTGCTCGCACCAGTGTGAGTTTCTTTATGTTTATTCAAGGATGACAACCCACGAAAATAAATTTACAACAACACAGAACACTTGATGGTTTCTCCCCATTGTGAGTTCGTTTGTGTCTATTCAAGTTTGATAACCCACTAAAATCCTTCGAACACACAGAACACTTGTACGGTTTCTCCCCAGTGTGAGTTCGTTTGTGTGTATTCAAGCTTGATAACCAACGAAAATCCTTACAACACACTGAACACTTGTACGGTTTCTCCCCAGTGTGAGTTCGTTTATGTTTATTCAAGGATGATAAGTCACTAAAATCATTCGAACACACAGAACACTGGTACGGTTTCTCCCCAGTGTGAGTTCGTTTGTGGATATTCAAGTTTGATAACCGACTAAAATCCCTCGAACACACAGAACACTTGTACGGTTTCTCCCCAGTGTGAGTTCGTTTGTGGATATTCAAGGTTGATAACCGACTAAAATCCCTCGAACACACAGAACACTTGTACGGTTTCTCCCCAGTGTGAGTTCGTTTGTGGATATTCAAGGTTGATAACTCACTAAAATCCTTCGAACACACAGAACACTTGTACGGTTTCTCCCCAGTGTGAGTTCGTTTGTGCCTATTCAAGGTTGATGAGTCACTAAAATCCTTCGAACACACAGAACACTTGTACGGTTTGTCCCCAGTGTGAGTTCGTTGATGGTTATTCAAGGTTGATAAGTAACTGAAATCCTTCGAGCACACAGAACACTTGAAAGGTTTCTCCCCAGTGTGAGTTCGTTTGTTGTTCTCCACTGGGTTGGAATGATGATTGAAATTATCTTCTTCGTTGGAGAACTGTGCAGAGTTGGTGAACGAAACGGTTTTCATTTGTTTCTCTGCAAAGAAAAAGGAACTGCCATAACCAATTAGGTCATCATGTGTTTACTGCAAGGAATTGTGGGATATCATCAGTGTCAGGTTAATTCAATGTGGGCGACATTCGATTGATTAAGCGGTTCCAAAGAAAACATTATTTAATATTATTCTTCAATCCAATATGGCTGTTAAGCCATGTGACCGATCAATTATTCCTCAACAAACTTGTACCCCCACGGCTTGGGGAACATTTGTGTGAAGTTTCCCCTCGATCTGTCCAGCCGTTCTGGAGAAGATTTTTGGAGGTTTTCGTGAAATCCAAAATGGCTGCCAAACCATGTGACCTATGATTTTATATGTGTGAACCTGTTGTTCCTCATGGATAGGTGGTCATACAAGTAAAGTTTCACCTCGATCTGTTCAGCCACTTCGGAGAGGAATATTTTTCAAGGTTTTTCTGTTTTTTTTAAAACAATATCGCTGCCGAATCACGTGACCGATGACGTCATCGAATTTTTTTCCCCTGTGTTCCATTTTAGCCCAAGATGACCCTCAAAAACTTTCATACCGATCAGATGTCGCGTTTTACAAATGCAATTATGACGTCATAACGAAGGTACCTATGACATTTAAAGAATCACACTTATTCCCCATGAGGAGTACTTGCTGTAAGCGAAGTTTCAATTTTTCCTCGCGGTCTCAAAGATACAGAGGTCCAACGTTTTTCGAACAAGGTTGACACACCACGTGACATATGACGTCATAATTATGATCAAAACATTCCACACGAGTAGTCGCACTTGTGGTGAAAATTTTGTCTCAATCCGACAAGCGGTTGTGGACCAAGACACCAAAGTTCTGTGCGGACAAACAAAGACTGACAGACAAACAAACAGACCCAAACACAATACCCTCTCCCTCGGCGAGGGTTAAAATATCTTGTGATGACGATTACAATGACGTTGAACTCTGAGTGAGAATAATTCTAAATTTAAAAGACTTTAATTTAATGCACTTCAAGCTCAGGTTCAAACCAAAGCTCCAAACACAGGTGAGGTCAGGTATCTGGGATTTACAAAGAAACTGTATTTCACATGTGCATGGACATGTACTCACATATGACCCAGAAGACCCTTAAGACTCCAAGACCCAAAAGCCACAGAGACCCAAAAAGATGCTGAAGCTCCTAAAGACCCAAAAGCCAAAGACCCAAAAGACCCCTCAGACCTTAACACTATTTGGACCCTTCAGACAGATTAGCGAGCTTCGACCCTTGACCACTTCGACCACTTCGGCTCTTCTTATATCACAAATGAAATTTCAAGTAAATATAATAAATATCACCAATATTACAAATAAATTTGAATAAAATAAATGTTTGGATGATGATTGGTGGAAATCATGACAAAACAGGAAATCTGTGACGTCAGTCTCTGTAACGACGTGTGGAGAGGTGAGCGTAGCGAGCCAGTCCACGCTAGTTTATGATAAAAATCAGGTTCACACCTTTGTCTTGAGAGGACGATTCATCCACGATCTCAGACTTGATCTTCACTTTCACAACATGATCTGAAAAAAAATATATATCATTAAAAAATAAACATGATTGAATCAAGATATTGTCACAATCACACACGTCACCATGCCCAATTCAATCAGATAACTTAACTCAAATTAACCAGGTAAACTTAAACTTATGCTTTATCAATACCAATAAATAAGGCCAAAAACGATCGATGGTGAAAGTTCTTCAGGGTGTTCTAAAAAGACAACTTTCGTTGTTAATATTGTTGCGGATCCAGGTTTGAGGGTCGCGACGAGGAGAAGCCCTCGGGTCCCTCCCTCCCGTTCTTGATGCCGCCGGGCACAGATAACTCCACGTGCAGACAGGTTGCGAAGCAAGCACGAACGCTGATTGGTACTACCAATCCTAGAAAGGATTACACTACTTCACGTGTTTCCGTTTCCGATGGATTGACCGCACCAAGCGAGTTCCGTGCCCTCGATGCGTACTTGTGTTCACTTAAACGTAGCAGGTACAGCCGAGCGGAGCTGCCAAGTACGCACCAGCTGATAACAGCAAATTCGTGGTACAGAACTTCCAGGAGAACGTGTGTGTGGACGACTCTGACCCAATAGGAATCAAACAGAATGAGCTGGGTACATTTATCATATAAGCAGGTTTATTAATATCGTTACAGATTTCCGCCCGCCGGCGCGCGGGCGGCCGCGTTTCGCTAATAGCGCCGCGCTCGCCCACCGACGTAGCAATCTCGTCGCAGCTTTCGGAACAACGCCAAAATCCCGCTACGGGTGTGTTTTTATTGCACACCACAGACGAGTCAACACTCTACCCGCGGTACAGGGTCCGATCGCCGAATGGTCGATTTACCTAATTTATCACGCGGGCAGACTACCGAGAGACTGTACCTCAATGGGGCCTGCTTGGAAACGAGCCGCTTAAGCAGCTCGTTCCGTTTTGGGATAACCGAGCGGGGTATTATCACGAAAGCCCCGTTGGATCCGATTCTATTATCGGCTCTTAATAAGCCAGCTATTATTTCGAATGCAATACGGCAGTTCAATTTGAAGGAAAAGGACGGGACGAACGGGTGAACATTCACACAAGGACATTTATTTATAGAACGACACATATGCAATCATGCAGTCATGTATGCAACCAATGCACGTATGGGACAAGCAATGCAATTAATGCAATGGGGGTAAGGGCAGGACACGAGTAACAAAGCCTACAGCCGTTCTATTATTATTTATTTACATGCACTTTACAGTTCTACTTAAAGACATGGCGCCACAACGTTCATTCAAAGACAACCCCGGAAAGAAAAGGCCCGGGCTCGTAAGCCTTTCATGTTTCTCAGAGCTTGGGAGACCGAAGAAGCTGCGAGAGGCCGCGCTGGTTACCTGCCGCCTTCGTGGCGACTCGCTGGGTGCTCCTCGGCGTCCCGTCCACACGGCAGCTGGCGTGACCGCGGCGCGGCCCAGGCCTCGTCGTGCAGCCCGGTCGATCGGGCCAAGTCGACAACGCTTCAGAGGAACGAACGGGCCTTTGCTCTCTCAGAGTTGCTCTCTTAAGAGCCCGTCCGTTCCTCTGCGTCGTTTGGACTGTCCCGGGGCCCGATCACCTCGGACCATTATGCCGCTGGTTGGCGACTCCTCTCCGGCCTCTTCCCAGCGACCCACAGCTCGGCATGGAATGGCAGGCTGCGCTCCAGGCTCCCGTCTCCTCCGCTCTCTCCAGCTCCTCACCGACTGCAGACTCCAGGCTGACCCAGCTCCCAACGCGACTGCACACAACTGCCTGCCTGGCCTCTCTTCGCGCCCTTATATTGGGTCCGTGAGGCGAGGTTTTGATCTCCGATCTCTCACCTCTGACCCCCCGCTGGCTCCACCCCTTTCGATCTTTTGATCCGAATTGTCACGAAGCTCGGAGAGAGCGGACGTGGGTGAAATCATCGACCCTGGTGCCAACGAAGGAGTCCCCGGGTATGGTGGTAGAGATGTTGTTCATGGGGAATTCGCCGTTGCTGGTGCAAAGATGGCGGCGCAATGGAGATGACGGTCAGGCGTTGCTGTTCGTTGTTGCGTAGTTTGTGAGGGGATGTCGTGGTGGTCGTTGTGGAGATGGTTGATGAGAGCGATGTTGGTGGTGGAGGTGGTTGTTGTGAAGCGGTTGGTCCAAAATAAAGATAGTAAAAGAATAATGGCTAACTAAAGATTCACAGCCCGGCACACGAATAATTGCCCGTGAAAAATCGGTGGGGAAATCTATCTGAACACAGACTTATCGACATAACTGATTTCAGGACCTATATGGTTTCCTGTGAATTTCCACAACCGTAACAATATTTATGGCGAGGAAAGGGAATGTGGCACAATAATAAAAGGTTTTAATACAAGAGCAATATTATCTGGCATGGATTTGTGGAGTGAGGTAAAAGAAATGCAAGTACAGTTTTTACAAAAGAGGACAGAGTGTAGAGCTCACCCGATACAGACAACTTACACATTCTTAACTTACACTTACACGAAAGGCGCCTTCAGATTACACTAACACGACAGGTGCCATCATTTTACAAAAACACGACAGGTGCCATCATTTTACAATAACATGACAGGTGCCATCATATTACAATAACACGACAGGTGCCATAATATTACAATAACATGACAGGTGCCATAATATTACACGAACACGACAGGTGCCATCATTTTACAATAACACGACAGGTGCCATAATATTAAAATAACGCGACAGGTGCCATAATATTACAATAACACGACAGGCGCCATCAGATACACACCTGAGGAAATTAGAACAGGAAGAAAGATGGAGACAGCTCGAGGTGATTGTGATCTCTGGGATACTTGGAGCGACCAACGGACCAGCGTGAACCCAGTCGCTTCAGTGGTGGAAATAGGGAGGAAAACTAGGGGTGTCTCCGGTGCGTGAGTGAGGAGGTGCAAATGACGTGCAAGTGCGGTGCAGAGAAGGAAAAATGAGAAGAGGTGCGTATCTGGTGGAGCGCAGAACGGGGCTTCTAAAAGTCTGAACCAGAGTCCCAAACAAAAGGACACCTGGGAATGGAGAGACCACACGGGCTGGTATCTGGAGAACAAGTACAAGTGAGCGAAGTCCAACACCAGGCAGAAGGACAGATCCAGCAGAGATTTCCTGGTCACGTCGTCCAAACACACTGACTTACGAACTTCCTCCTCTATCTCCGTTTCACCTCGTTCCCTCTGGACGCACGAGCAATCAACACAAAACACCAACTGTCCATTTCAGGGCTCTGATGGTCACGCCTCACTCACGCCAATTAATCTAACACCACACACATTCACCCTTCGCAACTCTCAAAACAGTTTGCATTGCACATTTCACCAACCCCCCCACTTATTTGGACCCATGTAAACCCACCAGCTCTTCTTCGCTCTTCTCCCTTTCCCTCTTTCTTCTCTTTCCCAGAATGACTGTGGTACCTCTTCGTATCTGTGACAAGTGACTTACGAGGAGGGGGTTACGTGCGAAGCATAAGGATTTCTCGATCGTGACACTGCTTGTATATACGTGCTCTTTACAAATCATAATAAACAACTTTTTCCAAACTGTCCGGGTGTCTGCCTCGACTGGTTAAGCATAGTGGAGAGTAAAAGGGAGTTCGTCCCCGTCGTTCCATCAAGGGAAGACATGAGCCAGCGTGTCCAACGACGGCAACGCTCGGCCGTATCTTCATCGTGCTTCAATCGCGTTAAATTTCCAGATTTTTCTTTACGATGTTTCAAACAATTATTTTATTTCAATTGAAATCCTGTATCGAGGGAGGCGCAAAGTGTCCCTCTCTTTATATGGGACGGTTTCTCTGTACGCAGCTTAAACACAAGGTTCCTCCTGTGAACACAAGGGAAGTACAGCACGAACATGAGATGTTTTGAATGAACACTGTTTGAGGTAACGTGTTCTATAAACTCTCTAGTTATCACCTTTGGCACCGAAGGTGGACGAACGTTATGTTTTCACACCTCTCTGTTTGTTTGTCTGTGATCAGGAACATCAAATGGTTGTGGATGGATGAGGATGAAACTTTGTTGAACATCCAGATACTAGACTTTATCAAGTGGTTCTTCACCATTGACGGGGTGAGCAACGACATGTGGCACGATATCTCAAAACGTTGTGGACGAGTTATGACAAAACGAGTTGGATGAGTTGGGTCGATGACAAGAACAAGCGATTAGATTTTGGTTCAGGTCTGAATCCAGATCCGGCGTATCAGTGGGATACAAAATGTAAACTGGTCAGACTGGTGGAGGCATGCGCTCCACTGAGTGCTGCTCTAATTATTATTAAACTTCCTCCAATAGGATAGGGGAAGACTGATTGATGTTGTAGGAGATGTTTCCACAATGAGACCCCATTTTTCATGGTACCACAGTGTTTCTCAGACCCCTAAGAGTACGAAACCATCATTTTGGTTTGTTTTTTGTTTTTTTCCTCCTGCACTCACAATTTCCAAAATGTCCAAGCTGTATCAGTGTCCAAGCTGTATCAGTGTCCGAGCTGTATCAGTGTCTGACCTGTATCAGTGTCTGAGCTGTATCAGTGTCTGAGCTGTATCAGTGTCCAAGCTGTATCAGTGTCTGAGCTGTATCAGTGTCTGAGCTGTATCAGTGTCCGAGCTGTATCAGTGTCTGAACTGCATCAATGTTCGAGCTGTATCAATGTCTGAGCTGGATCAGTGTCTGAGTTGTGTCAATGTCTGACCTGTATCAATGTCTGACCTGTATCAATGTCTAAGCTGTATAAATGTCCGAACTTTTTCTCGGATCCGGCTGGGACCTTCGGAATGACATTTTGAATCAGTAAAGGGAATAAAAAGTACGTGGCATTGACATGACCTTTTACACCTTGACCTATTTTTTCAAGTCATGACCCAATTATAGAGTTTAACATTTTTCACAACTTTTTTCCAAATTTTTTTTCTTAAATCACAGTTTCTCCCTGAATGTTGATGGTCAAGGTCGAATGGCAGTCGAAACAAACATTTACCATGGAGATCAGGGATCATGAGCCCAGGGTAAGTCATGGGCGATCACTAAGGATAAGATGGGGGAGGCCAGGGTAGGCTTTCCTTGGTGATCGCGGATATCGAGTTGTTATTATTATAATTATCATGATAAACAATAAACTACCGTGTGAACATTAAGAAAGAGTTTGTGGTTCAAACCTTCGTATGGAGCGAACGAATCATCAACGACGTCGGACTCGACCTTCACTTTCACAACAGAATCTGAAACACAAACAATCCATGAAGTAAATAATAAACTTTCAGGAACCACAAGATGTCGGTTCGGAGTTCACGTCACGTACCGGGTCCGGACTCCTTATCCTCGGGTGAACCGACCATGGACCCGCGGTTTGAGGGACGGACTCCGGGATCGACCGTGTTTCCTCCATCGAAGCCGCTCGTGGATCTCAGGGTGTTCGTTTTGTGATCTTCACCGGAGAGATCTCGGATCATCGCGCATCGTCCTGACTGGAGGAGACTGGAAGGAACACGAGTTCTCTCTTTGAATTGTGTTACGAGAAAAACTACAACACGATTAAAATTCTCAATAATGATGAGATTAATATTACAACTCAGAAGCCAAAACCTGAATGATAATATGAAGTGGAGATCCAGACTCTGGTCACTTCCATCGAGGAAACAGGATCGTTCGTTATTACATCACTTCCGGTTTCCGTCAACGGTTCTTTGGAATGTGCCGAGTCTGTGTCTCATATTTGGTGTTATTCTGTCCTCACGATGCGGGACTCTGTACAGATAGACAGGGAGATAAACACTGTCCCACACGTTAAACTTTCACAAAATAGAAATCAAACCCGATCGTGTTTATACACCGCACAGCGTTTAATATTCACAAGATAGAAATCAAACCCAATCGTTTTTATACACGGCACAGCGTTTAATAGTCACAAGATAGAAATCAAATCCAATCGTGTTTATACACCGCACAGCGTTTAATATTCACAAGATAGAAATCAAACCCAATCGTGTTTATACACCGCACAGCGTTTAATATTCACAAGATAGAAATCAAACCCAATCGTGTTTATACACCGCACAGCGTTTAATATTCACAAGATAGAAATCAAATCCAATCGTGTTTATACACCGCACAGCGTTTAATATTCACAAGATAGAAATCAAACCCAATCGTGTTTATACACCGCACAGCGTTTAATATTCACAAGATAGAAATCAAACCCAATCGTGTTTATATACCGCACAGCGTTTAATATTCACAAGATAGAAATCAAACCCAATCGTTTTTATACACCGCACAGCGTTTAATATTCACAAGATAGAAATCAAACCCAATCGTGTTTATACACCACACAGCGTTTAATATTCACAACAAACCCAATCGTGTTTATACACCACACAGCGTTTAATATTCACAAGATAGAAATCAAACCCAATCGTGTTTATACACAAGATAGAAATCAAACCCAATCGTGTTTATACACCGCACAGCGTTTAATATTCACAAGATAGAAATCAAACCCAATCGTTTTTATACACCGCACAGCGTTTAATATTCACAAGATAGAAATCAAACCGAATCGTGTTTATACACCGCACAGCGCTTAATATTCACAAGGTAGAAATCAAATCCAATCGTGTTTATATACCGCACAGCGTTTAATATTCACAAGATAGAAATCAAACCCAATCGTGTTTATATACCGCACAGCGTTTAATATTCACAAGGTAGAAATCAAACCCAATCGTTTTTATACACCGCATAGCGTTTAATATTCACAAGATATAAATCAAACCGAATCGTGTTTATACACCGCACAGCGTTTAATATTCACAAGATATAAATCAAACCCAATCGTGTTTATACACCACACAGCGTTTAATATTCACAAGATAGAAATCAAATCCAATCGTGTTTATACACCGCACAGCGTTTAATATTCACAAGATAGAAATCAAACCCAATCGTGTTTATACACCGCACAGCGTTTAATATTCACAAGATAGAAATCAAACCCAATCGTGTTTATATACCGCACAGCGTTTAATATTCACAAGATAGAAATCAAACCCAATCGTTTTTATACACCGCACAGCGTTTAATATTCACAAGATAGAAATCAAACCCAATCGTGTTTATACACCACACAGCGTTTAATATTCACAAGATAGAAATCAAACCCAATCGTGTTTATACACCACACAGCGTTTAATATTCACAAGATAGAAATCAAACCCAATCGTGTTTATACACAAGATAGAAATCAAACCCAATCGTGTTTATACACCGCACAGCGTTTAATATTCACAAGATAGAAATCAAACCCAATCGTTTTTATACACCGCACAGCGTTTAATATTCACAAGATAGAAATCAAACCGAATCGTGTTTATACACCGCACAGCGCTTAATATTCACAAGATAGAAATCAAACCGAATCGTGTTTATACACCGCACAGCGCTTAATATTCACAAGATAGAAATCAAATCCAATCGTGTTTATATACCGCACAGCGTTTAATATTCACAAGATAGAAATCAAACCCAATCGTTTTTATACACCGCATAGCGTTTAATATTCACAAGATATAAATCAAACCGAATCGTGTTTATACACCGCACAGCGTTTAATATTCACAAGATAGAAATCAAACCCAATCGTGTTTATACACCACACAGCGTTTAATATTCACAAGATAGAAATCAAATCCAATCGTATTTATACACCGCACAGCGTTTAATATTCACAAGATAGAAATCAAACCCAATCGTGTTTATACACCACACAGCGTTTAATATTCACAAGATAGAAATCAAACCCAATCGTGTTTATACACCACACAGCGTTTAATATTCACAAGATAGAAATCAAACCCAATCGTATTTATACACCACACAGCATTTAATATTCACAAGATAGAAATCAAACCCAATCGTGTTTATACACCACACAGCGTTTAATATTCACAAGATAGAAATCAAATCCAATCGTGTTTATACACCGCACAGCGTTTAATATTCACAAGATAAAAATCAAACCCAATCGTATTTATACACCGTGGAGACGATGCCCGGCCACCGTTCGGCTCACGTTCGGCACGGCCCGTGACGTCATCGACCTCTCACCCTCGGCACGGCCCGTGACGTCATCGACCTCTCACCCTCGGCACGGCCCGTGACGTCATCGACCTCTCACGCTCGGCACGGCCCGTGACGTCATCGACCTCTCACCCTCGGCACGGCCCGTGACGTCATCGACCTCTCACGCTCGGCACGGCCCGTGACGTCATCGACCTCTCACGCTCGGCACGGCCCGTGACGTCATCGACCTCTCACGCTCGGCACGGCCCGTGATGTCATCGACCTCTCACCCTCGGCACGGCCCGTGACGTCATCGACCTCTCACGCTCGGCACGGCCCGTGATGTCATCGACCTCTCACGCTGAACAAATTGAGAGACGAAGACAATTTCTTGTGCTGATGAATGAAAAATTAAAATATATTAATTTTATGTGTTTGATCGTTTGATTTGAACAACAGCAGATTGTTGTTGTTTATCATCGTCTCCCCACCATCACCACGGCCACCATCTCCATGGCCACCGTCTCCGCAGCCAGTAAAACATTCTCCATGAGTAGTCGCTCCTCTGGTGAAAATTTTGTCTCAATCCGACACTTGCGGAGAAAAACACGAAAGTTCTGTGTGGACAAACAGACGGACAGACAAATCGACAAACAAACAAAAAAACGGCCCCAAATGTAATACTGTTATAGATTCGACGGTGGAGGGATTCGCACACCACTCCTGACTACAGATGTTGAAGAATCAGCGCTCTTAACAGAACCGCAGTCTCAGGGGTTATAACGCCGGCAAGTTCGGCACCGCTCTCGGGTTACGCGCCTCAGACCACGATACCAAAGTACACCTGGGCCGTACCAGTTGGGGATAGAGACCCCGGCTTCAAACTGGGTTTGTCAGAGACCGAGCGAAGTCTGCCACAGTCCGTAGCCCGTTTGGTTTTATATACAAATCGAGCGATTGTTCCTCAGCGCGGCACGAATAAATTCAAGGCAGCAACTTTCATATGAATCAGCCAGATTTATTGGGGAAACATCGGGGAAACACGACACAAGCAACGCATTCACGAACGTTATCATTCATGGATAACCGCTCTTAACTGGGGAGCTACGGATACGGGTTTGAAAGGGAGCCCGAGCAAAATAAACCTAAGGCCTGGACAACGTGCAGACAAGACACGGAGTTCTTGGTGATGCCTCATGGATGAGAGGAAAAGTGTCGAAGGCAGGAATGCGGCTCGTAACAAGCCGATGGTCTCGGATTTGAGCGCCCAAGCTTGAGCATGCAGCGTGGCAAGATGGCGCTCGTACTCCTTTCGGCACCGCTCACGCACCAGCCTTGTGGCAAGATGGCGGCGACATACACCTTTTGTCGGCACCGCTCACGCACCAGCATCGGTGCGTCTCGCCCCCATAAGGTCGACGGCACAAGAGCGAAAGATCTATGGTGTGTTCCAGCTGGTTTCTCACAAGGTCCAGTATGCGAATCCAGGCCTGGCCTGTACACCAGACTTGGCCAAATCTGGGTGTTGGACTCTGCAGGCGGATCGACGGGATGAAAGATGTGTCGAGCCGTGCAGGGAGAAAATACAGTCAGAGGCTCCGTGGTTGGACTCAGGATGAACCTGTGGACGACCTGCAGGCTGGATCCATGACCGAGAGGGAACAGCTCGTCGAGTCTCTCCTCATAAAGCAGATCGCCGACCGACCCAAGCAGTTCCTCTCCTTGCCTTTCGGGGCCGGCCTTTTCGGACCGCCTCCGTGGACACTCTCCGCCAACGGGGTGCTGACGCATCTCGTTGACTGACTCTGTCAGGGTGCTGGGCGGGGGCTGGCCAGAAGGGGGGAAGGGAAAAGAAGCGCCTCTCGGTACACCACCACCGTATGAACACTGGACAGCCTGCTACACCTCCCGACACACATGTAACGTCCGATTATCGAACAACCTGGCAAAACATGCATTTCAGGGGGGATCTGGGCTAACCCGATACTTAATAACCCACTAAGGGCCCATTTCCGCAACACGACCCCCAGCTTTCTCCCGAGGCTCTCCCGAGCCTCCATCTGGGGAAGCCCATGGTGATGGCCCTGTCTTTCGTACAGCACAAATCTCCCATTTACTCCAACCCACAATTTGGGAAGCACTCAACTCCAAAGAACCAAAGTGTCACAGTAATATTGGCATGTCCCTATCCTAGTGTGTTGGGTCACCAATCTAACAAACAAATTCACACTCTATGCACACTACTTAACATTGTAATTATGGATTTGAACGGGAGGGCATTCAATTTTACTTTTAACACCAATATTTGCATAGGATCAGGACATTCAAAAGTTCAAAGTTCCCGAACATGTTCGCTCCTTCATGCCCCATCCCGGCAGTATTGTCTATTCACCCCTGAGGGTTTCCTCACTTCGTGGCCCTATTGACCTCTCACCAGGCGAGTTCAGTCGGCCCAGTGACCTAATATCACAGAGAGTTCTTTGGCCCAGTGATCCCACAAAATTGCATGAATCTTTGGCCGCAACGGCCCACAAACTGGCATGATCTTCGGCTGCAACGACCTACAAAAGCGCATGAATCTTCGGCCATAACGGCCCACAAAAGCACTTTGGCCTCAATGGCCCACAAAAATGCTTCGGCCCATATGGCCCACAAAATGACTTCGGTCCGTATGGCCCACAAAATGACTTCTCGGCCGCAATGGCCTACTCAATGAGCAGCAGCAGGCAACAAGCCCTGCATTGGACAGCAGGTGGCACAGCAATGGTGGCTCGGTGATCTCGATGGTAAGCAAATGCAGTTTGGAGGCGTTCTTGAGGACGCAAGTGGGTGTGATGACCTCAGACCAGGTGAGATGGGGAGTACCCTTAACCTTCCTTGCCTGACTTGTTTTGGCATGGTCTTAATACGTTCTTTTTTTTCTATCAGACAGGATGGTGTGTTTCTTAATCAAATGTTATCTTTGTGGGTGTGTGCTCATGACTCACTGGTGGCCTCTCTGGCACTTGGAGAGGGTGACCTCGCCTGGCCCTTGTTAACAAATTTTCCCATCAACACTACTCGTACCATGTGTCACACATGAATGGTGCGGAGGAGAGTTCATCGAACCTAACCATTTACTTTTATCTCTAAGCAATGAAACACACCCTGCTATGGCAAGAATGATCCTAATGACCAATTTTTCCCAACCTGGCACACTGTTCCATTCTTTTAAACCTGGGAAAGGCCCTTATTTGTCTTTTTTCATTTGGTGGTGTCTGGCATACTCGCTGGCTGGGGAGTGTCACTACTACTAGGCCTCTTTGCCTGCTTCCAATCGGGGGGTGGGGGACACCCAGCGACCTCGGGGATCACCTGAGCATGCTTCTGGCGCTCCGAACTGAGGGGTGGCTCTCTAGCCCTCATACTGTGCTCTCCTAGCACCCATACTGTGCTCTCCTGGCACAAAAACCTACTGTGCTGTCCAAGTACTAAACCCTACTGTGCTCTCCTGGCACCTCTGACAGCCTTCACCTGCCAGGAGTCCCAAAGCCCTAGTGCCCTCTCTCCCGACTCACCAACTTCCAATACCATGTCACACTCCCAGCCAGTCCCACCCTACCTTGGCCTCCACCTACCCCAAGCAGTCCGCCTGCACGATGGAGCAGCAGCCAGAATCCATGTCATATCCTCTAAGTCCCCCTAACCTCCACTAACTTGGTTAGGAGACTCCTACCGACAGGGTACTTTGTTCACACTCACTCTCCTCATTCGCACAATCATGCCATTCACCCCAAACACCACAATCACCCCAAACACTTTAGTCATTCATTCCGCAGTGCCACACACCCAGTCCATAACACCATCCAACACCTTTCACTTGTCTGTTAAATTAAAAACACACCAGTCCTTTGGATCCCACTTGGTCATCAAATTTAACTGGGACACTTTTTCATCAAACCTCAATCAATTTGTCACTACGTCCGTCGTCCGCTGGCCTCCTCCATACTGCCATAATCGTTTATTTCCAACAATTTAAACAAAACATCAAAATCTCTTCACCAGCCCCATGGAACCTCTGCATGGTTCCAACCAAGCATTTCAGTCTTTCCTCAAGCAAGCCACTCTTTGTCATCCACTTGTTTCAGGTGTGTTTAACGCTCTGCCTGTGATGTCAGCCCATTCTCCCTTGATCTCATCACATGCCTACAGTATTTTGTTCTGGAAATCCATTGTTCTAACAGGAATAAGTTTATGTTCTGATTTCTTGCCTTTGTATACATCTGGACAACCACACAATACACAATCCTTGTCATAACTGAATGTAGTTTCTTTCGATCGAAGTGTGTGCTGAAGATGATGATCCTGTTCACCAGAAAGTTTACGTTTGTTGTGATACAGGATTGATCTCGGGTTGGTATAGTCACTTCTGCACTTCACATGGACAGACTGGCCAGCTGCGACTGTTATATATTTGCCTCTGGCTTCGGTGGCTTTCAGGATACCATCACATCCCTTTTGTGTTAATGTAACAGTTTGCTCTCCACCTGACACAGTTTTTTGGCAAATTACACAGTCATCCATCTTGATGTTTCACTTCAGACTTTCTGCAAAAAAAAATCATCAATAAATAATGACTAAACCGATCTCACACAGTGTAAAACTTGCAGAGCTACACATTTTTAAGGATCATGGTCATGGATATTTGTATGTAGATCATATTATAACATAAATAGGAGTACATTGGCCTATTTTGTGCTTTACATGACAACAATACAAGTACATCGGTATTGAGGTGAAAATCGATCCACGTTTCTGGCCGGGACAGGGTTCTGGCCGGGACACTCCACTGAACTCTTGTTGTTTGTATAAACTGGACTCATAGTGACATTTAATATGACTATACGATTCATCCATAACATTTATAACTCATTTTGAAAGCATTTGGATGTATTTCCGTGATTTTGTATTTTCACCCGATACAATTTCTGGAATTTAAGGGGGTACGGCTAAACTGTCTCCCTAAAAATATGTTCCACCATTTTTATTTTGGTAGATTTTCAATATGAATCTCCCAGATGTATAAGGACTTGGAAAAAATAATGTCCGAAAACTATTGTAATTTGTTTCGGGTATATCCACAGGGTGCCTGGACTATCAGCAGTTCAGGCTGCTGTGGTGCTGGTGCTCGAGAAGGTGATGCAGAAGCGACGCTGGGGAGGAAGCCGGGTCTCTGATAAATAAGGGAGTCGATGAAGACACGCGTTTGAAGCACGGAGATGTGAGGGCGAGACCGCGGGAGCTTCATGAAGCGAAGCCACACGAGGAAGAATCAATGCTTTTGATATCTGTGCCATGCGGGGACTCTGGATATTGGTTTGTTGGCACTTGTGGGCCAAAGATATTGTTGCGGATTCCGCGCCCGCCGGCGTGCGACGGCCACGTAACTCGAATCGCGGCACGTCGCCCACCGGACGGACAATCCAGTCGTGACCCTCTCGGACTAACGCCGGGAACCAGTCACGGGTGGACCTTTCGGTCTCACCGCGATCGAGCCAATCAGCCCCCGCGTGGGATAGGGTTGCTCGCCAAATTCGACCTACCTAAGTACCCACGCGGAGGGTAGACCGGGCGATCGCACCTCGCCGCAGGTCGACTTCGGACACGGGCCACTTAAGCGACCCGTTCCGTACTATCGGGATAACCGAGCGGTGTTATTCGTCGACCTCGACGGTTCGATTAATTATCGGGCGTATTCAGCCCACTACCAACCCTTTACGTGAAGCAAGATGAGGATTCAAAGAAAGAAATGGCGAAGCGAAGCGGGAAACAGTTCAACAATAAAGCACATTTATTCGCGGCACACGGGAAGCACACAAATTCAATTCCACCAAAAGCACATAGAAAAAACACAATGCAAATTACACAAAAAGCAAATATAAAAGAGAAGACACAATGCAGAGCTAATACCGACTACCGAGCACACGGCAACACTTATACAATTTTACTTCACAGACGGCGCCGACAACACATACCCAAAACCAAGGAAAAGAAATACCCTCAAGGATGAGGCGGGCCTGAGGCCGAGACCGGGTCGCGCCTACCCGTCTGGTGATGAGACGCGGAGCGGCGATGGCGCCCCAACCCCGCGGGCCTCGCGGGCAGTGTCTGGCAGGGGGTGGGAAAGGGGCCCCCTTGGTCGCACTATCTCAGCGCGGGGGGAAACAGGAGGGGGTTGCTGATGCTCGGGGTATAGAGGATCTTTATTATCCCTGGTGTGCGTCTCCACCTCGGCCAGGTCGCGCTGTCGGCCTCCCTCGGGTGCAGCTCCCTGCACGACGCGAGCACCCCCTCGTCTGGTGTCGCCGCCTTTCCACAGCTCGTCCCCTCCGTTCCGACTCCAACGCACACGACGAGCAGCTCCACCGCCCGCGAAGTCTTGACCCTCTGCTTCCGACTCTCCTACTCTCCGCCTCTGGACTCTCCGACTCTCCTCTCTTCTTTGGACTCTCTGACCCTCGACTCTCCACTCTGGACTCTCCGACTCTGCTCTTCTTTGGACTCTCCACTGTCTTCTGACTGACGAACACGGTCCTTTTATCCCCCCGTAGCTTCGCCTTTGACCCCCTCCCTTTGACCTTTCACCTCGCTCCCCATTGGCCCGAGAAAAAGTGGGCGTGAAGGCTTTTTGATCCACAAATTTGCATATATCGATCGTCCTGGAGGCGGGGCCAAATCGCCCCTCGCTCACCGATTGGACGGCAAAAAGTGGGCGTGTGTCGTTTTTGATCCGTTTTTGAAGCACAAAATCCGTGATTTTGTACACGCTGTTCGGCGCGCGCCCTGCACGAGTCCAACACCGGTACCCACAGCGGGGCAAGAACGGTGGAGATGCTACGGTTGCGAGGTGTGACGTGAAGGTCGTGGCGGTTGTGGTGAAGCGGCGTTGTGGTTGGTGGTTGATGTTGTGGTTGTGGTGGTAATCATGGCGGTTGGTCCAAAATAAAGATAGTAAAAGAAAAACGGCTATCCTGAAGAGTCGCAGCTCGCATAAATGACATGTATTCCCACTAGACAACGGGTTTGGGCCTAACTACACATGTACTTACCGAGATACCTCACCTAAGGGACCTGAATGGTGGTTTGCGAATTTGGTAACCACAACAATATTTTTCTGCACAAAATACACAACATATTCAAAAACTCACAAGCAGCATGACCTTCGGTACATGCAAATGCAGTGCAATATTACATACTTAGTATTTTTAGACCAATGTGTCGTTGGACTGATAAAACAGCCTTGAGGCATCCCAACCTCACCTCGGAGCTGTTGAGTCTGGGTTTGAATCCTGACCAACCTATAAATGTAATCCTGGTGTTTCACATGCAGGGTGAGGCATAAATGTTTCCGCTGCCTTTTTGATGGGATGGTTAAGCCGGATGTACCGTCTGCTCGCATGAGCGCATCAGCTGGTGAACGTTGAAGATCCCATTGTGTCCAGCGTAAATAACGGGCGAGTAATTGCTGCATTGAACAAATTCCAAATGACTGCCACCTTCATTCGAACGTCAGGCATGGCCAACCGGTTCGTGACAGACTTAATTTTGTTTTTTCCACGAGGGAATTAATTTCTCCCCGGACATAAGTCACGACACCAGCTTTCACGTCCACCCGTGGGATCTTGAACGTCCGTTTGTAAGGGAACGGAAGTACCCTGGAATGTGGGTCTCATATCCCATGGATGACGTGAAACACTCATGATGAACGACAAAGCTGACAATATAATAATATAAATCGTTTAATGATTCGATCCGAGACGAGTCAGGAGGTGCGATCTCATCTTGTGAGCCGCGCAAAGCCATTTACTAACTCTATAGATTGCATATGATACATCGTGATGAGGAATTGTATGTAATATATAAATGACGCCCGACGTGTGAATTCCACGTTCGTTCGACGTGCACACTCAAGGTGAAGCACACTGAGAGATTATTAGCCAGTGTGACATTTTCCAACGGGTGACCTCACGCAGGTTGTAATGAACGATCACCGGTTATCGGAGGCCGGTGAACTTGACAATGGCTGACTCCTGCATGCAATGATCCGTCTCGTCGATTCCGTTCGCCTGAATGTCTGGATGAACGAACATTGCCCCCTTGTGGTCCTTAAAAGAAGAACATACGAGTTTACAAATCTTGCGAGTGCGCCGACAAGGACCGGAATTCAAAGTATTTCGTCACGTGACCTGGACGTAGCCAATAGCGAGACACGGAATCGAGGCGTCTCCTTCATGGCGAGAAAACAGTGTATTTACGAAATAACGAAACTTTAAAAAGGTTAACCTTGCAATAGTTAAGTGAACTTTTCGAAACTTTTAAGCAAATGTCAGAATACATATATTTAAATGTTAATTAAAGTCGTTCTCAACAGGTACCCTCAATGTGAGGATGCCTCGAGATGGTCAGTATTTAAGACAATCCGGACAGTGTAAATTTTGTATCATAAGCAACTGGTTTCTTGAGTGGAAGTGGCTGCGATCACTTCATCACCATGTCTTTGGAATCGGTTGTCCCTTGTTCTCCACGTGGATCAACAACCCCACGGACTCTGGGACGACTGGGGAAAAGGGTTTTGAAACGTGGGGGAAAAAAGGGGGTTCGGTACCCGGGAAAGGGTGGGGGAAAAAAGGGGGTTCGGGGGTTCGGTACCCGGGAAAGGGTGGGGGAAAAAGGGGGTTCGGTACCCGGGAAAGGGTGGGGGGAAAAAAGGGGGTTCGGTACCCGGGAATGGGTGGGGGAAAAAGGGGGTTCGGTACCCGGGAATGGGTGGGGGGAAAAAGGGGGTTCGGTACCCGGGAATGGGTGGGGGGAAAAAGGGGGTTCGGTACCCGGGAATGGGTGGGGGAAAAAAGGGGGTTCGGTACCGGGAATGGGTGGGGGGAAAAAAGGGGGTTCGGTACCCGGGAATGGGTGGGGGGGAAAAAGGGGGTTCGGTACCCGGAATGGGTGGGGGAAAAAGGGGGTTCGGTACCCGGGAATGGGTGGGGGGAAAAAGGGGGTTCGGTACCCGGGAATGGGTGGGGGGAAAAAGGGGGTTCGGTACCCGGGAATGGGTGGGGGGAAAAAGGGGGTTCGGTACCCGGGAATGGGTGGGGGAAAAAGGGGGGTTCGGTACCCGGGAATGGGTGGGGGGGAAAAAGGGGGTTCGGTACCCGGGAATGGGTGGGGGGAAAAAGGGGTTCGGTACCCGGGAATGGGTGGGGGAAAAAAGGGGTTCGGTACCCGGGAATGGGTGGGGGAAAAAGGGGTTCGGTACCCGGGAATGGGTGGGGGGAAAAAGGGGTTCGGTACCCGGGAATGGGTGGGGGGGAAAAAGGGGGTTCGGTACCGGGAATGGGTGGGGGGAAAAGGGGGTTCGGTACCCGGGAATGGGTGGGGGGAAAAAGGGGGTTCGGTACCCGGGAATGGGTGGGGGGAAAAAGGGGGTTCGGTACCCGGAATGGGTGGGGGGAAAAAGGGGGTTCGGTACCCGGGAATGGGTGGGGGGAAAAAGGGGTTCGGTACCGGGGAATGGGTGGGGGGAAAAAGGGGGTTCGGTACCCGGGAATGGGTGGGGGGAAAAAGGGGTTCGGTACCCGGGAATGGGTGGGGGGAAAAAGGGGTTCGGTACCCGGGAATGGGTGGGGGGAAAAAAGGGGGTTCGGTACCCGGGAATGGGTGGGGGAAAAAAGGGGTTCGGTACCCGGGAATGGGTGGGGGGAAAAAAGGGGGTTCGGTACCCGGGAATGGGTGGGGGAAAAAAGGGGGTTCGGTACCCGGGAATGGGTGGGGGGGAAAAAAGGGGGTTCGGTACCCGGGAATGGGTGGGGGGAAAAAAGGGGGTTCGGTACCCGGGAATGGGTGGGGGGAAAAAAGGGGGTTCGGTACCCGGGAATGGGTGGGGGGAAAAAAGGGGTTCGGTACCCGGGAATGGGTGGGGGGAAAAAAGGGGGTTCGGTACCCGGGAATGGGTGGGGGGAAAAAAGGGGGTTCGGTACCCGGGAATGGGTGGGGGGAAAAAAGGGGGTTCGGTACCCGGGAATGGGTGGGGGGGAAAAAAGGGGGTTCGGTACCCGGGAATGGGTGGGGGGAAAAAAGGGGGTTCGGTACCCGGGAATGGGTGGGGGGAAAAAGGGGTTCGGTACCCGGGAATGGGTGGGGGAAAAAGGGGGTTCGGTACCCGGGAATGGGTGGGGGAAAAAGGGGGTTCGGTACCCGGGAATGGGTGGGGGGAAAAAGGGGTTCGGTACCCGGGAAAGGGTGGGGGGAAAAAGGGGTTCGGTACCCGGGAAAGGGTGGGGGAAAAAGGGGGTTCGGTACCCGGGAAAGGGTGGGGGGAAAAAGGGGGTTCGGTACCCGGGAAAGGGTGGGGGGGAAAAAAGGGGGTTTGGTACCCGGGAAAAAAGGGTGGGGGGAAAAAGGGGGTTTGGTACCCGGGAAAGGGTGGGGGGGAAAAAAGGGGGTTCGGTACCCGGGAAAAGGTGGGGGGGAAAAAAGGGGGTTCGGTACCCGGGAAAGGGTGGGCGGGGAAAGGGGCTTGGAACCCTGGACCCCCGGGGGGGAAATAGGGGCTTGGAACCCGATTTTTTTGTGTTATGTCCATGTTTTGTGTTTTGTGTTTTTTTTGTGTTATGACTTTTTCTTGATTCTTTGCATCACAAACCAGCAATGGACCATTCCAACCGAGTTGCCTGACCAAGTGAAAATATCCTACCCCTTGGTGATTATGTCCTGCATGAGATTAATGTTAAAACACATCTTACAAATCTTTATTGGCTTCAGACCCAATTTCAGTCCATTGACAGTGCGTGCACTAATGTATTCGAACCATTCGTATTCAATGGATGGCTATGAAGGTCCCCCGCCGACATGTGGTCACTGGGCTTCCTGTCCATAAAATTATTTCTTGGAGAGAAATTTAATGGATCTGACATGAAGAACGTAAGTATTGTTTATTATGGTGTTATGATCATCATCACAAAGGCATTTCACCATTATTATGTGCTGAGTTGCCTTTTTAGGTCATCTCTTCGAGCATGACCTAATAATATGGGTGTCAATGTTCTTTGATCCGTCCGTCCGTCCGTTCACAATGAAGTTGAAGCGGGAGATCGGGTCATTAGTAATCCTGATAGAGGTCGATGAGACGTACATGACGGTATGACTTTCAAGTTCACCAAAGGTCAAGGTCAAGGTCACGAGGCCTTTGAAGTTGCGAAAATGACGATTTTAAAATTCTATTTCCTCCGCCATTTCTCAAGCGATCTTGAATTTGATTGTAGCATATGAATCTATGGGAGAATATCTAAATTTTGTCTGGCCGGATTTTCGATATTCGCTTTTGTGTCACGTGACTTCAAAGTTGGCAAAAAATGCGAAAATGACAATTTTCAAAATCTATCTCCTACATTTCTCAAGCGATCTTCAATTTATTTGATTGTGGCATATGAATGTATGGGACAATATCTAAATTTGGTCGGGACGGATTTTCGAATTTCGCTTTCGTGTCACGTGATTTTAAAGTTTGCAAAAACTGCCCTACCTTCAGGAGGCTATATATTCTCTACTGGGCATGGTAAAAGTTAGTGAATGGTGTCATTGCATTGCAGCTGACCTTGTTAGGTCATCTCTTCGAACATGACCTCATAATATGGGTGTCGATGTCCTTCGATCCGTCCGTCCGTCCGTTCACAATGAAGTTGAAGCAGGAGATCTGATCATTAGTGATCCTGATATAGGTTGATGAGACGACACGATGGTATGACTTTCAAGGTCACCGAAGGTCAAGGTCAAGGTCATGAGGCCTTTGAAGTTGCGAAAATGACGATTTTCAAATTCGATCTCCTCTGCCATTTCTCAAGCGATCTTGAATTTGATTGTGTGCATATGAATGTGTAGGACAATATCTAAATTTGGTCTGGACGGATAATCGAATTTCGCTTTCGCGTCACGTGACTTCAAAGTTTGCAAAAACTGCCCTACCTTCAGGAGGCAATATATTCTCTACTGGGCATGGTAAAAGTTAGTGAATGGTGTCATTGCAGAGCAGCTGACCTTGTCTTTGATGTCCATTCGAAAGAATACCGATATCATCGAATACGTACACGTCACGTGACTGAATTGTGCGAAAACTGCTTCATGCAGTTGCAAAATGACGATTTTCAAAATCTATCTCCTCCTACATTTCTTAAGTTATCTTAAGAAATAATTTGATTGTGGCATATTAATCTATGGGACAATATCTAGATTTGGTCGGGTTGGATTTTCGATATTTGCTTTCGTTTTCGCGTCACGTGACTTCAAAGTTGGCCATAAATCCCTCCTGACCCGAGAACACTACACCCTAGTAACAGGAACTCATGCTTGTTTCTCGCAGAGATGACCGTCACTCCCGCACGGGTGTATTTTTGAACATGACCTCTCTCATTTTTGTTGTGGGAAGTGCGATGAAGGAACTTGGCAGGAGATAAATGGAATGTGAATAATTTGTACATACAAGTGGATTAAGTTTGTGGAGAGAATCTGCACAGGAGATTGACAGTGCTGAGAGTGTCAGTGTGTGCTAAGTGAGTGAAGGGGATGTGACTGTGTGGTGTGAAGGGGATGCTGAAGGTGTGGTGAATGAAGGGAGTATTGATGGTTTGGTTCTGGGATGTTGTTGTTTGGCTTGTTCAGCAGATACCATCATGGACACATTGCTCACGGCGATGCTTTTGTTGTTAAGATCTGTTAGTTTGTAAGTGCGGGTTCTGCTGGGTATTCCGGTTTGTACGTCCTGATCCATTTTCTTCCAGACTGTGCAATGAAACAAATGATTGTTTCATCATTCGCTTATCTTCTCTTTGGTAATTATTCTTTGGTTCGTTTCATTTCGACTGCCAAAGATTTGAGTTGTCACTAATTTATTTCATAAAACCATATACTTAATATCCAATGTTTGAGTTGAGAGGGTTTGTTTTTCAGCTCATGAAGAAAACTTCTGCATTGTGCACCATAATTTATTAATTTAATGATGAGAATGTATTTTATTCCTTTTGAGTCAAGTCTTGGTGATTGATTCACCAAGTGGTGACATCAGGGAGTGCTTGATTGGAGTATGTTTCTTGTGTAAATGTAAGTATTCGATTGTGATGATTGGTTCAGATGACGTCACAAACACGTTTGTTTGATTCTTCACAGGTAACGTCAGTTCCTGGCAAGTTCTTGGAAGTATTTTCAAAACTGCCACAATTGGAAAGTTCAGCATTGAGATGGCTTCTGCTTGTGATGATTTGTCACGATCCTCTGTTAAGATTCACCATGGAGGTGAGGGTTGGACACCGTTTTCAAACGTTTGATTTGCATGACCAAGTATGTTCACACGTGCTGGGGTTGCTGACCTGTTTTGATGGAACAAAACGCTGTTGCTCACTAGTGGTCGTGTTTCCTGATTGTGTTTATGTTTGATTCCAACACATTCTTTTGCAGGAGATTTCAAAACACCCATGGCTCAGAAAACATCCCTCTTTGTAATTTTGAAGGTAAGCAGCCCTCCTCTTGTATTCTTAATATCTTCCGTTAGTATTGTTTGTCCGGAAGATGGAGCCTCATGGAAGAGCATGGTGATGGAGAGCATGAACTGATTATAGGGCAGCAGGGCAACTATTAGACAATATAAACATTAATCCTTTGAACCCTGAGATCCTTGGACTTTTGGTTCCGCCATCCTGGGCTCCCGAGAGAAAAATACAACTGCTCAGTAATATGGAGGTTTGAATATCAGCTGGGAGAACGGCCACGGGGTTTCAAAGGGTTAACTTCCGATTCTGTAACTGCGTGTGTTAGATTTTGGTGGTGCGGTTCCTCTTTCCAGTTTATCAAAGCAAAGTTTTCACAACAGATCCGTCGTGTCTCTCCATCTTTTTCTCCCTGTGCTGTTATGTTTTTGTGTAATTTTTCTCCGTGTACAACCGGATCTTCTTGTGGCGCTTTGTTCCTGTGAATGTTTGGCCTACTCATCAAGGATAAGATGAATGTTTTGGATGGGGGATGATCTGAGATGGTGGTGAACAGCAGTCATGAAGACCTGGAGGGAAGAATAAGATTCAAGAGTGAAGAAGAAGAAAGTGGTACTGAAGTTGAATTCCCGAGGAAATGGAGCAACAGCTCGGTTGGTATCAATGGGGAGAAGAAAATGCCCAGCTGAGTGACATGAGAAAAATTGCTGTGACGTCACTGATACCCAGAGGATTCCAGGAAGTGACAGCACCGGAAATGCTGAACTAAGCGTAAAAAAGTTTGACTGAACTGTACAAAAAGAACCATCAAGCCTCTCAGTTGACTGGAATTGTTGAGAAAGTTCATTCTGTAAATCGTTCCCTTCCAGAGTGATGGAACTCTACCCTGTGCAAGTCTTCGGTACGTTTGGGAATCTTATCCGAACCTGAACCAAAAGCTCGAACCGAGTTCCGTCTCATAACTGCCCCATACCTGTGCCCTTCTTTTCAGAAAACATTCTCTCTTCAGGTGGAGAAATATTTCACAACCTGTCCTTACTTTCCAGATGGTTCCAATAATTGACTCCATATCACTAATGCTGAATTCCAAGAAAGAACACTTTTTTACTTTCCTGCCTGGATACTTTCTTTCTTGCCTGTTCTTTCCAGGTACTTTCGTTTGTTTGAGTCTTGCCACGATGCAGGCTGGCAGCCTTTGGAGAAAATCAGAAAATCAATGACCTCACCTTTCCCCTCGTAAATGTCTGACAATCTTGCCCTACCTTCCAGGTGACATCATGAAATGACTCCACAGTTGCTGACCCTGAACTCCAATCATCCAAGCTTCCCACTTTCCTCTCTGCCCCTCTTTTCAAGATTTTTCTCGATGGAGAACATTTCTCTATTTTCTTGTATATTCGACCAAATTCACCTTCCCAAGTATATAATAAGCTTAAAGTTCACCTCCAATCTTCCTCCTATTTTTCTCTTTCAGGTAAATTTAATTTGGTGAATGTTTTGGGTTCATTCTTTCAGATTTTTTCTGCCCTGACGTACAGAAGATTTCCCAGTCATTGTGTCGTAGTTCAGAGAGCAATCCTCCCATTCTGGTTCAGGAGGTCACGGCTCAAGCAGATGAAGCCTTTGTCGCTCCTGTGTGAAGCGGGACCATCGCCGCGAAATACAAAACACGCAGGAAATGGCGCTCTGTGCTGAGGCGCGGCGGTGATAGTCATTGTTCATCCTCGACAAGGCAAAGATCCCCGGGGGGTGAAACAGCACACAAGGTAAGGTCTGCAACGCAGTTGTGTGCTTCACCTGAGTATAAGGTGGTCATCTGATGGAGGTAGTCGCCCGAGTGGAAATTGTCACCCTCCTGGTCGGGATCTAACCAGAGTGATATTCATTTTGAGGCCACTCCGATTGGACCTGTACTTGTTGGGTGACCATCCCCATCTTCATTTGATTATCTGTTGTTCCTCCTCATTTACAAGCTTTAATTTAGCACAGTGTACTTTAATGTCCAAAAATTAAACTTCAAGAATGGAAAATTAAACTTTCCAGCCGTCCCTACTTTAAACAATATTTTATCTTATGCCAAGGAGTGAACCACAAGAATCAATTCTGAAGGCAACGGCCTATTGTCCAAAAGAATGGTTTCATTTTTGACAACTGCAGGACGATGCATCAAGTATAGTTGGGAAGAATAACTCTGTACTGCAGAGGATCAAACAGAAACAGCCGTCGATGTACCCAGGGTGCCCCCTCCTCCCCACGTGACTTGAAGCACATCTCACGGTACAGAAGGGTTCCAAGGCCTTCACATTCAGTGTTGAAGATTTCCTTGTGGACGTCCACTATCACTTTGATAAATCAGTCAAGAGAAAAGGCTTCTTGAGGGACTACTTGTCCTTCACCAACAGTGATGTGAGAAAAATAAAAAATAAGGAACTTCGACGCAGGAGAAGGTCATTCGGACCATCATGCCTGCACTGCACCAACACCAGATTAAACATATCCATTCAGCTCAATGAAGCATCCTCTTCATCTATACGAATAAATGTCAGAGTATGTCGGGAGGTCATTCAGTCAATCAGCAAGTGAGTGTGTGTGTCAACTCCTAAATTCAAAAACCATGAAACCAAGCAGCCTGAAAGTTTGCATACATACGAAGGGAACTCCAAGGGAGTGCATGAGTGTTTTGTTTAATTTAAAAATCCCTTTTGAAGACAATTAACGGCCTGATTTAATTATATCCTGAATCAGGCGCATCCTCAGACACCTTATTGTAAAGGAAGAGGGAGGGAGGAGGCTTTGGGTGCAGGGAAAGGGAGGTGGAGGATAGTGAGAGTTGTTGACAGTTGATAACAGATTGTGGAAGAGCGAGGGGAGAGGGTCAGATTAGGAGGAGGACAAAGGGATGGGTGGTGAAGGGATGAGTTGCAGTGGGGAGTCATAAGAGAGGCGGCAAAGGTAAATGAGAGATTGGAGGAGGTTGGAGGAATGAGCTGGAAGAAAGAGGGTGGCGGAAGGAGACACCTTTGTGGATGTGAAGGGGGACAGTTTTAATAAGGGGGAGTGAGGAGACACGGAGATGTGATGAAAGGAAAGAGAAAGCATGTTCGAGATATCGAGGAGTGCGCTGAATGAGAGTGTGAGACATTTGTGAGGTTGGAACGGAGAACACAGATGTTTGAAAACCACACAGTTTGGGATACCAGAGGAGGACCTGTTGGTAATGGAGAGATGCTAGGATGGGGGGAAAGACTGTTGGTAATGGAGAGATGCTAGGATGGGTAGGGAGGGAGTATTACAGGGAAGAAGTGAGGAGGAGGTAGATTTAAGGAGGTGGATGAATTTGCACTGAAGCTGGAAAAAAAAGAACAATTCATGATGAAAGATGAACAAGCGTTGCAAAATGGGATTTTTTAAATTTGTATATCAGAGATTCCTTTAAATACATTGTACGATGGATGGATTGCAGAAGAATTGACAGAATGGAGAAAGGAAACTTTGTAACAGATGGAATTTCTAGAGACGGGATGAAAGAAAGGTCGAATTGAACACAAGATTTTGAAGAAGAAGAACCGAGCGAAGAGGGGAAGTTTAATCATTGTGAGAGACCATTGTTTTGTTGTTGTTGAAGATGAGGGAAGAAGGGGGAAGAGTGAAGGAAAAGTTGGAAGAAAAGGTTTTGAAGGTGTGTGGTGAATACCTTCCTGATTTGAGTGGGATTGGCAGGAAAGAAAAAGAAGAAGAAGAGTCGGTACAAGAAGTCACGTGGTTACGTGGGGTATAAGGTGAGAAGGGAAAAGGTTTTTTTGTATTTTTTATATTTTTAGATATGAAACAGAGTTGGGAGGGATAGATGGAGGGTGGAGGGAAAAGTGGAGAAAATATAAACTGATGGTAATGAGGAGAAAATACAAATAAACACGATCGAGCACATCGACGGGGAAACCTGACATGACAAGATCGACGAAAACTCACCAAATATCACAAGTTTTGAAACAAAACGGAACGAGGAACACACAGAAAACACAGAGGCAACAAAATGAAGTCAAAATGCGATGAACAACGACCGGAAACTTATCTTTGAGAAAGTCAGCAGAGATCCCTGGAGAGAACCAGCTGTAGCCTCAAAAACCCAAGTTGTGATGTTGGTGGTCGGTCACCATTTACAGGTGGTCGGTCACCATTTATAGGTGGTCGATCACTATTTATAGGTGGTGGGTCACCATTTACACGTGGTCAGTCACGATTTACAGGTGGTCAGTCACCATTTACAGGTGGTCGGTCACCATTTACAGGTGGTCAGTCACCATTTACACATGGTCGGTCACCATTTACAGGTGGTCAGTCACCATTTACAGGTGGTGGGTCACCATTTACAGGTGGTCGGTCACCATTTACAGGTGGTCATTCACCATTTACAGGTGGTGGGTCACCATTTACAGGTGGTCGGTCACCATTTACAGGTGGTCGGTCACCATTTACAGGTGGTGGGTCACTATTTACAGGTAGTCAGTCACCATTTACAGGTGGTCGGTCACCATTTACATGTGGTCGGTCACCATTTATAGGTGGTCGGTCACCATTTATACGTGGTCGGTCACCATTTATAGGTGGTCGCTCACCATTTATACGTGGTCGGTCACTATTTATAGGTGGTCGGTCACCATTTACACGTGGTCGGTCACTATTTACAGGTGGTCGGTCACCATTTATACGTGGTCAGTCACCATTTATAGGTGGTCGGTCACCATTTACAGATGGTCGGTCACCATTTATAGGTGGTCGGTCACCATTTTCAGGTGGTCGGTCACCATTTACAGGTGGTCGGTCACCATTTACAGGTGGTCGGTCACCATTTACAGGTGGTCGGTCACCATTTATAGGTGGTCGGTCACCATTCATAGGTGGTCGGTCACGATTTACAGGTGGTCGGTCACCATTTACAGGTGGTCGGTCACCATTTACAGGTGACTGGTAATTTCTTATTACCTCATCAGTTTGTTCATCTCTGACTCTTCGTTCCTCCTTTGTGAATATTTTCCCTTGGACGATCTTGTTTTTCTTTGAGTTCAGTGTTGCCTGATTAAAATTAACTTTATCAGGGCATCGTCTTCAGAATATCTGTTCCCAGGTGTTCACACTTCCTTTTCTCACACCTTTTCGTTTGGAATGTCCCATTGCCCAGATTAAGGTCTATTTTCCCTTCTTTGTCCAGTATTTCATTTTTATGCTGATTCTCTCTCCTTGGGTCATCCGATATTTGTGTTCCATTGCTTGTTGTCTTGCTTTGTCAGTTATTTCCTTTATTCTTTCATGGGTGAAGTATTTTTCCTTCATTGATGCTGTTGAATTGAATTTCGATCATGGAACACCTTCGGCCTTGGCTGACAGTTTTGTTTGCTTCAATTGGTTCATGAATCTTTCCCCTCCACCATTAGTCCCCCATGCTTTAAGTGTAGAATACACTTTGCAGTGGAGGATGATTTCCTTCTCGTCTCGGCTCACGCTCTGTTCATGTATTTTTCTCCGATTTGTCTGGAACCGAGTAGTTGTTGGTTGTGGAACAGGCGACACCTTTTTTGCTTTGGTGTAGACAACTGTCATCTCATGAGGCAAGGATCCCCTTCCTCACTGGAAAAGGTGCAGTAATTATCCTTTTCATCACACATTCCGGCTGCTCAGAGTGGCCACACAGACTTCGGCCTCAACCTCGCAGGAGTCTTTGTCCCTTCAGTCACTTTCTGACTGATTGTCATTGTTGATTTTTTTTGTACACCAAGTCAAGGCTCGTTTAACAACGAAAACACAGAACATATCACAAGGCAGGAAACAAGAGGGGTGCGAGAGGGAAGCACAAAATAGTGGGGAACAAAGACAACAGGAGTTCCGTGGAAGGGAGAGGGATGGGGTGGGGTACACGGGGCAAACAAGATGGTACGACAGGGACTTTCAGGAAGGAAACCAGGGAATTTGAAGGAAGAAGGTTTGGGTTGGATTAACGGGGGTAGTAAAAATCAAGATTTTGGAATGGGGAAGATCAGAGATGGTGGTGAACAGCTGTTTTAAAGGCCTGGAGGGAGGAGTATGATTGAAGAGAGTGTTGGGAGTTTGTTCCAAAGGCGGGAAAAAAGTGGAATGAAAAAGTGAAGGTGAGCAGTCATTCGTGATTTTGGCAGTTTCACCAGTAGGGGTTTTTGGTGGACCTTTGAGCTCCCTGTGGAATTATTGGGGGGACACATCACAGACACAGGAAGGCGAGGGGGTTGGACGGGGGGAGACAGAGGAGAGGAGGTGTCATATTTTTGTTGCAGTGAGCTATTTTGCTTTCCCAAGAGGCCGTAGGACCTCGGCTGCTTGATAGCGGTTAACGATGACACTCAGAGGAATCGTACCAAGAAGGTATATGCCAGGATTGTGTTTCTGCCTGCTCGTTTTCTCCTCACGAGTTTTGTTTAATAACTAGATTAAATTTCGTTGAAAAATAGAAGGGATTGAGAACAACTCTTGAATTTTCTACCACAGTTTGCCTATGTATGTGTCTATAAGTGACAAAAATATAAAAGAGCTGTGCAACTGTCAACATGGTGAACACTTGGGGTAAAACCGGGGTAAATTTCAGTGTCGTTGAGTCTGGAGCAAAGTTCAGACACCTATAGCACCCAAGATTTTGCTCCAAAAGGTTTCAGTTTTCTTGTGTAAATGCTCCAGTCACGAGATTATGTAAATCAGGCAACAAAATTCTTCAGGATGAATAAACTGACTGTTGGCAGCAATTTGAAAACTCAAATTTTTTTGACTGCATGTTACAAATCACTACTTTTGAGAGTACTTATCTTAAAAAGTATTTTTAGTAGAGCATTTTTGGTGTCAGATTCTGAAAGCCTCACTAATAGACACCATTTGTGTGAATTTTCAGAACTCTGTTTGTAAAACTCTGGAATTTAGAGCCCTCCAAAAATGCTTCACATACAAATCTGCAACTCGTGACTTCCAGAATTGAAACACCCCAAGGGTTTGTCGGGCCATATCTCGGACACTACTTGGAATTTTGAGCTATAACTTGGCAAAGCTTCCTCACATATGTTGAGGTAGTTTTGAGATTATTTTCAGAAAAATCTGATGGGGTCACCACAACCCCCAGCTGAAATGACATGGAATGAGCCAAAACACAAAACACTTTACGGTTTCTCCCCAGTGTGAGTTCGTTTGTGGATTTTCAAATTTGATAATTGACTAAAATCCTTCGAACACACAGAACATTTGTGCGGTTTCTTCCCAATGTCACTTCATTTATGTCGATTCAAGGTTGATAAGTCACTAAAATCCTTAAAACACACCGAACACTTGTACGGTTTCTCCCCAGTGTGAGTTCGTTTGTGGATATTCAAGTGTGATGATGACGAAAATCCTAAAAACACACAGAACATTTGTAAGGTTTCTCCCCAATGTGATTTCGTTTGTGGATATTGAAGTGTGATAATTGACTATAATCCTTCGAACACACATAACATTTGTAAGGTTTCTCCCCAGTGTGAGTTCGTTTATGTTTATTCAAGTTTGATAATTGACTAAAATCCTTCGAACACACAGAACACTTGAACGGTTTCTCCCCAGTGTGAGTTCGTTTGTGGATATTCAAGTGTGATAATTGACTAAAATCCTTCGAACACACAGAACACGTTAACGGTTTCTCCCTAGTGTGAGTTCGTTTGTGAATATTCAAGTGTGATAATTGACTAAAATCCTTCGAACACACAGAACATTTGTACGGTTTCTCCCCAGTGTGAGTTCGTTCATGTTTATTCAAGCTTGATAAGTCACTAAAATCCTTCGAACACACAGAACATTTGTACGGTTTCTCCCCAGTGTGAGTTCGTTTATGTTTATTCAAGCTTGATAAGTCACTAAAATCCTTCGAACACACAGAACACTTGTACGGTTTCTTCCCAGTGTGAGTTCGTTTATGGTCATTCAAGGTGGATGAATGACTAAAATCCTTCGAACACACAGAACACTTGTACGGTTTCTCCCCAGTGTGAGTTCGTTTATGTTTATTCAAGTTTGATGAATGACTAAAATCCTTCGAACACACAGAACACTTGAACGGTTTCTCCCCAGTGTGAGTTCGTTTGTGGATATTCAAGTTTGATAATTGACTAAAATCCTTCGAACACACAGAACACTTGTACAGTTTCTCCCCAGTGTGAATTAGTTTGTGGATATTCAAGTTTGATAATTGACTAAAATCCTTCGAACACACAGAACACTTGTACGGTTTCTCCCCAGTGTGAATTCGTTTGTGGATATTCAAGTTTGATAATTGACTAAAATCCTTCGAACACACAGAACACTTGTACAGTTTCTCCCCCGTGTGAGTTCGTTTGTGGATATTCAAGTTTGATGAATGACTAAAATCCGTCGAACACACAGAACAAGTGTACGGTTTCCCCCCAGTGTGAGTTCGTTTGTGGATATTCAAGTGTGATAATTGACTAAAATCCTTCGAACACACAGAACACGTGTACAGTTTCTCCCCAGTGTGAGTTCGTTTGTTGTTCTCCCGTTGGTTGGAATGATGATTGAAATGATCTTCTTCGTTGAAGAACTGTGCAGAGTTGGTGAACGAAACGGTTTTCATTGGTTTCTCTGCAAAGAAAAAGAAACTGCCATAACCAATTAGGTCATCATGTGTTAACTGCGAGGAATTGTGGGATATCATCAGTGTCAGGTTCATTCAATGTGGACAACATTCAATTGATTAAGCGGTTCCAGAGAAAACATTATTTAATATTATTCTTCAATCCAATATGGCTGTCAAGCCATGTGACCTATCAATTATTCCTTAACGAACTTGTCCACCCACGGCTTGGGGAACATTTGTGTGAAGTTTCCCCTCGATCTGTCCGGCCATTCTCTCGAAGATTTTTGTGAAATCCAATATGGCTGCCAAACCATGTGAGCTATGATTTTATATGTGTGAACCTGTTGTTCCTCATGGATAGGTGGTCATACAAATGAAGTTTCACCTCCATCTGTTCAGCCACTTCAGAGAGGAATATTTTTGAAGGTTTTTCTTTTCTTTAAACAATATAGCTGCCGAATCACGTGACCGATGACGTCATCGATTTTTTTCCCCTGTGTTCAATTTTCGCCCGAGATGACCCTCAAAAACTTTCATACTGATCAGATGTCACGTTCTACAATTGCATTTATGACGTCATAACGAAGGCACCTATGACGTCATTAAAGAATCACTTATTCCCCATGAGGAGTACTTGCTGTGTGCCAAGTTTCAATTTTCCTCGCCGTCTCAAAGATATAGAGGTCCAACGTTTTTCGAACAAGGTTGCCACACCACGTGACATATATCGTCAGAATTATGATTAAAACATTCCACACGAGTCGTCGCACTTGTGGTGAAAAATTTGTCTCAATCCGCCAAGCGGTTGTGGACCAAGACACCAAAGTTCTGTGCGGACAAACAAAGACTGACAGACAATCAAACGGACCCAAACACAATACCCTCTCCATCGGCGAGGGTTAAAATATCTTGTGATGACGATTACTATGACGTTGAACTCTGAGTGAGAATAATTCTAAATTTTAAAGACTTTAATTTCATGCTCTTCAAGCGCAGGTTCAAACCAAAGCTCCAAACACAGGTGAGGTCAAGTATCTCGGATTTACAAAGAAACTGTATTTCACATGTGCATGGACATGTACTCACATATGACCCTGAAGACTCCAAGACCCAAAAGCCACAGAGACCCAAAAAGACCCGAAGACCGAAAAATATGCTGAAGCTCCTGAAGACCCAAAAGCCAAAGACCCAACAGACCCCTCAGATCTTAACACTATTTGGACCCCTTACACCCGTCAGACAGATTAGAGAGCTTAGACCCTTGACCACTTCGACCACTTGGACCTTCTTATATCACAAATTAAATTTCAAGTAAATATAATAAATATCACCAACGTTACAAATAAATTTGTAGAAAAAAAATGTTTGGAAGATGATTGGTGTAAATCATGACAACACAGTAAATCTGTGACGTCAGTCTCTGCAACGACGTGTGGAGAGGTGAGCGTCACGAGCCAGTCCATGCTAGTTTATGATAAAAATCAGGTTCACACCTTTGTCTTGAGAGGACGATTCATCCACGATCTCAGACTTGATCTTCACTTTCACAACATGATCTGAAAAAAAAAAATCATTAAAAAATAAAATAAACCAATGTCACCCGCAGGGTGACCCGTATCTTGCCAAAAGGTGACCACATGTGACTTCTTTAAGGTCACACTGAGGTGAACAGAGCTGCTATCCACCAGGAGCGACTCCTTGAGGAATATCTGCCTACGAGAGATTCCGATGAGAATCGTTCTGCAGAGTAACCATGAAAAATATGTTTGCCTCATAATGTCACCAAATGATGTCATAATGTCTCAAGCTTGACATATCGAGAAAGCACTCATCGAGGTGTTAAATTTGAGGTACGACACGATATGGTTCCGAAAACTTGAAAATTTGACCTTGGGGTCAAATATGTTTGACCTCAGATGCTAACCATGAAGGTCAAGGCCGATCGCCACCAAAAATTAATCAGCTGAGCGCCAGAACATGAACTATATTCCCATGAAGTTTGAAGACGATCCGATCAAAATTACTCAAAAAATAAGGGTTTCGTCGACTCCCCTGATTTGCGACAAAGTGACCTTGACCTTGACCTTCAAAATTTTGTGCACTGAAAGGGACCTCTATAGGCCTCTGATATGCGAAGTTACAAAATTTTCCAATGATAACTGTGCTCTGCAGAATTTTTTATACGTGATTACAGACAAACAAAAAACAAACAAACAAAAAAAAAACATACAAGCTGACTTACATATCTTGCAAAAACTTCGTTTTGACAAGATAATAAACTTCAACATGATTGAATCAAGATATTGTCACAATCACACGTCACCGCTCCCAATTAAATCAGATAACTTTACTCAAATTAACCAGGTTAACTTAAACTTATCCTTTACCAAAACAAATAAATAAGGCCAAACACGATCGATGGTGAAAGATCTCCAGGGTGTTCCAAAAAGACAACTTTGGTTGTTAATATTGTTGCGGATCCAGGTTTGAGGCTCGCGACGAGGAGAAGCCCTCGGGTCCCTCCTGAATGCCCGTTCTTGATGCCGCCGGGCACAGATAACTCCACGTGCAGACAAGTTGCGAAGCAAGCACGAATGCTGATTGGTACTGCCAATCCTAGAAAGGATTACACAACTTCACGTGTTTCCGTTTCCGGTGGATTGACCGCACCAAGCGTGTTCCGTGCCCTCGATGCGTACTTGTGTTCACTTAAACATATCAGGTACAACCGAGCGGAGCTGCCAAGAACACACCAGCTAATAAGAGTAAATTCGTGGTGCAGAACTTCCAGGAGAACGTGTGTGTGGACTACGCTGACCCAATAGGAATCAGACAGAACGAGCTGGGTACATTTATCATAAAAGCAGGTTTATTAATAATTATGGTGAGGAAAGGGCATGTGGCACAATAATAAAAGGTTTTAATACAAGAGCAATATTATCCAGCATGGATTTGTGGAGTGAGGCCAAATAAATGCAAGTACAGTTTTTACAAAAGAGGACAGAGTGTGGAGCTCACTTGATACAGATAACTTACACATTCTTAACTTACACTTACATGACAGGCGCCATCAGATAACACGAACACGACAGGTGCCATCAGATACACACCTGAGGAAATTAGAACAGGAAGAAAGATGGAGATAGTTCGAGATGATTGCGACCTCAAGGATACCTGGAGCAACCGACGGACTAGCGTGAACCCAGTCGCTTCAGTGGGGGAAAGAGGGAGGAAAACTAGGGGTGTCTCCGGTGCGTGAGTTAGGAGGTGCAAATGACGTACAAGTGCGGTGCAGAGAAGGGAAAAATGAGAAGAGGTACATGTCTGGTGGAGCGCAGAACAGAGCTTCGAAAAGTTTGAACCAGAGTCCCGAACAAAGTACACCTGGGAATGGAGAGACCACACGAGCTGGTGTTAGGAGAACAAGCACAAGTGAGCGAAGTCCAACACCAGGCAGAAGGACAGATCCAGCAGAGTTCCTGGTCACGTCGTCCAAACACACTGACTTACGAACTTTCCACCTCATTCCCTCTGGACACAGGAACAATCAACACAAAGCACCAACTGTCCTTTTCAGGGCTCACTGATTGTCACACCTCACTCACGCCAATTAATCTAACACCACACACATTCAGCCTTCGCAACTCTCAAAACAGTTTGCATTGCACATTACACCAACCTCCCCACACTTATTTGGACCCATGTAAACCCACCGGCTCTTCTCTCCTCTCCCTTTCCCTCTTTCTTCTTTCCCAGAATGACTATGGCACCTGTTCGTATTTGTGACGAGTTACTGACCAGGAGGGGGCTTCCGTGCCGAACATAAGGATTTCTCGATCGTGACACTGCTTGTACATACTTGCTCTTTACAAATCACAATAAACAACTTTTTCCAAACTGTCTGGTTGTCTGCCTCTACTGGTTAAGCATAGTGGAGAGTAAAAGGGAGTTCGTCCCCGTCGTTCCATCAAGGGAAGACATGAGCCAGCATGTCCAACGATGGCAACGCTCGGCCGTGTCTTCATCGTGCTTCAATCGCGTTAAATTTCCAGATTTTTTTTTACGATGTTTCAAACAATTATTTTATTTCAATTGAAATCCTGTGTCGAGGGAGGCACAAAGTGTCCCTCTCTTTATATGGGACGGTTTCTCTGTACGCAGCTTCAACACAAGGTTCCTCCTGTGAACACAAGGGTGGTACATCACGAACATGAGATGTTTTGAATGAACACTGTTTGAGGTAACGTGTTCTCTGAACTCTCCAGTTATCACCTCTGGCACCGAAGGTGGACGGACGTTTGGTTTTCACACCTGTCTGTTTGTTTGTCTGTAATCAGGATCATCAAATGGTTGTGGATGGATGAGGATGAAACTTTGTTGAAGATCCAGATACTAGACTTTATCAAGTGGTTCTTCACCATTGATAGGGTGAACAACGATATGTGGCACGATATCTCAAAACGTTGTCGATGAGTTATGACAAAACGAGGTGGATGAGTTGGGTAGATGACAAGAACAAGCTGATTAGATTTGGTTCAGGTCTGAATCCAGATCCGGCGTATCAGTGGGAAACAAAATGTAAACTGTTCAGCCTGGCGGAGGCATGTGCTCCACTGAGTGCTGCTCCAGTTATAATTAAACTTCCTCCAATAGGATAGGGGAAGGCTGATTAATGTTGTAGGAGATGTTTCCACAATGAGCACCCCCATTTTTTCATGGTACCACAGTGTTTCTTCGACCCCAAAGAGTACGAAACCATCATTTATGTTTGTTTTTTGCGTTTTTTCCTCCTGCACTCACGATTTCCAAAATGTCCAAGCTGGATCAGTGTCTGAGCTGTATCAGAGTCTGAGCTGTTTCAGTGTCCGAGCTGTATCAGTGTCTGAGCTGTATCAGTGTCTGATCTGTTTCAGTGTCCGAGCTGTATCAGTGTCCAAGCTGTATCAGTGTCTGAGCTGTATCAGCGTCCAAGCTGTATCAGTGTCTGAGCTGTATCAGTGTCTGAGCTGTATCAGTGTCTGAGCTGTATCAGTGTCTGAGCTGTATCAATGTTCGAGCTGTATCAATTTCTGAGCTGTATCAATGTTCGAGCTGTATCAATGTCTGAGCTGGATCAATGTCTGAGTTGTATCAATGTCTGAGCTGGATCAATGTTCGTGCTGTATCAATGTCTGAGCTGGATCAGTGTCTGAGTTCTATCAATGTCTGACCTGTATCAGTGTCTGAGCTGTATCAGTGTCCATGCTGTATCAGTGTTTGAGCTGTATAAATGTCCAATGGTGTATCGATGTCCGAGCTGCATCAATGTCTGAGCTGTATCAGTGTCCGAGCTGTATCAGTGTCCGAGCTGTATCAGTGTCTGAGCTGTATCAGTGTATGAGCTGTATCAGTGTCCGAGCTGTATCAATGTCCGAGCTGTATGAATGTCCGAACTGTATCAATGTTTGAGCTGTATAAATGTCCAAGGTGTATCAGTGTCTGAGCTGCATCAGTGTCTGAGCTGTATCAGTGTCTGAGCTGTGTCAGTGTCCGAGCTGTATCAGTGTCAGAGCTGTATGAATGTTTGAACTGTATCAATGTTTGAGCTGTATAAATGTCCAAGGTGTATCGATGTCCGAGCTGCATCAATGTCTGAGCTGTATCAATATTCGAGCTGTGTCAATGTTTGAACTGGATCAATGTCCGAACTTTTTCTCGGATCCGGCTGGGACTTTCGGAATGACATTTTGCATCAGTAAAGGGAATAAAAAGTACGTGCCATTCACATGGCCTTTACACCTTGACCTATTTTTTCAGGTCATGACCGAATTATATATTTTAATATTTTCACATTTTTTAAAACCTTTTTTTCTTAATTCATTCTTTATCCCTGAATGTTGATGGTCAAGGTCGAATGGCAGTCGAAACAAACATTTGCCATCACTGGATCATGAGCCCAGGGTAAGTCATGGGCGATCACCAAGGGTAAGATGGGGGAGGCCAGGGTAGGCTTACCTTGGCGATCGCAGATACCTAGTTGTTGTTATTATAATTATCATGATAAACAATAAACTACTGTGTGAACATGAAGAATGAGTTTGTGGTTCAAACCTTCGTATGGAGGAAACGAATCATCAACGACGTCGGACTCGACCTTCACTTTCACAACAGAATCTGAAACACAAACAGATCCATCAAAACTAAACATCCAGGAACCACAAGATCTTGTTTCGGAGTGAACGTCACGTACCGGGTCCGGACTCCTCATCCTTGGGTGAACAGACCATGGACGGTTCCCTCTCTGGGAGAGATCAGGAGTCCATGGATGGTTCCCTCTCTGAGGGAGAACCTCACGGACCGGTTTCCTCTCATGGAGGCTCTTGTGGATGACAGGGTGTTCAGTTTGTGATCGCAAATATCTCGTTAGTAACATCAAGTTAGTAATATCTCGTTATTATTATTTTGATGATAACATGAAGAATGAGTTTGTGGTTCAAACCTTCATATCGAGGGAACGAATCATCAACGACGTCGGATTCGACCTTCACCTTCATCACAGGATCTGAAACACAAACAATCCATGAAGTAAATTATAAACTATCAGGAACAACAAGATGTCGGTCCGGAGTGAACGTCACGTACCGGGTCCGGACTCCTTATCCTCGGGTGAACTCAGAAGCCAAAACATGAATAACAATATGAAGTGGAGATCCGGCCTCTGGTCACCCACGTGGCAACAGTAGCGTCGTTATTACATCACTTCCGGTTTCCGTTCACGGTTCTTTGTGATGTGCCGAGTCTGTGTCTCATATTTCGCGTTATTCTGTCCTCACGATGCGGGACTCGTACACATAGACAGGGAGATAAACACTGTCCCACACGTCAAACACTCACAAGGTAGAAATCAAACCCGATCGTGTTTATACACCGCACAGCATTTAAGATTCACAAGATGGAAATCAAACTCAATCGTGTTTATACACCGCACAGCGTTTAATATTCACAAGGTAGAAATCAAACCCAATCGTGTTTATACACCGCACAGCGTTTAATATTCACAAGGTAGAAATCAAACCCAATCGTGTTTATACACAGCACAGCGTTTAATATTTACAAGGTAGAAATCAAACTCAATCGTGTTTATACACCGCACAGCGTTTAATATTCACAAGGTAGAAATTAAACCCAATCGTGTTTATACACCGTCTCCGCCTCCCGTGACGTCATCGACCTCTCAGGCTCAACAAATTGGGAGACGAAGACAATTTCTTTTGCCAATGAATGAACGATTTTTGATCGTTACCTGCATAGGCAAGGAGATTTGTTACCTGCATAGTCCATGAGCGTCAGTTGCGGCTGTATGGACATGTGGCTCGTTTTCCTGACGCTGATCCTGCTCACCAGATTCTCTCAGCGAGGGAGTCTCATGAGTGGAGGAGGCCAGTGGACCGACCACATGCCTCGTGGTTGCAGCAGGTTGACCATCATCTCAAGGAGATGGGGATGGGCCTGGCATCTGCCTGGAGGATGGCCAGACGGAGGCCCCTGGAGTACCGGCGGAAAGTGGACGCAGCGACGTGCTGATCTGGCACATGCTCCCATACCTGACCTGACCTGAATGAATGAAAAATTAAAATAAATTAATTTTATGTGTTTGATCAAACAGCAGATTGTTGTTGTTTCTCATCATCTCCTCACCGTCTCCACGGCCACCATCTCCCTGGCCACCGTCTCCGCTACCCAGTCACTCGGCCACCGTCTCCGCAGCCAGTAAAACATTCTCCATGAGTCGTCGCTCCTCTGGTGAAAATTTTGTCTCAATCCGACAAGCACTTGCGGAGAAAAACACGAAAGTTCTGTGTGGACAAACAGACAAACAAACAAAAAAACAAACAAACAGACAAACAAACAAATAAATGAAAAATCGTGCTTAGCACGAGACTTGGCGAATTTGTTGACCTTTCCGTGTGGTGGTCAACAGGAAGTCGCTACGACTTCCAGTCACTGAGTCAAGTCCAAAAATGTGTTTTCACGTTGTGTGACGTCACGTCGCGATGTTTCGTCCGATTAAGACGGGGTTTGGACACGGACCGTCTTAGGTGGATTTCCTATCAGGTGTAAACATTTAAGAACGACTGGTCCAGCCCCTTGGACTGAAGACGACTGGACAAACAAACAAACAAACAAACCAACAAACAGAACAGACCAACACACTTGACAAAATCGAAGATTTCGCCAAGTAACAAACAAACAAACAAACAAATAAACCAATGTCACCCCCAGGGTGACCAGTATTTTGCCAAAATGTGAACATGAGTGACTTATTTATTCGATTAAAGTTACTCAAAAAATAAGGGTTTTGTCGACCTTGATGCTTGACCTTTTTGTGACCTTGACCTTTGACCTTGACCTTTATATTTTCGTTCGGTTAATAGTATCTCTCAGGACCGTTGTACATGAAATATCAAGAGATTTTGATGAGAACTGAGGAAATAAAATTTTCATGAAAAATCCGTTTTTTCGTCATGACGTCATCAAATGACGTCATAGCGTGAAACTTTTGACAGATCTGGAAAGCACTTATCAAGCGCTTTCATATGAGGTATTACTCGATATGGTATCTAAGATTTCAAAATTTGACCTTAGGGTCAAAAACTTTCGACCTCCAGCGCTAACCATGAAGGTGAAGGCCGATCGCCACCAAAAATTAAGCAGCTGAGCGCCAGACCATGAACTATATTCCCATGAAGTTTGAAGACGATCCGATCAAAATTATTCAAAAAATAAGGGTTTCGTCGACTCTCCTTATTTGCGACAAAGTGACCTTGACCTTTGACCTTGACCTTGAAAATTTTATGCGCTGAAAGGGACCTCTATAGGACTCTGATATGTGAAGTTACAAAAATTTCCAATGATAACTGTGCTCTGCAGAGTGATCGATACGTGATTACACAAAAAAAAACATACAAGCTGACCAACATATCTTGCAAAAACTTCGTTTTGGCAAGATAAAAACGTCCCCAAATGTAATACTGTTGTGGATTCGACGGTGGAGGGATTCGCACCAGACTCCTGACAACAGATGTTGAAGAATCAGCGCGCTTTACAGCACCGCCGTCTCAGGGGTTATAATGCCGGAAAGTTCGGCACCGGTCTTGGGTGACGCGCCTCAGATCACGATACCAAAGTACACCTGGGCCGTACCAGTTGGGGATATAGACCCCGGTTACAGACTGCGTTTGTCAGAGACCGAGCGAAGTCTGCCACAGTCCGTAACCAGTTTGGTTTTATATACAAATCGAGCGATTGTTCCTCAGCGCATCTGATTGTCTCAGCACAAATAAATTCAAGGCGGCAACTTTCATATGAATCAGCCAGATTGATTGGGGACACATCGGGGAAACACGACACAAGCAAAGCATTCACGAACGTTATCATTCATCTATCACCGCTCTTAACTGTGGAGCTACGGATACGGGTTTCGAAGGGAGCCCGAGCAAAATAAAGCTTAGGCCTGGAGAACGTGCAGACAAGTACTTGGTGATGCCTCATGGCCGAGAGGGAACAGCTCGTCGAGTCACTCCTCATAAAGCAGATCGCCGACCGACCCGAGCAGTTCCTCTCCTTGCCTTTCAGGGCCGGCCTTTTCGGACCGCCTCTGCGGACACGTGATTCGTCCATCGTTCGAGTTTGCAGCAGCTCTCCGCCAATGGGGTGCTGACACGTCTCATTGACTGACTCTGTCAGGGCACTGGGCGGGGGCTGGCCTGAAGGGGGGAAGGGAAAAGAAGCGCCTCTTGGTACACCACCACCGTATGAACACTGGGCAGCCTGCTACACCTCTCGACACACATGTAACGTCCGATTACCGAACAACCTGGCAAAACATACATTTAAGGGGGGATCTGGGCTAATCCTATATTTCATAACCCACTAAGGGCCCATTTCCACAACACTATCCCTACCTTTCTCCAGAGGCTCTCCTGAGCCTCCATCTGGGGCAGCCCACGGTCATGGCCCTGTCTAACACACAATAGGGAAGCACGTAACTCCAAAAACCAAGGTGTCAGTAAAATTGGCATGTTCCTTTCCTCGTGTGTCGGATCACTAATCTAACAAACAAATTCACAAACTCTGCACACTACTTAACATTCTAATTGTGGACAAGTCTAAAAACGACGATGGTTCACGAGCGGTATTTGACGATGTAGATTGTTTCAGAAGTCAAGGATGAGACAATGTGATAATGTTTGACCAAGTGATAAAAATGATCAACATGATGTGGAACGAGTGACAGGTTATTTGCTGCAAAATGTCGAAAACCCAATTTCGTTCAACAACTTTCAAAATTTGACCTTTGCATAACCTTTAAAGGTCACAAAACAATGTTGTGGACATTAAAATAAGGAAACAGGATACGTGCTATAGCTTATTGGAGTTAGTTCGTCGAAGAAGGTCCAAAACCTAGTTTGATTCCCACAACTTTGAAAATTTGACCTTTGTGAACTTTAAAGGTCAAAGGTCAAGGATTATGACCTTTGGTGCAAAACTTCCTCTGGAACATTCCAGGAACAATATAACGTCATATCGGCTACATGGCATTTCGCACTCCTCGGATTATCCATACTTTGATGAAATCAGCGTAAAAACAAACTTGAAGGGGGCGCCACGGGCAAGGCGTTCGGGATAGAGCAAAATGGTGTCAAGACTTTAGGTGGGGAATGACCTCAAGATTATGCATAAAAAATATTGTCATCCTGGCTCTCAAAGTTTGGGCGGTCGTATGATTTTTACGTCAAAATTCACAATTTTCTAAGTTCGTGACCTTGTGACCTTGACCTTGGGACGAAAATGAAAAATCGAGCTCCGTGGAGCTATGCAGGCGCCATTGGGCTAAGCAAATACCAAAATCCCTGTCAGATTCGACAAACCCCCTAGGAGAAAATGCAAATTGAAATCGGCTACCCTATAAAAACACGTTTTTTGGGCGTGGCTCCGCCCATAATGGGCGGACCACGCCCATTCTCAGGAAAATACAACTACATCATGATATAAATCTCCCACCAAAATTTTATCAGGATCGGATCAAAACCCACGGAGCTATGCTCGGGACAGACAGACAGACAGACAGACAAGCCGGTAGGCGGACATGGGTAGTCGGCCGTTGCTAGGCAACGGAAGGATCCATAGCAACGGTTCTTTCTCACATATAACTAGGACATACCATGAACCTTCCATACCAGTTTCATGTATATCTGACTCATAGTCTCTGAGATAGAACGAACGTCGTTTTTTTATTGTTTTCGACCAGGGTTCATTCAAAGTCTATCTTCTCCGACAGTTTTCATAGGATCCAGCTGGAAAATTTTGACAATATGGCTGAATGTACTGTCCACAGTCGCTCGTGGCCCGATTTTTGATTTTCCCAAAAATAATTTTTTATGATTTTTCAAAAATTTCAAAGTCCCGTTGCTTGGCAACGGTGGTGTCCATAGCAACTGTTCTCATTTGCACACAACTCGGTCATGGTATGAACCTACCAAACAAGTTTCATCGAAATCGCCATTCTATTGACGGAGCACTGGACCGAACAGTCAAACAGACAGACAAGCCGGTAGGCGGACATGGGTAGTCGCCTCCCCAAGAGAACCTGACGCGATGGGCCCGTTCGATGGGGAATGACATGATGATTCAGCACAAGAAAATTCATGATTCCAGCTTCAAGGGTTAATGCTGCTGATTGTTTTTTCGTTAAAATACCCCCACATTTAGAGGTTTTTCGGCCGTTGCTAGGCAACGGAAGGGTCCATAGCAACGGTTGTTTCTCACACACAACTCGGACATACCATGAACCTACCATACCAGTTTCATGTATATCTGACTCACAGTCTCTGAGATATAACGAACTTCGTTTTTTTATTGTTTTCGACCAGGGTTCATTCAAAGTCTATCTTCTCCGACAGTTTTCATAGGATCCGGCTGGAAATTTTTGACACTATGGCTGAATGTCCTACCCACAGTCGCTCGTGGCCCGATTTTTGATTTTCGAAAAAATAATTTTTATTTTGCCAAAACGAAGTTTTTGCAAGATATGTTTGTCAGCTTTTTTATTATTTTTTTTTTGTTTGTCTGTAATCACGTATAAAAAATTCTGCAGAGCACAGTTATCATTGGAAAATTTTGTAACTTCGCATATCAGAGGCCTATAGAGGTCCCTTTCAGTGCACAAAATTTTGAAGCTCAAGGTCAAAGGTCAAGGTCACTTTGTCGCAAATCAGGGGAGTCGACGAAACCCTTATTTTTTGAGTAATTTTGATCGGATCGTCTTCAAACTTCATGGGAATATAGTTCATGGTCTGGCGCTCAGCTGATTAATTTTTGGTGGCGATTGGCCTTGACCTTCATGGTTAGCGCCTTAGGTCAAACATATTTGACCCCAAGGTCAAATTTTCAAGTTTTAGGAACCATATCGTGTAGTACCTCAAATTGAACACCTCGATGAGTGCTTTCTAGATATGTCAAGCTGGAGACATTATGACGTCATTTGGTGACATTATGAGGCAAACGCATATTTTTCATGGTTACTCTGTAGAACGATTCTCATCGGAATCTCTCGTCGGCAGATATTCCTCAAGGAGTCGCTCCTGGTGGATGGCAGCTCTGTTCACCTCAGCGTGACCTTAAAGAAGTCACACGTGGTCACCTTTTGGCAAGATACAGGTCACCCTGCGGGTGACATTGGATTATTTAATGATTTTTCAAATATTTCAAAGTCCCGTTGCTAAGCAACGGTGGTGTCCATTGCAACGGTTCTCATTTGTACACAACGAGGTCATGGTATGAACCTACCCACCAAGTTTCATCGAAATCGCCATTGTATTAACGGAGCACTGGACCGAACAGACAGACAGACAAACATATCGACGGAAAAACTGATAAGGATAGAACAAATTTCCCCAAAAAAAATTTCGACTGGATCGACTACCCAACAAACATATCGACGGAAAAAGTGATAATAAGGGTCGAACAAATTTCAAAAAAAAATTTTTAAGAAAATTTTTTTTTTCGACTGGATCGACTCCCCAACATACAGACAGACAGACAGACAGACAGACAGACAGACAGACACACAACAATAACGAATATAGTGGTCACTGATTTTTTTCGTGAAAATATTTCGTGAACCAATTTGAACGGGAGGGCATTCAATTTTACTTTTAACACCAATATTTGCATAGGATCAGGACATTCAAAAGTTCAAAGTTCCCTAACGTGTTCGCTCCTTCATGCCCCTTCCCGGCAGTATTGTCAATTCACCCCTGAGGGTTTCCTCACTTCGTGGCCCTATTGGCCTCTCACCGGGTGAGTTCAGTTGGCCCAGTGGCCTAATCTCACAGAGAGTTCTTCGTCCCACTGATCCCACAAAAGCACATGAATCTTCGGTCGCAACGGCCCACAAAAGCACTTTGGCCTCAATGACCCACGAAAATGCTTCGGCCCATATGGCCGACAAAATGACTTCGGCCCATAAGGCCCACAAAATTACTTCGGCCCGTATGTCCCACAAAATGACTTCTCGGCCGCAATGGCCTACTCACGAGCAGCAGCAGGCAACAAGCCCTGCATTGGACAGCAGGTGGCACAGTAATGGTGGCACGGTGATATCGATGGAAAGCAAATGCAGTTTGGAGGCGTTCTTGAGGGCGCAAGTGGGTGTGATGACCTCAGACCAGGTGAGATGGGGAGTACCCTGAACCTTCCTTGCCTGACTTGTTTTGGCAGGACTTGTTTTGGCATGGTCTTCTTAATACGTTATTTTTATTTTCTTTTCTTTCAGACAGGATGGTGTGTTTCTTAATCAAATGTTATCTTCGTGGGTGTGTGCTCATGACTCACTGGTGGCCTCTCTGGCACTTGGAGAGGGTGACCTCGCCTGTCCCTTGTTCACAAATTTTCCCATCAACACTACTCATACCAGGTGTCACGCATGAATGGTGCGGAGGAGAGTCCATCGAACCTAACCATTTACTTTTAGCTCTAAACAATGAAACACACCCTGCTATGGCTAGAATGATCCTAATGACCAATTTTTTCCCAACCTGGCACACTTCCATTCTTTTAAACCTCGGCAAGGCCCTTATTTGTCTTTTTTCTTTTGGTGGTGCCAGGCATACTCGCTGGCTGGGGAGTGTGACTACTACTTGGCCTCTTTGCTTGCTTCCAATAGGGGGTGGGGGACACCCAGCGACATCGGGGTTCACCTGAGCGTGCTTCTGGCGCTCCTTACTAAGGGGTGGCTCTCTAGCCCCCATACTGTGCTCTCCTCGCACCCATACTGTGCTCTCCTAGCAAGAAAACCTACTGTGCTCTCCTGACACTAAACCTTCCGTGCTCTCGTGGCACTAAAACCTACTGTGCTCTCCTAGCACTAAACCCTACTGTGCTCTCCTGGCACCTCTGACAGCCTTCACCTGCCAGGAGCCCCCAAAGCCCTGGTGCCCTCTCTCCCGACTCACCAACTTCCAATACCATGTCACACTCCGAGCCAGTACCACCCTACCTTGGCCTCCACCTACCCCAAGCAGTCCGCCTGCACGATGGAGCAGCAGCTGGAATCCATGTCATATCCTCTTAGTCCCCCTAACCTCCACTAACTTGGTTAGGCGACTCTGACCGACAGGGTACGTTGTTCATACTCACTCTCCTCATTCGCACAATCAGGCCATTCACCCCAACCACTTTAGTCATTCATTCCACAGTGCCACACTCCCAGTCCACAACACCATCCAACACCTTTCACTTGTATGTTAAATTAAAAACACACCAATCCTTCGGATCCCACTTGGTCATCAAATTTTACTGGTACATTTTTTCATCAAACCCCAATCAATTTGTCACAACGTCCGTCGTCCACTGGCCTCCTCCATACTGCCCTAATCGTTTATTTCCAACAATTTAAACAAAACATCAAAATCTCTTCCCCAGCCCCATGGAACCTCTGCATGGTTCCAACCAAGCATTTCAGTCTTTCCTCAAACAAGCCACTCTTTGTCATCCACTTGCTTCAGGTGTGTTTAACGCTCTGCCAGTGATGTCTCCACTACTTTGTTTTTCTTCCAATAATCACCCAAATACACACTTATCCCTTCTGTCAGTCTCTAAATTTGCAATCACTCTCAATATAATTTTCAATCAAAAATTTTACATCCCAATATGGCCTGCTTCTTTGGCTCATTGGAAGGGGAGTGAGGGAAGGAATTACTCATTACCCATTACATGGCCCCGCCGCCTTTCTGCCACGGCTCAATGTGGTCACGTCTCAATTGGGGTTGTGGTCCACCTCCTCCTCTTCTCCAGGGTTCACGGAAATCAGGTAAACCCCAATTGAGGAAGCGGCCTCCCCCTCTTTTCCAGGGTTCACGGAAATCCGGAAAACCCCAATCAGCTAACCGAACCCCTCGTGTCCTCAGAGAGGTTTGAAGACCAAGTGACACACGCCAGTGCCGCTTGCTACTTATCTGCGCTCGACCCCGAAGTTCCTGTGAGGCTGAGATAAATTAAAATTTAATTTCTAAAGCCTACTCCTGGAAGCAGCATCAAACTCTGTTAGAACCCATGCGGAGCTGTCCATTATGGTTTCCATCCCCTGTGTCAAGTTCTTTCCTGGTGGCATTTCTATTTCCCCTTGCACCTCTAACCTATTTCCTACGTCACGACTCATTCCACGCTCAGGACTCCCACACACAGCAGGCTCCACACATTCCAAGGTTTTGTGTTCATATTCCACACATTCAACCTTGCATACGTACTGACTAACTGCCTCGCATTCCAGGGTTACATTCTCGACTGCCACGCGAGTACCCACACACGTTTCGGCCTTGGCAGCACACACCGGTGCTGTAATCTGGACTGTGGGCTCACAGCATTCATTCACAGGCACTCCACACACACATTCAGGGGTCACGCATACGTGCACCCCATCAGACAGAGTCTCTTCATTAACATAAAATTCAATTCCTACCCTAAGCTCATCGTCCGCACCATGTATGCATGTGCCCACGTACCTGCCTCGTTCCAGTCACCTCGGTCCGGTTCCTTCTCTCCAGCAGGTTGCTCATCATCGGTTTGCCACACTCCTCTGGGGCTGTCAGCTCCACATGCTGGACCTGCACAAAATGTGTTTCATTCGTCAACAACCCCGTATGCTCCCTCGATGTCTCCATCACCAGGGTTTGCTCCAATTGTTGTTTCATCCGATGAGTGACGTCAATCAAGTCCCGCACCACTAACATTCCTCGCTGTGGTGGTCACACAACCCACATTATTGCGCTGTCCTACTTCCTGGCTCCATTTTCTTTTCCATTCTCATGTTTCTTGTTCTTTTCCATTCTATTCTAATGTTTTCGTTGCATTCTAACGCTGTTTAACATGTTTTTACTGCATCCAACCAACATACATTACATGGAGATCATGGTCCATTTCGAGGGCCTCCATCCAAACAACATACTGTTACGGTTGTGGAGGTAGATGGAAGAATTTCATAGGAAAATTAGGATTGAATGGAATTGTTTGGTCCGTGGACGTGTAGGAGACATCTTGATGTAATAAAGTCGGGAAACTGTGAGCTTAAGTGTTCTGTGTTACCACAAGGCGTTGGGGGGAGTGGTGCGGTGTTCGTTCGATAGGGATCAAGGCCGAGTTCTACGGGATGTGTTTACCCCCTTTGACTTTTTCCTGTTTCTTTGCATCACAAACCAGCAATGGACTATGACTACCGAGCTGCATGACCAAGTGGGAAGATCCCAGTCCTTGGTGATTAGATCCACTCAGACTCAGAGTGAACTCATGCTCTCCTTGGAGATTGTGCACCTGCAGCAGACTCATAGTCCGGGTACCCTGTGCTGAAAAAGGTGGTAACCCGAAACAAATTACAATAGTTTTCAAACCTGTTTTTGATGAATCCTAATGTACCTGTGACTATCCTATTAAAAATCTACCAAAATCTATTCAGTGGAACATTTTTTTTTTGAGAAAACTTACCCCCACCCGTAAAATTCAAAAATTTGAATGTCGAAAATGAAAAATAACAAAAATGTGTTTCAGTCTTATAAACAATAGTTTAATATACGACAGGAGCATCAGATATTTGCACTGGAAGTTAAAAACATAATCTAAACCTTTAGAAATACTTGATATGGGTCAGAATGATTCCACATTCGTAAAATTGGTGGTGACCGGGCTCCGCGGGCGGCTGGACACAGTACGTACCGGTAACAACATTTCACATATTGAAGTCTCGCGTTTATAAAATTTATGTAACTTTAAATAGTACATTATAAAACATCGTATTACACATAAAGTACATGTGTATACACCAGGGTTAAACAATCACAATTGAAATTGAATCTGTTTTGAAACATCGGGAGGCCACGGCCATCTAAAACTCAAATTAACGCTCTGTTGGGTCTTCCTCTGAGTCTGTGTCAGCCGACAGTGAAATGTTTGCACACACCCCACGACATTCACCCCAGGCCATGGAACAATCCAATCCATTTTTTCGGCAGATACATCTCAAACTGTAGCACCCTGTTTCACAATTACACCGTATCACTTTCAGTAACTTTTGTGGTGCTGGTGTATTATCGGTCAAAATTGGGGCCAGTTTCCCTTCACTCACTTTCCAGCCCCATTGATCTGGAGGTACTTGGTCACCATGGCCGAACCACACTTGAACCTGTTGATACACTCTGAGGCTGTGATATTTAGCTGCAGCTGATGTTGGAGGCAGACTGCACGGCTGACTGCCTTTCCTGAGAACATATGTACCACTCTGTTGTCAGCATACACTACTTCCAACAGCTCCTGAAGGCCTGATCCACTCATCAGGTGGCCAATGGATCCCAGGAAGTTCATTTTTGTATGGAAGCCTCCCAAACCAACAGCAGTTGGTTGCAATTCAGGAAGTTTCTCTCCCATTATGTGTGCCTTCCACCATAACGGTTGATCAAATGTCACCACTGGGTATGCTTGGTACTGACTTTCATGGGAAGATATGAATTTTAATGTAGAATAAATGCAGGTGAGATCGTTTGGATCCAAATCAATCATGGGGAGAAACATGACCGACGACACACCAGGATGTTCTCCTTTGTGGATGAGCTGCATGAACCCAGACCACTAGGGTCTTGGGACTTTCAGCAGCAGCGATGACTTCCAAAGTGGATCTACATCTGCACATGGTTCTTTCGCATTTGGGTTTGTTATTGGCTGGTAGAGGAGAGACTGGAGGCGATCTCTTTCTGAGAAGAAGTGCTGAACATTTATCCGTCCAACAGAAGCAATATCACCAGATGTGACTTTCACTCTTGGAATGGTTCTTGATGATTTTGTCCCGGGTGTCATCATAGCAATAATTCCCATACCGTGGAACGTACCCTTGCCGTCAATACTTCTCACATTGTGGTCAACATTGTCAGCAGAATATTGTATAAAATTGTTTGCACTGAAGTTTTGAATCTCTGTGCCATGTGCAACCGAAGAACTTCTTTTGTACTTCTTCACTTCACTGAAAGAGCAGGTACTTCTTCACTTCACTGAAACCCATGGTGATATAAAGAATCCACCCAAAATTTTGATTGGAATTGGTGGTGCATTTGAACAACCAAACCAATTTGTAATGGTGCCAGAAGGATACGAAGCCGCGTTGTCTGCATGATCGCTTGTCCTATTGAAGCAATTTTGGTGCTTCGATCTTTTCCACAGAATATTGTTTAACAACTGCTGCAAGGATGGTGGCACGAACTCCAGTGCTGTTTCTGTTGATATTTCGGCGGCAGTGGGATAGGTGTTCCTGGTCTGATCAAGGTCTTTTATGTCCTGTTTTATGAACTTAGCTTCTGCTTCAATTATGTAGGTCTTCTCATCCTTTTTGTCTTGCATCATTTGTTGATGAAAATTATGGAGGATGTTGGAAGCGGTGGTGTGAAATGTTACTTCATTTTGTTTGCCATTGATCTCTGTGATGGTTATTCTGTCATTGAAATGTTTTTTTAGTTCAGATTTCAGATGTGGAAAGCTGTACGGCTTTATGTCAGTATCTTGGAGATATTCTTTCATCTTGCTTATCAAATCGTTGATGGTCACCTGCTCGTCATCCTTGTTTTCAAGATACTCTACTACTGCTTGAAAAGCTTCGGATTTTTTCGAGTCCTTGCGTCTGCCACTTCCACTGATTTTCTTGCATTTTGCAGCTCTCTGCTCTATGGCTTGCTGAAAAACGATTGGCACTTGTTTCCCTGTTCTAAAGTTAACACCAGAAATGTTGTGACATACTGCATCTGCAGCAGGCAGGTCTTGAACAAAAACCACCCTCCCTCTTACAATGTCAGCCCATTCTCCCTTGAACTCATCACATGCCTTCAGTATTTTGTTCTGGAAATCCATTGTTCTAACAGGAATAAGTTTATGTCCTGATTTCTTGCCTTTGTATACATCTGGACAACCACACAATACACAATCCTTGTCATAACTGAATGTAGTTTCTTTCGATCGAAGTGTGTGCTGAAGATGATGATCCTGTTCACCAGAAAGTTTACGTTTGTTGTGATACAGGATTGATCTCGGGTTGGTTTCGTCACTTCTGCACTTCACATGGACAGACTGGCCAGCTGCGACTGTTATATCTTTGCCTCTGGCTTCGCTGGCTTTCAGGATACCATCGCATCCCTTTTGTGTTAATGTAACAGTTTGCTCTCCACCTGACACTGTTTTTTGGCAAATTACACAGTCATCCATCTTGATGTTTCACTTCAGACTTTCTGCAAAAAAAATCATCAATAAATCATTACTAAACCGATCTCACACAGTGTAAAACTTGCAGAGCAACACATTTTTAAGAATCATGGTCATGGATATTTGTATGTAGATCATATTAAAACATAAATAGGAGTACATTGGCCTATTTTGTGCTTTACATGACAACAATACAAGTACATCGGTATTGAGGTAAAAATCGATCCACGTTTTTTGGCCGGGACAGGGTTTGCACTCCACTGAACTCTTGTTGTTTGTATAAACTGGACTCATAGTGACATTTAATATGACTATACGATTCATCCATAACATTTATAACTCATTTTGAAAGCATTTGGATGTATTTCCGTGATTTTGTATTTTCACCCGATACAATTTCTGGAATTTAAGGGGGTACGGCTAAACTGTCTCCATAAAAATATGTTCCACCATTTTTATTTTGGTAGATTTTCAATATGAATCTCCCAGATGTATAAGGACTTGGAAAAAATAATGTCCGAAAACTATTGTAATTTGTTTCGGGTATATCCACAGGGTGCCTGGACTATCAGCAGTTCAGGCTGCTGTGGTGCTGGTGATCGAGAAGGTGATGCAGAAGCGACGCTGGGGAGGAAGCCGGGTCTCTGATAAATAGGGAGTCGATGAACACACGCGTTTGCAGCACGGAGATGTGAGGGCGAGACCACGGGCGCTTCATGAAGCGAAGCCACACGAGGAAGAATCAATGCTTTTGATATCTGTGCCATGCGGTGACTCTGCATATTGGCTTGGTGGCATTTGTGGGCCAAAGATATTTTTCTGCACAAAATACACAACATATTCAAAAACTCACAAACAGCATGACCTTCGGTGCATGCAAATGCAGTGCAATATTACATACTCAGTATTTTAGACCAATGTGTCATTGGACTGATAAAACAGCCTCGAGGCATCCCAACCTCACCTCGGAGCTGTTGAGTCTGGGTTTGAATCCTGACCAACCTATAAATGTAATCCTGGTGTTTCACATGCAGGGTGAGGCATAAATGTTTCCGCTGCCTTTTTGATGGGATGGGTAAGCCGGATGTACCGTCTGCTAGCATTAGCGCATCAGCTGGTGAACGTTGAAGATCCCATTGTGTCCAGCGTAAATAACGGGCGAGTAATTGCTGCATTGAACAAATTCCAAATCACTGCCACCTTCATTCGAACGTCAGGCATGGCCAACCGGTTCGTGACAGACTTAATTTTGTTTTTTCCACGAGGGAATTAATTTCTCCCCGGACATACGTCATCGGACGCAGAGTTTTGGCGAAGCAGCTCGAGACAAGTCACGACACCAGCTTTAACGTCCACCCATGGGATCTTGAACGTCCGTTTGTCAGGGAACGGAAGTACCCTGGAATGTGGGTCTCATATCCCATGGATGACGTGAAACACTCATGATGAACGACAAAGCTGACAATATAATAATATAAATCGTTTAATGATTCGATCCGAGACGAGTCAGGAGGTGCGATCTCATCTTGTGAGCCGCGCAAAGCCATTTACGAACTCCATGGATTGCATATGATACATCGTGATGAGGAATTGTATGTAATATATAAATGACGCCCGACGTGTGAATTCCACGTTCGTTCGACGTGCACACTCAAGGTGAAGCACACTGAGAGATTATTAGCCAGTGTGACATTTTCCAACGGGTGACCTCACGCAGGTTGTAATGAACGATCACCGGTTATCGGAGGCCGGTGAACTTGACAATGGCTGACTCCTGCATGCAATGATCCGTCTCGTCGATTCCGTTCGCCTGAATGTCTGGATGAACGAACATTGCCACCTCGTGGTCCTTAAAAGAAGAACATACGAGTTTACAAATCTTGCGAGTGCGCCGACAAGGACCGGAATTCAAAGTATTTCGTCACGTGACCTGGACGTAGCCAATAGCGAGAAACGGAATCGAGGCGTCTCCTTCATGGCGAGAAAACAGTGTATTCACGAAATAACGAAACTTTAAAAAGGTTAACCTTGCAATAGTTACGTGAACTTTTCGAAACTTTTAAGCAAATGTCAGAATACATATATTTAAATGTTAATTAAAGTCGTTCTCAACAGGTACCCTCAATGTGAGGATGCCTCGAGATGGTCAGTATTTAAGGCAATCCGGATACTGTATATTTTGTATCATAAGCAACTGGTTACGTGAGTGGAAGTGGCTGCGATCCACTTCATCACCATATCTTTGGAATAGGTTGTCCCCTGTTCTCCATGCGGATCAACAACCCCACAGACCCTGGGACAACTGGGGAAAAGGGTTTTGAAACCCGGGGGAACTGGGTTTGGTACCCGGGAAGAGGGGGAAAAAGGGGTTTGGTACCCGGGAAGAGGGGGAAAAAGGGGTTTGGTACCCGGGAAGAGGGGGAAAAAGGGGTTTGGTACCCGGGAAGAGGGGGAAAAAGGGGTTTGGTACCCGGGAAGAGGGGGAAAAAGTGGTTTGGTACCCGGGAAGAGTGGGAAAAAGGGTTTGGTACCCGGGAAGAGGGAAAAAGGGGTTTGGTACCCGGGAAGAGGGGGAAAAGGGGGTTTGGTACCCGGGAAGAGGGGGAAAAAGGGTTTGGTACCCGGGAAGAGGGGGAAAAAGGGGGTTTGGTACCCGGGAAGAGGGGGAAAAGGGGGTTTGGTACCGGGAAGAGGGGAAAAAAGGGGTTTGGTACCCGGGAAGGGGAAAAAAAAAGGGGTTTGGTACCCGGGAAGAGGGAAAAAGGGGTTTGGTACCCGGGAAGAGGGGAAAAAAGGGGTTGGTACCCGGAAGAGGGGAAAAAGGGGTTTGGTACCCGGGAAGAGGGGGAAAGAGGTTTGGTACCGGGAAGAGGGGGAAAAAGGTTTGGTACCCGGGAAGAGGGGGAAAAAGGGGTTTGGTACCCGGGAAGAGGGGAAAAGGGGTTGGTACCGGGAAGAGGGGGAAAAAGGGGTTTGGTACCCGGGAAGAGGGGAAAAGGGTTTGGTACCCGGGAAGAGGGGGAAAAAGGGTTTGGTACCCGGAAGAGGGGGAAAAAAGGGGTTTGTTGCAGGAAGAGGGGGAAAAAGGGGGTTTGGTACCCGGGAAGAGGGGGAAAAAGGGTTTGGTACCCGGGGAAGAGGGGAAAAAGGGTTTGGTACCCGGGAAGAGGGGAAAAGGGGTTTTGGTACCCGGGAAGAGGGGAAAAGGGGTTTGGTACCCGGGAAGAGGGGAAAAAGGGGGTTTGGTACCCGGGAAGAGGGAAAAAGGGGTTTGGTACCCAGGAAGAGGGGAAAAAGGGGGTTGGTACCCGGGAAGAGGGGAAAAAGGGGTTTGGTACCCGGGAAGAGGGGGAAAAGGGGGTTTGGTACCGGGAAGAGGGGGAAAAAGGGGGTTTGGTACCCGGGAAGAGGGAAAAAGGGGTTTGTGGTACCCGGGAAGAGGGGGAAAAAAGGGTTTGGTACCCGGGAAGAGGGGGAAAAAGGGGTTTGGTACCCGGGAAGAGGGGGAAAAAGGGAGTTTGGTACCCGGGAAAGAGGGGGAAAAAGGGTTTGGTACCCAGGAAGAGGGGGAAAAAGGGGTTTGGTACCCGGGAAGAGGGGGAAAAAGGGGTTTGGTACCCGGGAAGAGGGGGAAAAGGGGTTTGGTACCCAGGAAGAGGGGAAAAAAGGGGGTTTGAGTACCCGGGAAGAGGGGAAAAAGGGTTTGGTACCGCCAGGAGAGAAGGGGTTTGGTACCCGGGAAAGAGGGGAAAAAGGGGGTTTGGTACCCGGGAAGAGGGGAAAAAGGGGTTTGGTACCCGGGAAGAGGGGGAAAAAGGGGTTTGGTACCCGGGAAGGAAAAAGGTTTGGTACCCGGGAAGAGGGGAAAAAGGGTTTGGTACCGGGAAGAGGGAAAAAGGGGTTTGGTACCCGGGAAGAGGGGAAAAAGGGGTTTGGTACCGGAAGGGGAGAGGAAAAGAGGGTTTGGTACTGGGGAAGGGGAAAAAGGGGGTTTGGTACCCGGGAAGAGGGGGAAAAAGGGGTTTGGTACCGGGAAGAGGGGAAAAAGGGAGTTTGGTACCCAGGAAGAGGGGAAAAGGGGGGTTTGGTACCGGAAGAGGGAAAAGGGGGTTTGGTACCGGGAAGGGGGAAAAAGGGGTTTGGTACCGGAAGAGGGAAAAAGGGGGTTTGGTACCGGGGAAGAGGGGGAAAAGGGTTTGGTACCGGGGAAGAGGGGAAAAGGGTTTGGTACCGGGAAGAGGGGGAAAAAGGGAGTTTGGTACCGGGAAGAGGGGGAAAAAAGGGGTTTGGTACCGGGAAGAGGGGGAAAAAGGGGTTGGTACCCCGGGAAGAGGGGGAAAAAGGGGTTTGGTACCCGGGAAGAGGGGGAAAAAGGGGTTTGGTACCCGGGGAAGAGGGGAAAAAGGGGTTTGGTACCCGGGAAGAAGAGGGAGAAAAGGGGTTTGGTACCGGGGAAGAGAGGGGAAAAAGGGTTTGGTACCCGAGGAAGAGGGGGAAAAAGGGGGTTTGGTACCCGGGAAGAGGGGAAAAAGGGGTTTGGTACCCGGGAAAGAGGGGGAAAAAGGGGGTTTGGTACCCGGGGAAGAGGGGAAAAAAGGGGTTTGGTACCCGGGAAAGGGTGGGGGAAAAAGGGGTTTGGTACCGGGGGGGGGGGGGGAAAGGGGTGGGGGAAAAAGGGGTTTGCTACCCGGGAAAGGGTGGGGGAAAAAGTGGGTTTGCTACCCGGGAAAGGGTGGGGGGAAGAAAAGTGGGTTTGCTACCGGGAAAGGGTGGGGGGAAAAGTGGGTTTGCTACCCGGGGAAAGGGTGGGGGAAAAAGTGGGTTTGCTACCCGGGGGGGGGGGGGAAAAAGTGGGTTGCTGCAGGGAAGGGTGAGGGGGAAAAAGTGGGTTTGCTACCCGGGAAGGGTGGGGAAAGAAGTGGGTTTGCTACCGGGAAAGGGTGGGGGGAAAAAGTGGGTTTGCTACCCGGGAAAGGGTGGGGAAAAAGTGGGTTTGCTACCCGGGAAAGGGTGGGGGAAAAAGTGGGTTTGCTACCCCGGGGGTGGGGGGGAAAAGTGGGTTGCTACCCGGGAAAGGGTGGGGGGAAAAGTGGGTTTGCTACCCGGGAAAGGTGGGGGGAAAAAGTGGGTTTGCTACCCGGAAAGGGTGGGGGGAAAAAGTGGGTTTGCTACCCGGGAAAGGGTGGGGGAAAAAGTAGGTTTGCTACCCGGGAAAGGGTGGGGGGAAAAAGTGGGTTTTGCTACCCGGGAAGGTGGGGGGGAAAAAGTGGGTTTGCTGCCGGGAAAGGGTGGGGGAAAAAGTGGGTTTGCTACCCGGGAAAGGGTGGGGGGAAAAAGTGGGTTTGCTACCCGGGAAAGGGTGGGGGGAAAAGTGGGTTTGCTACCCGGGAAAGGGTGGGGGGAAAAGTGGGTTTGCTACCGGAAAGGGTGGGGGGAAAAAGTGGGTTTGCTACCCCGGAAAGGGCGGTGGGAAAAAGTGGGTTTGCTACCCGGGAAAGGGTGGGGGGAAAAAGTGGGTTTGCTACCCGGGAAAGGGTGGGGGGAAAAAGTGGGTTTGCTACCCGGGAAAGGGTGGGGGGAAAAAGTGGGTTTGCTACCCGGGAAAGGGTGGGGGGAAAAAGTGGGTTTGCTACCCGGGAAAGGGTGGGGGGAAAAGTGGGTTTGCTACCCGGAAAGGGTGGGGGGAAAAAGTGGGTTTGCTACCCGGAAAGGGTGGGGGGAAAAAGTGGGTTTGCTACCCGGGAAAGGGTGGGGGGAAAAAGTGGGTTTGCTACCCGGGAAAGGGTGGGGGGAAAAAGGGGCTTGGAACCCGATTCCGATGTCAGACCGATGTCCATGTTTTGTGTTTTGTGTGTTTTTTTTTGTGTTATGACGTTTTCTTGTTTCTTTGCATCACAAACCAGCAATGGACCATTCCAACCGAGTTGCCTGACCAAGTGAAAATATCCTACCCCTTGGTGATTATGTCCTGCATGAGATTAATGTTAAAACACATCTTACAAATCTTTATTGGCTTCAGACCCAATTACAGTCCATTGACAGTGCGTGCACTAATGTATTCGAACCATTCGTATTCAATGGATGGCTATGAAGGTCCCCCGCCGACATGTGGTCACTGGGCTTCCTGTCCATAAAATTATTTCTTGGAGAGAAATTTAATGGATCTGACATGAAGAACGTAAGTATTGTTTATTATGGTGTTATGATCATCATCAAAAAGGCATTTCACCATTATTATGTGCTGAGTTGCCTTTTTAGGTCATCTCTTCGAGCATGACCTAATAATATGGGTGTCGATGTCCTTTGATCCGTCCGTCCGTCCGTTCACAATGAAGTTGAAGCGGGAGATCGGGTCATTAGTAATCCTGATAGAGGTCGATGAGACGTACACGACGGTATGACTTTCAAGGTCACCGAAGGTCAAGGTCAAGGTCACGAGGCCTTTGAAGTTGCGAAAATGACGATTTTAAAATTCTATTTCCTCCGCCATTTCTCAAGCGATCTTGAATTTGATTGTAGCATATGAATCTATGGGAGAACATCTAAATTTGGTCTGGCCGGATTTTCGATATTCACTTTTGTGTCACGTGACTTCAAAGTTGGCAAAAAATGCGAAAATGACAATTTTCAAAATCTATCTCCTACATTTCTCAAGCGATCTTCAATTTATTTGATTGTGGCATCTGAATGCATGGGACAATATCTAAATTTGGTCGGGACGGATTTTCGAATTTCGCTTTCGTGTCACGTGATTTTAAAGTTTGCAAAAACTGCCCTACCTTCAGGAGGCTATATATTCTCTACTGGGCATGGTAAAAGTTAGTGAATGGTATCATTGCATATCAGCTAACCTTGTTAGGTCATCTCTTCGAGCATGACCTAATAATATGGGTGTCGATGTCCTTCGATCCGTCCGTCCGTCCGTCCGTTCACAATGAAGTTGAAGCAGGAGATCTGATCATTAGTGATCCTGATAGAGGTCGATGAGACGTACACGATGGTATGACTTTCAAGGTCACCGAAGGTCAAGGTCAAGGTCACGAGGCCTTTGAAGTTGCGAAAATGACGATTTTCAAATTCGATCTCCTCTGCCATTTCTCAAGCGATCTTGAATTTGATTGTGGCATATGAATGTGTGGGACAATATCTAAATTTGGTCAGGACGGATAATCGAATTTCGCTTTCGCGTCACGTGACTTCAAAGTTTGCAAAAACTGCCCTACCTTCAGGAGGCAATATATTCTCTACTGGGCATGGTAAAAGTTCGTGAATGGTGTCATTGCAGAGCAGCTGACCTTGTCTTTCATGTCCATTCGAAAGAATACCGATATCATCGAATACGTACACGTCACGTGACTTTGAATTGTGCGAAAACTGCTTCATGCAGTTGCAAAATGACGATTTTCAAAATCTATCTCCTCCTACATTTCTTAAGTTATCTTAAATAATTTGATTATGGCATATTAATCTATGGGACAATATCTAGATTTGGTCGGGTTGGATTTTCGATATTTGCTTTCGTTTTCACGTCACGTGACTTCAAAGTTGGCCATAAATCCCTCCTGACCCGAGAACACTACACCCTAGTAACAGGAACTCATGCTTGTTTCTCGCAGAGATGACCGTCACTCCCGCACGGGTGTATTTTTGAACATGACCTCTCTCATTTTTGTTGTGGGAAGTGCGATGAAGGAACTTGGCAGGAGATAAATGGAATGTGAATAATTTGTACATACAAGTGGATTAAGTTTGTGGAGAGAATCTGCACAGGAGATTGACAGTGCTGAGAGTGTCAGTGTGTGCTGAGTGAGTGAAGGGGGTGTGACTGTGTGGTGTGAAGGGGATGCTGAAGGTGTGGTGAATGAAGGGAGTATTGATGGTTTGGTTCTGGGATGTTGTTGTTTGGCTTGTTCAGCAGATACCATCATGGACACATTGCTCACGGCGATGCTTTTGTTGTTAAGATCTGTTAGTTTGTGAGTGCGGGTTCTGCTGGGTATTCCGGTTTGTACGTCCTGATCCATTTTCTTCCAGACTGTGCAATGAAACAAATGATTGTTTCATCATTCGCTTATCTTCTCTTTGGTAATTATTCTTTGGTTCGTTTCATTTCGACTGCCAAAGATTTGAGTTGTCACTAATTTATTTCATAAAACCATATACTTAATATCCAATGTTTGAGTTGAGAGGGTTTGTTTTTCAGCTCATGAAGAAAACTTCTGCATTGTGCACCATAATTTATTAATTTAATGATGAGAATGTATTTTATTCCTTTTGAGTCAAGTCTTGGTGATTGCATCAGGGAGTGCTTGATTGGAGTATGTTTCTTGTGTAAATGTAAGTGTTCGATTGTGATGATTGGTTCAGATGACGTCACAAACACGTTTGTTTGATTCTTCACAGGTAACGTCAGATCCCAGCAAGTTCTTGGAAGTATTTTCCAAACTGCCACAATTGGAAAGTTCAGCATTGAGGTGGTTTGTGATGATTTGTCACGATCCTCTGTTAAGATTCACCATGGAGGTGAGGGTTGGACACCGTTTTCAAACGTTTGATTTGCATGACCAAGTATGTTCACACGTGCTGGGGTTGTTGACCTGTTTTGATGGAACAAAACGCTGTTGCTCACTTGTGGACGTGTTTCCTGATTCTGTTTATGTTTGATTCCAACACATTCTTTTGCAGGAGATTTCAAAGCACCGATGGCTCAGAAAACCTCCCTCTTTGTAATTTTGAAGGTAAGCAGCCCTCCTCTTGTATTCTTAATATCTTCCGTTAGTGTTGTTTGTCCGGAAGATGGAGCCTCATGGAAGAGCGTGGTGATGGAGAGCATGAACTGATTATAGGGCGGCAGGGCAACTATTAGACAATATAAACATTAATCCTTTGAACCCTGAGATCCTTGGACTTTTGGTTCCGCCATCCTGGGCTCCCGAGAGAAAAATACAACTGCTCAGGTATATGGAGGTTTGAATATCAGGTGGGAGAACGGCCATGGGGTTTCAAAGGGTTAACTTCCGATTCTGTAACTGAGTGTGTTAGATTTTGGTGGTGCGGTTCCTCTTTCCAGTTTATCAAAGCAAAGTTTTCACAACAGATCCGTCGTGTCTCTCCATCTTTTTCTCCCTGTGCTGTTATGTTTTTGTGTAATTTTTCTCCATGTTCAACCGGATCTTCTTGTGGCGCTTTGTTCCTGTGAATGTTTGGCCTACTCATCAAGGATAAGATGAATGTTTTGGATGGGGGATGATCTGAGATGGTGGTGAACAGCAGTCATGAAGACCTGGAGGGAAGAATAAGATTCAAGAGTGAAGAAGAAGAAAGTGGTACTGAAGTTGAATTCCCGAGGAAATGGAGCAACAGATCGGTTGGTATCAATGGGGAGGAGAAAATGCCCAGCTGAGTGACATGAGAAAAATTGCTGTGACGTCACTGATACCCAGAGGATTCCAGGAGTGACAGCACCGGAAGTGCTGAACTATGCGTAAAAAAGTTTGACTGAACTGTACAAAAAGAACCATCAAGCCTCTCAGTTGACTGGAATTGTTGAGAAAGTTCATTCTGTAAATCGTTCCCTTCCAGAGTGATGGAACTCTACCCTGTGCAAGTCGAAGGTACGTTTGGGCATCTTATCCGAGCCTGAACCCAAAGCCCGAACCGAGTTCCGTCTCATAACTGCCCCATACCTGTCCCCTTCTTTTCAGAAAACATTCTCTCTTCAGGTGGAGAAACATTTCACAACCTGTCCTTACTTTCCAGATGGTTCCAATAATTGACTCCATATCACTGATGCTGAATTCCAAGAAAGAACACTTTTTTACTTTCCTGCCTGGATACTTTCTCTTGCCTGTTCTTTCCAGGTACTTAATTTATTTTAGCATTGACCATGATGCAGGCTGGCAGCCTTCAGAGAAAATCAGAAAATCAATATGACCTCACCTTTCCCCTCGTAAATGTCTGACAATCTTGCCCTACCTTCCAGGTGACTTCATGAAATGACTCCACAGTTGCTGACCCTGAACACCAATCATCCAAGCTTCCTACTTTCCTCTCTGCCCCTCTTTTCAAGATTTTTCTCGATGGAGAACATTTCTCTATTTTCTTGTATATTCGATCAAATTCACCTTCCCAAGTATAAGCTTAAAGTTCACCTCCAATCTTCCTCCTATTTTTCTCTTTCTGGTAAATTTAATTTGGTGAATGTTTTGGGTTCATTCTTTCAGATTTTTTCTGCCCTGACGTACCTAAGATTTCCCAGTCATTGTATTGGAGTTCAGAGAGCAATCCTCCCACTCTGGTTCAGGAGGTCACGGCTCAAGCAGATGAAGCCTTTGTCGCTCCTGTGTGAAGCGGGGCCATCGCCGTGAAATAAAAAACACGCAGGAAATGGCGCTCTGTGCTGAGGCGCGGCGGTGATAGTCATTGTTCATCCTCGACAAGGCAAAGATCCCCGGGGGGTGAAACAGCACACAAGGTAAGGTCTGCAACGCAGTTGTGTGCTTCACCTGAGTATAAGGTGGTCATCTGATGGAGGTAATCGCCCGAGTGGAAATTGTCACCCTCCTGGTCGGGATCTAACCCGAGTGATATTCATTTTGAGGCCACTCTGATTGGACCTGTACTTGTTGGGTGACCATCCCCATCTTCATTTGATTATCTGTTGTTCCTCCACGTTTACAAGCTTTAATTTAGCACAGTGTACTTTACTGTCCAAAAATTAAACTACAAGAATGGAAAATTAAACTTTCCAGCTTTCCCTACTTTAAACAATATTTTATCTTCTGCCAAGGAGTGAACCACAAGAATCAATTCTGAAGGCAACGGCCTATTGTCCAAAAGAATGGTTTCATTTTTGACAACTGCAGGACGATGCATCAAGTATGGTTGGGAAGAATAACTCTGTACTGCAGAGGATCAAACAGAAACAGCCGTCGATGCACCCAGGGTGCCCCCTCCTCCCCACGTGACTTGTAGCACATCTCACGGCACAGAAGGGTTCCAAGGCCTTCACATTCAGTGTTGAAGATTTCCTTGTGGACGTCCACTATCACTTTGATAAATCAGTCAAGAGAAAAGGCTTCTTGAGGGAGTACTTGTCCTTCACCAACAGTGATGTGAGAAAAATAAAAAATAAGGAACTTCGACGCAGGAGAAGGTCATTCGGACCATCATGCCTGCACTGCACCAACACCAGATTAAACATATCCATTCAGCTCAATGAAGCATCCTCTTCATCTATACTAATAAATGTCAGAGTATGTCGGGAGGTCATTCAGTCAATCAGCAAGTGAGTGTGTGTGTGTGTGTCAACTCCTAAATTAAAAAAAACATGAAACCAAGCAGCCTGAAAGTTTGCATACATACGAAGGGAACTCCAAGGGAGTGCATGAGTGTTTTGTTTCATTTAAAAATCCCTTTTGTAGACAATTAACGGCCTCATTTAATTATATCCTGAATCAGGCGCATCCTCAGACACCTTATTGTAAAGGAAGAGGGAGGGAGGAGGCTTTGGGTGCAGGGAAAGGGAGGTGGAGGGTAGTGAGAGTTGTTGACAGTTGATAACAGATTGTGGGAGAGCGAGGGGAGAGGGTCGGATTAGGAGGAGGACAAGGGGATGGGTGGTAAAGGGATGAGTTGCAGTGGAGAGTCATAAGAGAGGCGGCAAAGGTAAATGAGAGATTGGAGGAGGTTGGAGGAATGAGCTGGAAGAAAGAGGGTGGCGGAAGGAGACAACTTTGGGGATGTGAAGGGGGACAGTTTTAATAAGGGGGAGCGAGGGAGGAGATTTGAAACGGAGCAGTGAGGGGGGATAATTGAGGGGGAAGCTTAGAGGGGGGAAGAGAGAGAAGTTTGCTTTGTGGGGGGTGTGAAGAGACGGAGATGTGATGAAAGGAAAGAGAGAGCGTGTTCGAGATATCGAGGAGTGTGCTGAATGAGAGTGTGAGACATTTGTGAGGTTGGAACGGAGAACACAGATGTTTGAAAACCACACAGTTTGGGATACCAGAGGAGGACCTGTTGGTAATGGAGAGATGCTCAGATGGGGGGAGAGATAGGAGGAGTAGGGAGGGGATATTACAGTGAAGAAGTGATGAGGAGGTAGTTTTAAGGAGGGGAATGAATTTGCACTGAAGTTGGAAAAAAAAGAAGAATTAATGATGAAAGATGAACAAGCGTTGGAAAATGGGATTT
>NC_140982.1:626255-654985 GCF_056783735.1 Eptatretus burgeri | reverse complement strand
GGTGAATGAGTGAGTTTGATGGGTGAGGTTCGGTGGATGAGTGAGTTAATATGTGATGTTGGGTGGACGAGTTCCTCCACCATTGTCCATCACCCACAACCCCCCCTCCACCCCATCGTCCATCAGCCACAACCACCCCATCACCCACAAACAAAAATGCCCCCCCCCAGCACTACTCACAACCCCCCAGCCCCCCAATCACCCACACAAAAAAGGTCCCCCCCATCACCCACAATCTCCTCCTCCCTGCATCATCCCCCCACCCCAGCCATCAAACTCACTTATCCATCCATCCATCCAACTCACTCATCCACCCAACCTCCTCCATCAAACTCACTCATTCTGCAAACCTCCTCCATTAAACTCACTCATCCAACCAACCTCACTAATCAAATTCACTCATCCAACCAACCTCATCCATCAAACTCACTCATCCAACCAACCTCACTCATCAAACTCACTCATCCAATCAACCTCACTCATCAAACTCACTCATCCAACCAACCTCACTCATCAAAATCACTCATCCAACCAACCTCACTCATCAAACTCACTCATCCAACCAACCTCACTCATAAAACTCACTCATCCAACCAACCTCACTCATCCAACAAACCTCACTCATCAAACTCACTCATACAACCAACCTCACTCATAAAACTCACTCATCCAACCAACCTCACTCATCCAACAAACCTCACTCATCAAACTCACTCATACAACCAACCTCACTCATAAAACTCACTCATCCAATCAACCTCACTCATCAAACTCGCTCATCCAATCAACCTCACTCATCAAACTCACTCATCCAACCAACCTCACTCATAAAACTCACTCATGTGAGTATATTAAAAGTGTTTGATATAAAATTTGTGACTTTTGTCTTTATTTTATCGAGAAACGGGAGAAATTCTGCTGGGCCGGAAACTTTTTCTAGTCACCGGCCCGGCTGGCCGGTGGATACAAATGTTGATTTGCACCCCTGATCCACGAGCAGAGAGGGTGGGGTCCAGAGAGAGGGAGAGAGAGAGAGAGGAGGAGACCACAGCTCACCAGGATTCTTATGATCCCCACCAGCGGAAGTGTTGTGTTCCGCCTGTCGTACGCTCATTGGCCGCCAGGTCTGGGGGACACTCGTATCTTTGGTGAGCTCGGTGGCCTTCCACACTGATCTCTCATCTGGGCCATGTGGTGGTTTCTTCTGCCCCTCTGTCGTTGAGCCACGTGGCTCCTCCGGATGCTGATCTCCAATTTGGGCCACCTGGACGCTTGGCCCTGCTGAATGGAAATTTACACATCAAGCTGGATCACAGGCAAAACCAATCCCTTCTGCCAACTACTCTTTCCATGTTCCATGGTGTCGACACCTTACACAAATACATACTTTTCCCATGGCGAGCAAAGATAATGGTCTTGTACACCGCAGGTTGAGATGCCAGTTGACGAGCCGTCAGCCTCTTTGGCCTCACGACAGCCGACCCAACAATGACTCCAGTTGTGAGAAGGCCGAATGCCTCAATTCTGTATTTGCTTCAAAATCTTGTGTTCCCAAGCTCTCTCTCTCTGTCTCTCTCTCTCTCTCTCTCTCTCTCTCTCTCTCTCTCTCTCTCTCTCTCTCTCTCTCTCTCTCACTCTCTCTCTCTGTCTCTCTCTCTCTCTCTCTCTCTCTCTCTCTCTCTCTCTCTCTCTCTCTCTCTCTCTCTCTCTCTCTCTCTCTCTCTCTCTCTCTCTCTCTCTCTCTCTGTGTCTCTCTCTCCCTCTCTCTCTGTGTCTCTCTCTCTCTCACTCTCCCTCTGTACTCACCCTTCCCTGCCATACCCAACTGCTCCTGAACTTTGTGTACATTTCTGCAACTGAGAAGGTGTAGAAGTTTCTGGCAACCCTCTTTTCTGCACAGGGACCGGACGGCATCAGCTCACGTGTGCTATAAACCTGCTCTGCTGTTCTTGCACATCCTCCCTCTGCCTGTTTCACCCTGTTATTTGCCCTCGGTCATCTTCCATCTGCTTGGAAATCCGTCAACATCACTTCATCACATAAAAAGGACAAAAAACCGACCCCCCTTAACTAAAGACCGATTAGCTTCCAATCCTTACCAAGGTCATGGGATTCATTATTGCAGTTGATATGAAAACCTTCCCTTTCTCCAAACAACCTCATCTCAAATCACCAATTTGGTTTCAGACCAAGTCACTCCACCTTGGAGATGCTGCTTCCACTCACCCAACAATGGTCCTCAATGTCACACATGAGATCATGGCCGTCCTTCTGGCCATCTGGTGCTTTCGATGGAGTCTGGCATCCTGCCTTGCTCTTCAAACTCTCTGCGTATATCATCCAAAGCCAACTTCACCCTTGGATTCGTGACTTCCTCTACTCAAGCAGCCAACGTGTGGCTCTCAACGGAATCCTTTAATCTCCTCTCCTTGTCAAGGCTGGAGTGCCCCGGGGCTGTGTTTTGAGCCCAGTCCGATTCCTGATCTTCATCAATCATCTCACTGACTCTGGAAAATCCTCTCTATCGATTTGCTGATGACTCTACCCTCTGCCGTGATATCCCTCATCCTTAAGACAGGCAGGCTGCCACTTCTTCCCTCTCTTCAGACCTTGAAAAAAATCACAATCAGATCAAATACATGGAACGTGTTTCAATCCTGACAAATCACACACTCTCACGATCTCTTTCCGAAAGGACTGTCTGGTAACCCTTCATACCTACTTTCTTAACCCCCCTCTTGAGGAAGATCAGTCAATCAAACTCCTGGGTCACACTGTCACCCATGATCTTTCTTGGGAAAAAGACATTTCAAGGTTGTCCGAGAAAACTCAGCTGCTAACTGCGCATCCTCCATCGCACAAAATCCTTCCTTGGCACACCTGAAATCCTATCCACCTGCAAGATCTTCATGGAGTACTGTTGTCCCCTCTGGAGTTGCTCCCCTTCCTCACATCTTGCTCAGCTTGACGAAGTGGAAACAAGGCCTTCAAAATCTCCCGCGATGAAGCTGACTCGACAAGTCGATCACTTCACTCTCACAGACAGGTGATCTCTCTGGTCACCTGTCTGCTGGTCTCTCTGTCTGGTAACACCTCCTTTCTGGTCTTGCTACCTCTTCTCTTTCCGTGCTTTGTCCTCCCAGGTTTCTGCAGGGCCCACATGGTCCACCATCAACCCCTTCTGGTGAAACTTCCTAAATCCAGGATCACAGCTCACCTCCATTAATTTGTTCTTCTTTATTCGCACCTGTGAAATCAACTTCCACATTCTCTTCAATCTCATTTTCCCCTCCAGGTCTTCATGACAGCTGTTCTCCACCATCTCAGATCGTCCCCTATCCATAACCATGATCTTTTCTAGCCGAAATAACCTCCCCCCCTCTCCACCACACACCAATCCCTACTCCTTCCAAAATTCCAGTTTTCCCCGACTGAGAGTTTCCTTTTTTATCCATCTTGTCAACCCCATGGATCATCTTGTCTACCCGATGCATCCTCTCCTGGTGCCCATTCCTCCCAACACGCTTTTTGTCCATCCCTCTGTCTTGGCCTTCAACTCTCCTGTTGATGTTTCCTCCTCTCTCTCTCGCTCTCTCTCTCTGCTCTTCTTTTTGTCCTGTTGCGTCCTGATCCGTTCAGTGTTCTCACTCTTCCTTGAACATTGACTTTACAAAAAAAGTTTTTTTTTCCCCTTGTCTTGAACATAATAGAGACAATCCACCACTGGTTGATTGTGAATGATTAATACCCCGGTGAACGAAGGCGATGTTTTTACCCCTATCTGTCTGTCTGAGCAGGAAATTAAAAAAGTTTGTTGGACAGGTTGGGGATGTGATAAGGATGAATTGATTCGATTATGGTGAAGATCAGAATCGGGACGGTAGATGTGTATTTACTATTCCAAGTAATGCTTCATAATTGAGAGATGAGGCCAAAAACGAGACATGGCATGATATTTCAAAAAGTTAGGGACGAGTGATGACAAAACGAGGTGGTTGAGTTGGTAAAGTGACACGAACAAGCCAATTCGATTTTGGTTCAGGTCCGGATTCAGATTTGACCTTTCAGTGGGACACAAAGTGTAAACTGTTCAGCCTGGTGGAGGTAGCGAGTACAGTTCGAGTTTAACAATATTTTCATCCTCTTCCCTGTCTCCCATTGTTGACATTCTTTCTTAACGACAGAAAGAGAGTATCCATGAGAAGAGAGGGTGGGATCCAGAGAGAGAGATGGGGGGAGGGGTGGGGGGTGTCGGGAGAGAAAGAGTGAGAGAGAGAGACAGAGATATCACATCTCACCTGGCTTTTCATAACCCCCACCATGCGAGGTGTTGGGGTCCCCCTGTCGCATGCTCAATGGCCGCCAAGTGTTGGGGGTGCTCTCATCGTTAGCGAGCTGCGTGGCCTTCCATCTCTCATTTGTCCCAAGTGGTGGATTCTGTGGCTCCTCCATCTGCTTTGCTTTCATTTGGGCCACTTGGACGCTTGTCGGTTCTGAATGAAAATTTAAACAACAAGCTGGATCACAGGCAAAACCAATCCCTTCTGCCAAACTACTCCTTCCACGTTCCATGATGTCCACACATTTCACAAATACATAACTCTCCCAAAGCCGGCTGAGATCCCCCAAGCACGGGGTGACGCTCGTTTCCGATGGAAACGCGAGACATACATGACCCTGATTCATATTTAATGGTGGGGAATGTTACAGCAGGGTCCACACAGCCATGGAAGACCAAATTTCGAGTTTTCCAGGACCTTCAATAGAAATGATTTATTTAACAACTGACATTGGAATTAAGTTCAAGACGAAGAATGAAACTTCCTTTGTTTTCTGTTATTCCATTAAATATTTCAGTAACTGGAAACAACCTTTCTTTTGGGAGCAGATTTGTGGGGAGAGAAGGAATCGTGGGGGAGGCGTGGTTAATAATCCCCAGTGGCTACGACAGGGGTCAGTAAACCACTTGCACTGTGGCACGTGTACAGGCAAAGATCGTCATCCTCCCCGAAGGGTGGGTGGTGGGGGGGGTGGCGGATTAAAAAAAAAAAAATTGTGCCCATGACCTGACCTTGGGTACTACAAACACGTATGGAAAATTTGATGGAGATCGGGCCAGCCCTGTTTTTCTCTATGATTTTCAGACGTACACACACACACACACACACACACACACACACACACACACACACACACACACACACACACACACACACACACACACACACACACACACACACACACACACACACACACACACACACACACACACACACACACACACGTACATTCAGAGAATATAGTCGGATTCTGTAAACGTACAGCACGTATATCTACAGACAAAACATACCAGCTTAGCATGTTGTACCACAGAACCATTCCAAGTTGTACCATTTGCAGCATTAATCAATCACCAGCTTCTGTCGCGTGGGTTGCCCACATGGAGTAAACTGTAATTAACAATTATCCTCATTTTCATTTAAAAAAAAAACAAAAAACAATTTGAATTCAACAAATGAATGCTCTCCACAGATGAGGCGGACTTCCGGTCTCCGGTAAACCCTCGTTTTCTCCGGGCGGGTCCGTTTCCTCTCACCTGTAACCCTCGGATATCATGTGTGCGGTATCGAGCGAGACGCTGCGTCGTGCACTGGAACGTACCCGAGCAGTACGTCATCAACAGTTTCCTTTAAATCCCTAATGGATGACGAAGAGGACTTATTTACGCATTTCAGGCAACAATGTTGATTTCATCAATTTAAAAAGTGTTTTCCACTTTGCATATGTTCCCTGAGTCGACAATTACTCCAAATAAACTGCACCAGGTGTGTCCTCTTTACATGACCTTAGCTTGAGCGACACTCGGAAGTCGACGTAACCACAAAAGGTGACGTGCACAGGTACATGCTATTGTACCTCTATATGCTATACGACACAGGTACACGTCATTTAATTCCCTCTTTGATTCCATTTCAATCTCACCTTTCATCAGGTTGAAATCCACGAGCCACGTGTGCGTCTCCTTGTCGAACTGTTTGAACAGGGTGCACACCTTCGAGTTCAAATACGTCTTCGTTAGAGGACCATCGACGGGCTGTCCCGATAGCGTGGACGTGGCGGTGGTCCTGCATCGGAGTGCCTGCGAACACGGACTGGTGATGTGACCCTCCTGATCGTCAGGAAACCGTTACACAACTTGCACAAGACCCTCGAGAGCTAAGCCAGGCTACACCACACCTGGGGGGGCCGAATCGTAGTAAAATATGCTATTTGGTGTCTGTCAGTCCATGATACATTCGGCCGTTACTTACGCAATGTGAATTAAACTTGCCAGGGTGACTGGGGGGTCACACGAGGTTGGAGCGACTCAATTGGCCACCCCCTTCCCCAAGAGGGTTTTCCACCTTGGACGAACTCTATGTTTAAGTGTATAAATAGCTTATCATGGCGTTTCGTTGGTAACATCCACAGGAAGTAAAAAAATTACAACAACCAGTAGCAGACCTCTGGTGACATTCATGATGAGATTTCTCCAAACGTCCCGAAACTGCTCTGCTTTGAGGGAGGCTCTGGCAGAGACGGCTCGGTCGCACCCTTTACGGTTACCCCCATCCATCAGGCACCACGTACAAGGTCTCCCTCTTCGCCTTCTTCCCAGCATGGTTGACTCATCCAGGCTTTCGTTTCCTGCACATGTTGTGTTCAACCAAAGTATGACGTCAGCGAGAAGGGGGATATGCCAACTGTAGGGACTCGGGTGAAAATAGATGGAGACGGACGACGAGGGATGCGGGTAAGGGTGAGGGGTAGGGGAGAACGCAAGGGGGTGGACAAGATGGATGCAGAAGAAAAATTTGCAGGGGGGGAGGGTTTGGGGTGGGTTAACGAGGGTAGAAAAGATCATGGTATTGGATTGGGGACGATCTGAGATGGTGGTGAACAGCTGTCTTGAAGACCTGGAAGGAAGAAAGAGATTGAAGAGGATGTGGAAGATGGTTCCACATGTGGGAAAAAAGAGGAACAACTGAGTGGAGGTGAGCAGTGATCCTGGATTTTGGGAGTTGAAGGGGATGTTGGATTTAGGGAGGAGGTTGATGTTGGACCGTGTGCATTCTGCAAAAACCTGGGGGGGGGGGACAAAGGACAGAGAGGGCACATGGTGCAATACCACACAGAGAGACTACCGACCTGTCTGAGATGACGTCATGATAGACTCACAGACTCAGCTTCATCACGGGAGATTCCAATGATCTTGAATGCCTTGGTTTCCATGACGTCAAGCTGAGCAAGATGTGAGGAAGGAGAGCCAGTCCAGAGGGGACAATAGTGCTCCATGAAGCTGCTGATGAGGACCTTGCAGGTGGACAGGACTTCAGGTGTGTCAAGGAAGGACTTTGTACAATGGAGGACGCCAAGTCGGCGGCTGGATTTGGGGCAGACGTTGAAATGTGGTTTGCCCAAGAAAGATCATGGGTGTTGGTGAGACGCAGGAGTTTATAAGACTGAACCTCTTCGAGAGGGTTGTTGGGAAAGTAGATCTCATGTCTGACATTGAGGGACTCCATCCGTTGGTGGGAAAGTAGAAACAGCGTGTCCAAGATGGAGTGACCCGGTATGAATCCAATTGATGATCTGAGATGAGGTTGTTGGCGAAGAGGAAGGATTTCATGTCAACTGCGATGATGGATTCCATGACCTTGCTGATGATTGGAAGTTAGCTGAAAGCTGTGTAGTTGAGGGGATCCGTTTTTGAATCTTATTTATGGAATGCTGAGATGTTGGCTGACTTCCAAGAAGATGTAAGATGACCTATGGCAAATGTTAGGGTTTAAAGGGCAGAGAGAGGATGTGCAAGAGCAGCAGAGCAGGATTTTAGGACACGTGAGCCGATGTCCAGCAGCAGAGTCAGAGTCGAGGGTTGTCAGAAACCTTTCTACCTTTTCAGATGCAAAAGACAGAGTCGAGGAGCAGTCGCGTATGACAGGGAAGGATGGGCACCACGAGCGAGGGGTTGGAGACGCACGATTTGGAAGCAAACACCGACTTGAGGCGTTCGGCCTTCTCACGAGCAGAGTCGGCTGTGGTGCCATTTGAAGAGAGTGGAGGTGTCACCCATGATGGAAGGGGAGCATACTCCAGAGACAGACTTAACAAGGCACCACCAGGTTTTGGAGGAGGGACACAAGTTTGAAAGCTCATTCTTGAGATTGGACAGATGTTGTTTTCTGGCTCCCCTGAGAGGAGACACACACTTGTTGCGGACTTGTAATGATCTGAGGTTGCCTTCGGTCGGATTTGTCCTTCCATGAGGAGAATGGAAGTTTTTTCAGGGCAACGACCTCACCACATGATTCAGTGCACCGCGGGTAAGATAACCGAAGACGAGATGGGATGGATCTGGGCATAAGGTGGAGCAGGTTTCTGTGGAAGAATTCCCAAACTGAGTTAATATCAGGGGATCCCACAAACCGAACCCTTCATTGAGTTCATATCAGGGGATCCTGCAACGCCAACGACAAACTAATCGGTTAATTCCATCCGGTGATAATGGCATAATAATAATCATATTATGGCATCGTCATCAGCACACAATAAGCAAAACGAACAGGCCTACCTTAACCCCAATTTAACTTAATCAATCATAAAATCCCATCCAGTTGATAACAACAGGTGACAGTGGATGTCACCTGCTGCCCAGTTCCTAATGCGAAACTACCTGACCATTTTCACAGGCTACCTGTCCTCCATATTACATATCTCGTCACAGGTGTCTGAGTGGAACGTTCGCATAAACACAACATGAACATTGTCACCTTATCAACCATCCTGGCAAGGCCATGACATTACAATTACCTGCAGGTGCCTCGATTCGGCAGCGGGGAGGTTTAATAATGTGGTGGTGGTTTATCAGTGTGTTCGTGCCCGCAGTAAAACAAAGTCGCCAAATAAATTCTTTATTTGGGCACCTCCCTTGACCTCCCACCCCAAAGCACCACGACAGCTCACATGGCTGTACATCGCACCGGAGGGACTCACCCATGCGGCACTCTTTGGCCGACACGTATCACACTTTAACCCTTTCCACCCGGTCCACGTGCTTGGCTCTTATGGTCACTCTTGACCGTCGCTGATACCAATTGCCCGACTCACCTGCATACCCCGAAAGCAAATCACGGTGAGTCGTGACAAATGGCGAAAGGTAAATTCAGCTTTTCCAATTACCACCAGGGAGGTTGTTCAATAATGTCAGCACCTGCCGCAGCCAATGTTCTGTGCAGCCCGTGGCAATTACAACTCACGGCTGTCTTCCCAAACTGAGAACCCATTAATCATAGCGGACCGTCTGTGGAAGGCGATGCGGGCCTCACCCGGCCTTTCCCAATCATTTCCAATTTCACGCCATAACATTCCACAGATGCTCCGGTGGGTGGTACTTAAACTCAGGCCCATGGCAGGTTTCCACATGCTGGCTGTCCTGGAGCCTCAGGGAGAGGCTGCTGGACTGCATGCCCGGGTGGTCACCTCCACAAGCCCTTACTGGACCTCGGTGGTGCCGCCACCAAGGCACAGCCCCGCAACACGTCCCCTGAGTGGTCTTCATGGCGAACCATGATGGCGCCAATGTTGCGCATTCCCTCATCCCGACTTGCGTCTGTTGACCGCCAAATCTGAACCGCTTATTGAGCCTCTTGTCCACCCTTTCCCCCGAATACTTTGTTTATAAACCCCCCTTTTAATTACAAGAAGCGATTTACCGTTTTCTTGCCTTCCTGCACGAACACCGCAAGGTTCGGCTTCATTTGGGTGATCTTTCGTAACTGTAAGATCGCAGTGTCGTCAAGTTAAACACAGTTTCAGTCACTCGAGGGGTCTTCACTTCACCCTCAGTCAATGGAAGTGTTGTCTGGAGCGAAGCCCCGTGTCTGCTGTCTCTGTGTGCATGAATCTGTCGTGTGTGTCCTGACAGCTCTTCCACGAGGTACGTACACAAACTGGAAGCTCAGCGAGTTCATCGGGTAGCAAACGGATGGAGTCCGCGCCGAGTGTTTCGACGTTCCCAAAGTCGATGTAAAGCACATTGTACTGAGCTTCGGCAGCATTGGTATCTTCAAGCGTGGCACGGCACCATGTCTGTTCATACAGGAACAAAATAGGAGGATAAGAGGAGAGTTGGGGGGGGTGGGAGTGGATCATTGACCATTAATCCCTTTTCGAGCGTTCAAAGACTTCAACCAACAAGATAAGCAAAAAATTCTAAGATATGCCAACTGATTGTATTCTTCAATCGAATGTACCTTGACTGACCTCAAGGCACTAACTCCTTTAATCCTTAAAATTGGCTTGGCCTGGAAAATAGCAAGTTTTCAGATCACGGCTTCAGCCACGATCCGGTTGAACCAGTCCGAGTTCCTCATGAGCGCCCACGCAGGTGGGAGGTCGAATATCAAAACAGATAAGGGACACTGGGGATTCAATTCCAGAGTGTGGGGGGTGAGTGCGGGGGTAAGGGGAGGGGGGGGGGTTGGTCGAGCTGCTGAAAGCCACACTCACGACTGGCACTCTGTAAAACACGGGCCTTGCACGTAGGTGAGTTATCGCACCTTTGGTAAACGTCCCTAACATCCCTTGAAGACCCGATGACCTGGCTGGGATGGTGTTCACTTGTGATTGTGAATTTGTGAGCCGCATATAGTCAATCAGTGGGATTCCCTTGTCAACAAAGCTTTGGACAAAATTGTAACCCGAAACAAATGTGTGTTCATAAATCAAATAATAAACTCAAAGTGCCCACCTGATCAATTGTGTAACATCCAAGAAAAACCTCTCCTGGGATGGGGTGGTGGCCCGGTGGAGCAGAATTGCTCGGGAACTGATAATGTTGAACATGATGCAGAGCTTCAGAGAGCAAACTCATCATGGGCATGACATAGAAGCAGCTTGCGTTTCGCCACTCGGATATGAGGCACTGTGTAGTGGAAGAGGTTATCCTTCATGAATGCGTGGGTAACACAAAAACAAACCACACACTTCGACTTTTTGCAAACAAATTGTTCTTCACTCCAGTTATAATCGGTCGTTCAGCTTGTTACAGTCAGCAATTTAACGCCATAACATTCCACAGATGTTTCGGTGGGTGGTGCTCAAACTCAGGTCCACTTGGAGTGGACACGTGATCAAAACTTCCACCTGAACAGTCAATAGTTTGTCGGAGGATGGTCCTCGGAGACCGTACCCCGTCCGCCGGTAAAGCGGAACTGATCTTTACTTCGGTTTCCAGCGAACAGAAACTGAAAAGAGATCTGTCGCTGACGGTGGTTCCCCCATTTGAAAACAAATGGGGCCGAGCATGAACCAAGGGGAAGCGCACCGCAAATTTAACCCTCATAGCAAGGTTTGGTGCCAAACAAGGCCGGCACGCCGGTGGTGAGAAAACAGGCGATAATTATAAAGAAATGGGGTGGGAGAACAATATAGGCAAGAGATTGATATTTATTTTGAAACAATTAATCCCTAAGCGCCCACAACACTGTGACGGCTTACAGCGGAACCTTCACCACTCCAACCAGGAAGAGATCACAAGACAGAAAAACCTTTTCCCTGTACGATGATTGTGTGGGGTGGCAAAGTTTAGTGAGGTGGTCGATGCAAGAGAGAGAGGTATGATCCGCGTAACACGAACCAACGCCCCGCTACGGAGCACCAGTCCGACAGTTTACGGTCAGAGCGGGAGTCAAACCCAGACGAGACAGCTCGGAGGTCGGTACGTTTCCTCTGCACCACACGTGTCCGTGTACATACACACATGTGATGATACGAGCGATGAAAACCACACGTACCAGTTGTATGCGTCCGGCCTCCATGTTCAAAAACTTCATGTCACGCAGCTTGATTCGCTTCGACCCCGGAAGTTCCACAGGGGGGACCTGCGCAGAGGTTTTGCATTGACAATGTGGTAATTATAAAACATCAATGGTGGTTTCTTTCACTCTCGCGGTTACATCCAGCGCATGACGGTTATGCAACCTCTCGACATCAATAATCATAAAGGTAATCAATAAAATGTCTTAAAAATCACCTGGAAGTTTCTTCGTCTTCACTTTTTATCATTTACCAATCCCTCTGATGAGCAACCAAGACACGGATGTGTAAGAGGAAATGAATGAAGTATCTTATCACCTCCTCCACCGAAAGTGCATGGAAGTTCTGTTTTCACCCGTCTGTCTGTCTCTTTGTCTGTCTGTCTGTGAGGGGGTTACCTCAAAAGGTTATGGACGGATTCGGACGAAAATTGAGGGACAGGTTGGGTGTTTGCCAAGGACCGATTGATGCGATTTTGGTGAAGATCCGGATCCAGATGCGGAGTCGACAATTATTTAATTTTGTTCAGTGATTCTTCACCATTGAGAGATGGGGCAAAACACGATATGTAGCATTTCTTATTGTTACGGATTTGGAAGCCTCCTGCACACAGACAGTCAGCAGTCCCCGCAGTTCAGTAATTTCGATAAGTATGTGTACCAGTTAGGGTTCCGTCCTTCTGTCTGATAGGTTAATTTCATGTGTGCACTGCGGGTTTCTTTTATAGTCAGTTTTTTTTTGTCCATCTTAAATGCCACGTTGGGCGCCGTATCCTCGTCGCCGAGTCTGGAGTCTCGGCTGCTCGCCATCCAAGCTCCCACGGACCACGGGTCCCACACGTGCAGTCGCGGGCCTAACCGCACGAGGCGACCAGGTACCGACAGGACACTGGTCCCCAGCTCGCCTTCCCTCCTGTGCTGAGGGGCCAAATAAAGACCCGACGGGGTCCATTTATTTTCTGTGTGTGTGTGTGTGTGTGTGTCTGTGGCGCCCGTCCTGTAAGTAGAGACTTAAGTTCTTGTATTCATTGTAAATTGCATTTCCTTTATTCGGATAACTCTGCTCTGTGTCTCCCTCCCTTATAAATAAACCCTCTTGTGAAAAGTTCCAGTTCCTTGCCCGTGTTTTCTTCCATAGACTCAGCACGGTGCGGGCTTGAGAAATAGTGAGGCGGTCGGTGCCGTAAGTTGTCATTGGGTCCGACGGACTTTGGTAATTCCGCTCAGTTTCACCGGACCAAGGTCGGTAGAGCGACCCGGTTCGACAGAGTCCGTTGAGGGTGTGAGTAATTTGACGACGTGGGTACTCAGGTATATTGAAATTTGGTTATTAACCCTACCCCACGCCATCAGAGAATTGGCGAGCACGGTCCGCTAAGGGACCCGTGACCTTTCAGACTTATCCGAGAGTCACAACATAAATTCCGGGGTGTTGGGTGGAGACGACCCTGCTGCTCCCCCTCGTGGTCGATTATCGCCACCGAATCCCGGCCCACAACATTATTCTTCTTTTAACAACCACCATTATCCTACCTTTCTTGTGGGGTCTGTCGGGGGAAGCTGGCTCGAGTCTTCATGAATCGGCTGGCCAGGCCTGACGTTCGACAAGCTCGGGCAGGAATTCACAATTTGGCCGTGGTGCTGGCGATAGCTCACCTACTATTCGCGAAGGACACCATGGAAACAATCTTCCAGCGTACAGAAATTGAAAAGAGATCTGTCGCCGACGCTGGTTCCCCCATTTGAAAACAATTGGGGCCGAGCATGAACCAAGGGGAAACGCACCGCAAATTTAACCCTCATAGCAAGGTTTGGTGCCAAATTCCCATCGGCTGTGGGTTTGACTCGGGTCGTGGTGAACAAAATCTCAACCTCACTCCAAGCCGACACGCCAGTGGTGAGAAAACAGGCTATAATTAGAAAAAAATTGTAGTGGAAGAACAAGATAGGCAAGAGACTGATATTTATTTTGAAACAATTAATCCCAAAGGGCCCACAACACTGTGACGGCTTGGAGCGGAACCTTCACCACTCCAACCAGGAAGAGATCACAAGACAGAAAAACCTTTTCCCTGTACGATGATTGTGTGGGGTGGCAAAGTTCAGCGAGGTGGTCCCCGTAAGAGAGAGGTATGATCCGCGAAACACGAACCAACGCCCCGCGACGGAGCACCAGTCCGACAGTTCACGGTCAGAGCGGGAGTAAAACCCAGACGAAACAGCTCGGAGGTCGGTACGTTTCCTCTGCACCACACGTGTCCGTGTACATACACACATGTAATGATGCGATCGATGAAAACCACACGTACCAGTTGTTTGCGTCCGGCCTCCACGTTCAAGGACTTCATGTCAGGCAGCTTGGTTTCCTTCGACCCCGGAAGTTCCACAGGGGGGACCTGCACAGAGGTTTGCATTGACAATGTGGTAATTATAAAACATCAATGGTGGTTTCTTTCACTCTCGTGGTTACATCCGTTGCATGACGGTTATCCAACCTCTCGACATCAATAACCATCGAGGTGATCAATAAAATGTCTTAAAAATCACCTGGAAGTTTCTTCGTCTTCACTTTTTATAATTTACAAATCCCTCTGATAAGCAACCAAGACAATGATTTGTTAGAGTAAATGAATGTAATATTGTTGTGGGCCGGGCGTCGGCGGCGAGCACGACCGCGAGGTGGAGCAGTAGAGTCGGCTCCACCGAACACCCGGAAACTAGATCGTACCTTTCCGATAACTCCGAAGGTACGGGACCCACACAGGACCGTGGATCGTCAATAATTCAACCGCGTGAGACAGGGTTATTTGCCAAACTTCAAAATACCTGGAGGCCCACGTGGCGAGCTACCGAGGATTCACACCCTCGACGGAGCTCGAACGGGACGAGCCGTTACCGTGCTCGACCCGTGCGTAACCCGAGCGGATGGTTACCAAGGTCCCGTCGGTCCAAATGCACAACTACAGCAGCGACGGGCTTTTTAATCCACCAACACGCACCATGGGGAACCAATGAAGGAAAGGACAAGGACGAGCTGAAACATTTAACAATAGGGACATTTATTTACAAGAGGCAAGGAGGGAACACACAAAGAGCAGAGTTAAACCGACTAAGAGAAATGCAAGTATGTACAAGGCACTGAAACAATTGCGACTTATAGACTGGGCCCACAGACACACACGCACACACCCAAAAGAAATGGTGGCCGCGGCCTTTATTTGGCCCTTCAGCTCGGGAGGGAAGGTGAGCCGAAGCGGAGAACCTGTCTCGCGCCTCTCCGCCTCGTATGGTTTTCGATGATCCAGTTTGACAGGACTCGAACCCGTAACACAGTGCAATGATGGACGCCAGCCGGCGTGAAGGTGGATGAGACAGAACGCCGGCAGGCCAGACGAGACGACCAGGCGACAAGGCTGACAAGGCAACCAGGCGACGAGACCTCTACGAGGCGACCAGGCGACGAGACCTCTACAAGGCGACCAGGTGACGCGACCTGAACAAGACGACGAGACCTCTGCAAGGCGACCAAGCGACGAGACCTCTCCAAGGCGACGAGGCTGACAAGGTGAACAGGCGACCTTGACGTTCTTCTGCATCAGACCGAATGCCCTGAACACTTATTCACCCCTTCTCCAGAGGGGAGGAGAGGCTTCCTCGGACCCGCTCTCCTCACTTGACCGTTTTGGTGCGCAATTGCGCTCGTCGCCCCGTGATTGGCCGAAAGAGGCGCCAAGTCCACTGATTGGACCGGGGGGGCGGCGTGGCGGCCGTCACGGCAGACCGCCCCTCAAACAGGGAGAGTAACATTGGCCTGCGTTGTGGCACTCATTGGCCGACTGACGGCAACCTCGCTCGCATCTCCCTGATTGGTCGAGAGCCACTGCAAGGTCCCTCCTTGAACTCCGCCCACCGCAGGCGCTGTGACGTCGAGTTGAGGAAGCGAGGTGAAGGCGTGTTATTGTTGTTATTATAAGTGTAAAAATGTAAAAGAAAACCCTGACTATCAAAATAACTCCGCAGCGCATGAACATTTAAATCCCATAAGACAAAGGGGAAAGGGAGCTATCTATCCACATTTACTTATCGAAATAACTGAGCTATGGGGACCTGAATGTTGAGTGCTCATGGCTTCCAGATTCGCAACAGTATCTTATCACCTCCCCCACCGAAAGTTCATGGAAGTTATGGTTTCACCCCTGTCTGTCTTGTCTGTCTGTTTGTCTATCTGTCTGTCTGTGAGGAGGTTACCTCAAAAAGTTATGGACGGATTCGGACGAAAATTGGTGGACAGGTTGTGTGTTTGCCAAGGACCAATTGATGCGATTTTGGTGAAGATGCGGATCCAGATGCGGAGTCGAGAGTTATTTAATTTTGTTCAGTGATTCTTCACCATTGAGAGACGGAGCCAAAAACGATATGTAGCACTTCTTCTTTTAACAACCATCATTATCCTACCTTTCTTGTGGGGTCTGTCGGGGGAAGCTTGGCTCGAGTCTTCATGAATCGGCTGGCCAGGCCTGACGTTCGACTTACTCGGGCAGGAATTCACAATTTGGCCATGGTGCTGGCGATAGCTCGCCCACTCTTGGTGAAGGACACCATGGAAACAATCTTCCAGCGTACAGAAACGGAAAAGAGATCTGTCGCCAACGGTGGTTCCCCCATTTGAAAACAATTGGGGCCGAGCATGAACCAAGGGGAAACGCACCGCAAATTTAACCCTCATAGCAAGGTTTAGTGCCAAACAAGGCCGACACGCTGGTGGTGAGAAAACAGGCTATAACTAGAGGGGGAGCACTCGGTAGAGTGCAAAACCTCCACCGCCAATACTGCTCGATCAGTCAAATGAACCTGATATCCTATTTATTCAATTTGACGTCAACAGTGCTCACAGAGTTATAGTTTGCAACTTTCCCTTTTACTTTTAACTTTTACATACTCAATTCATTCGTCACAACGAGATTCCTTGAGACAGAAATTGATTTGACGTGGGTATATCCACCTGAAGTTCCAAAATCAGCTGCAATTATAATTTTGGCATGTTTTTTGTTGGAAATCACTTAAAACATGTAGAAATGCAAAAAAAAAAATCCAAATTTTGTTAAAAAAAAAAAGTTGCAAAAATTTTTTTCTCTTCCAATTTTTTTTGGGGGCGGGGGTTGGAAATGACTTAAAACATGTAGAAATGCAAAAAAAACAAAAACAAATATTTTTTCAAAATGGCCGCCATAGCGGCCATATTGGATTTTGGACCAAGTCTAAAATCTAATGACATGATCCGTGGACCAGACCGAACCTCCCCCACCAAGTTTCGTCGAAATCCGTCGAGGAGTTTTTCCGTAATACTGTTCACAAATAAACAAACAAACAAACAGAAAGGGGTGAAAACAGTAACCTCCGATCTTCGATGGTGGAGGTTAACTAGAGGGGGAGCACTCGGGAGAGTGCAAAATCTCCGCCGCCAATACTGCTGGGTCACTCAAGTGAACCTTATATCTTATTCATTAAATATGATGTCAACAGTGCTGACAGTTATTGTTCTTTTCTCCAACATTTTTTTTTGGGGAGGGGGTTGGAAATTACAAAAAACATGTCGAAATGCAAAAAAAAGAAATCGAAATTTTGTTGAAAAAAAAGTTGCAAAAATTTTTTTTCTCGAACAATTTTTTTTTTGGGGGGGGGGGTTGGATATCACTTAAAACATGTAGAAATGCAAAAAAAAAAATTTCTCGAAATTTTTTTTGGGGGTTTGGAAATCACTTAAAACATGAAATGCAAAAACAATTTTTTTTTTCTCTAAAAATTTTTTTTTGGGAGAGGGGGTTGGAAATCACTTAAAAGGTGTAGAAATGCAAAAAAAAGAAATCGAAATTTTGTTGAAAAAAAAGTTTAAAAATTTTTTTTTCTCTTAATTTTTTTTTGGGGGGGGGGGGTTGGAAATCACTTTAAACATGTAGAAATGCAAAAAAAAAATTTTCTCTAACAATTTTTTTTTGGGGGGGGGGGGTTGGAAATCACTTAAAACATGTGGAAATGCAAAAAAAAATATTTTCGCAAACAATTTTTTTTGGGGGGGGTTGGAAATCACTTCAAACATGTATAAGTGCAAAAAAGAATAATTTTTTTCTCTAACTTTTTTTTTTGGGGGGGGGGGGACCATGTCAAAAATCTAATGGCATGATCCTTGGACCATACCTAACCCCCCCACCAAGTTTCGTCGAAATCCGTGAGGAGTTTTTCCGTAATACTGTTCACAAACAAACAAACAGAAAGGGGTGAAAACAGTAACCTCCGATCTTCGATGGCGGAGGTTAATTATAAAGAAATGGGGTGGGAGAACAAGATAGGCAAGAGGCTGATATTTATTTTGAAACAATTAATCCCTAAGAGCCCACAACACTGTGACGGCTTGGAGCGGAACCTTCACCACTTCAACCAGGAAGAGATCACAAGACAGAAAAACCTTTTCCCTGTACGATGATTGTGTGGGGTGGCAAAGTTCAGCGAGGTGGTCCCCATAAGAGAGAGGTATGATCCGCGAAACACGAACCAACGCCCCGCTACGGAGCACCAGTCCGACAGTTTACGGTCAGAGCGGGAGTCAAACCCAGACGACACAGCTCGGAGGTCGGTACGTTTCCTCTGCACCACACGTGTCCGTGTACATACACACATGTAATGATACGAGCGATGAAAACCACACGTACCAGTTGTATGCGTCCGGCCTCCACGTTCAAGGACTTCATGTCAGGCAGCTTGATTTCCTTCGACCCCGGAAGTTCCACAGGGGGGACCTGCACAGAGGTTTGCATTGACAATGTGGTAATTATAAAACATCAATGGTGGTTTCTTTCACTCTCGCGGTTACATCCATCGCATGACGGTTACGCAACCTCTCGACATCAATAACCATAGAGGCGATCAATAAAATGTCTTAAAATCACCTGGAAGTTTCTTCGTCTTCACTTTTTATCATTTACAAATCCCTCTTATAAGCAACCAAGACAGATGTGTAAGAGGAAATGAATGAAGTATCTTATCACCTCCCCCATCGAAAGTGCATGGAAGTTATGGTTTCACCCCTGTCTCTCTGTCTGTCTGTCTGTCTGTCTGTCTGTTTGTCTATCTGTCTGTCTGTGAGGAGGTTACCTCAAAAGTTATGGACGGATTCGGACGAAAATTGGTGGACAGGTTGGGTGTTTGCCAAGGACCAATTGATTCGATTTTGGTGAATTGCATGGGGTGTTACATCAAATGTTACATGGGGTGTGGATGGGAGATGAGATGTGCTGGGAGGATGGAGGATTGGGAGGGGGTGGGGTCGCAGAATTAGGAGTTCTCAATTAAACGACAACTCAACAGAACTTATCCCTTCGTGACAACAATACTCTACCGGACGACATCTCTTATCGTACAAATGGAGAAAACAATAATCCTGCAGCTGTAAAGATTCAAATGATAACTAAATAATTGATCATAAAAGTGTTACCAGTGTCAGCACAACATAACATTGTATCGGATTCCATAAATACATAAATAAACAAACATTTTTTTTTCTTCTGAATAAGGTCCTTGAGGGTCAAACCGGTGACAACATTCTTTCCAAGCGTGTGACACGTACCTCATCCTTTTCATGATCTGTTGATTTTGCGAACATCACAGCGAGGCACCTCGAGCCGATTTTATAGCCATTGAAAAGACTGATGGCCGCCACCGCTTCATCAGATGTCGCGTAAGTCACAAACCTGCAAACGGACATACGTGGACGACCAGGTTGGAGCGATTTTTTAAAAAAGGTAAAAATCCAAACTTATCTCTCAAGAGTTCACCGACATAGGAAGTAATCTCTTAGCATCAGGAGCTGAATTATAATGTAGATTTTCTTCGAACCTCAAGCCGCAGGTTTCCGGCCTCTTAGCCAGTCGGTTATAGTCAAGGCTCGACAAGCAAAAAAACAAACCTGGGCAGTGAGTAGTCAGCAAAGGCCGACAGGCCTAATGTGTTCGGCCCACCAGAAAACCAAGATGGTGGCCATGTCATTTAGTCTGAGTGCCACGGTGGGTGGAGTCAAGCCACCAATGTGGGTGTGGTACAGCAGCTGTCCGACCAATGGGTGCACATTTCAAAATCGACCCCCAACAACAACAACAACAACAACAACAACAACAACAACAACAAACCAGAGCTCTTGCAGACCTGTGATGACATATCGCAGGTAAAAATGAAGATACCAAAGAAACTTTTTTTTTGCAATTTTTCTTACACTCTGTGTGTGCACTGGGAAGGTGTGTCATCGTTACTGGTGTAGTATCAGCACGTGTGGGTATTCCTTCCATCAGAGGGAGCAAGGACGACGACTCGGCTATTGAGAAACTTGCCTGAGGATGGGCGGACGTCAAGTCAAGGTACTTGAGATGGTCGAGAATCGTCAAATCAAACGAAAGATCAAATCCTGCATTTGGTCATCATAAGGAACCCGGAGAAGCAAAGAGCAAAGAAAGAGTCATCAGGAAGAACCAATCCAGGCACAGCCAAGTGAGCTTCACAGAAGAACTGTAAGAATTCATGTCTCCCTCGATAAAGAAAGAGAGAAATCAAAAGCAAAAGAGGGACAAAAGAGAGGAAAATCAACAAAAAGAAAAGAAGAAAAACAAGAATTAGCATGAATGAAGAGAAATGTGAAGAAGGCGAAAGAAAGTGTGAAAGACTGAAGAGAGACGTGAAAGAGAGAAAGGAACGAAGAAAAAAGATGTCGGGAAGAACCCGGATCGATGGATTGCAGCAGTTACACCCGAGGTTCAAACGCAGCAACAGGTGTAAGCTACCTGAGGTCCTTCGGCAGGGAAGCTCAGTCTGCACAGCATCGGGATATGATACAAACATGATCAGGTGAAAGACCAAAGACTGCGAAGTCAACAACCATGCATCGCATTGTCACGGAGGGTCTGGAGGGAAAAGAAAGGTGGTGGTGTAATGGGTGATAGATCTTCATGGAGGGGCAGAAATGGAACGGCACTTTCCTGGAGACAAAGCCTGGTGTCACAAGTATGAGACAGACCTGATGCTTCGTCCAACACAGTGGAAATTGACGACGGTTCTATGTCCGAAAAAGGTCAAACGTACAACAAGGACCCATATGATGTTGTGTGATCATCCTAGATCCATGCTGCGCTAAAATGGTCCAGCTCTTCTGAACGATGCCACCCTCCTCCACGACATTGCTGCACTGCGTGTGAAACAGTGTCCGCAACCCGTTCGTCCTGGGGGTGGAATGTTCTGTTGTGACCTCCATATCTACCGGATCAAAGTCTCTGACACTTCTAAACATTCCATGAAATGAAAAACAAAACAAGAAAAAGAACAATCAGAGATTGCAGACCCTCACTCGGACTTGTTTTGTGTGGTGTTTGTGTCGTGGTGTGTTATGTAATTAAATTAATTAAATTAAAATCATATGGAAGACCAAATAGGTGCAGTCCTGCATCAGAAGGAACCCGAACAAGGAAAAAGCAAAGATGAAGTCATCAGGAGGAACCTGGATAGGATTCGTGTTTCACCTGCTACTCCTCTACCCTCAAACCCACCCAGACACAGCCAAGTGTTCCTCATTAAAAAATAATAATAATAATAAAAAAACAAAAAGAACCCAGATTTAAAAAAATAATTAATTATGGCTGCCACCATGCGTGAGATTAAAAATAATTAACACCATGCGTGCGATTAAAAATAATTAACACCATGCGTGCGATTAAAAATAATTAACACCATGCGTGCGATCAAGTCGAAATTTAAAACACGTACTCCCCATCTCTACAAGATCATAATTGTGAATTTTCAGGTCAATTAATTGAGCGGTTCGAGAGAAAACATTATTTAATATTCCTCTTCAATCAAATATGGCTGCCAAACCATGTGACCCATCAATTATTCCTCAACAAACTTGTACACCCAAGGCGAGGGAAACATTTCCGTGAAGTTTTCCATCGATCTGTCCAGCCGTTCTGGAGAAGAAGACCTTCATACATTCCTCGTGGATAGGCGGTCATACGTGTAAAGTTTTGCCTCGATCTGTTCAGCCGCTTCGGAGAAGAAGATTTTTGAAGGTAAAAAAAAGGCTTGCAAATCACGTCATCTATGACGTCATAATTCTGATTAAATCCTTCCAAATGTTCACCTGCATCCTTCAACGCTTACCCGAAGGTGAAGGTGAACTTCGGGTTCTTTGGGCGCACCTTCCTCGCGATAAAAATCTCCCCAGCTTGCCGGAACAGGGATTGCAAAGCTTTCTGCAAAGCAAACAACATCTCACACACCACTGAACCCAACACCGGACAACTGCGGACAAGGAACAGATTTCAAATGGGACTTCATTTATTTAATTTATATTTTCATTCGCGAGACCGAGGCTCGTGGAAGAGCGAAGTCGGTGGGGCTTCGGGGGGGGGGCAACCTGAGAGTCGTGCGACAGTTATACACAAGAAGTAAGGAGAAGAATTAGGAGGAAACGAGGACGGTTCAGTGCGGTTAATGGGGGAAGAAAAGATCACGGGTAGGAATTGGGGAGGGGGGTGACGTAACATGGTGATGGTACACCACTTTCCTCAAGGGAAGAGTGGAGGTGATTTGAGGAGTCACACCAGGTGGGGGTTCCTGGAGGAACAGGTGCACATACCACGGGAGGAGCTGGGGAGTGTCGGAGAGTTGAAGGAGCTAAACCAGCGGAGAGGGCGAATACAAACACGCAGTAAAGCCTACCTTTTGGGAATTTATGTTCTTACAATGTCATGCAGTGGTGAAGGGATCATGGAAGAGCGGTTTGAGAGAGAGGATGGGAAAGTGAGAAAATTGAAATGAAGAGTCAGGAAGCCCTTTGCTGAACTTCCGAGCACGGCAGATCAAATGGAATTGGGTGGGTTTGGGAGACCATGAGGAAGAAGAAGAAGCCTTGTCAAGATTTTCCGGACTTAATGGACACTTCTTCTTCTTCTTCTTCTTTTTTAAGACCGCAATTATCCTGATGTTGTTGTGGGGTCGGCTGGGGGAAGCTTGGCGCAAGTCTTTCACGATTCGGCTGGCCAGGCCTGACGTTTGACTAAAGTGAGAGCAGAAATTTGTAATTAGTTCAGGGTGCCAGTGACAGTTGCCTTATTTTTCACGAAAGACACCGTGTGCCAAGTTTGAACTAAATCGGACCACACGCACGTCCGACAAATGCTTCGGGACGCGTTTAAGTAACAAAATGTCCACCAGTCGGACATCTTGGATCTGATCTGAGAAAAAGAATGAGGCGCATATGTAAGCCCTCATTCATGATCATGATTCATGGTTGTTCTTTTTCACAACTAAAATGGCCGCCAGTCTACCAGTCGGCCATCTTCGATCAGATCGCAAAATGAAGTGAGACCGCCATCTGGTGGACGACACGTCAGCACCACCCCAACACACACAACCGCAATCTGACCCGGGAATGTGACCCCGTGGTTTCCCTCCTATCACCAAAGAGTCGGGGTCCAGAAGGCTTTGCCCCAATCCCATCATCCGGTGAGCCGCCCTGAAGAGGGGAAGCTGCACAGGAGGTTCTCCCACGGAGTGGGTTTTCAGATTTTTTTTGTGATTTTAGTACGTTTTGCGGAATGTCAGTGTTTGACGGTGGCTGGAGTGCAAATCCTGCCACCAACCTCCTCGTAAACGGTAACACACCTGCAGGAGGACGTCCGCAGACACAGTTGGGCGCGAGATATGGATGGCCGTTGGCTCACAAGGAGGTCCTCCGCCCTTTGACAGGTCTTGTTCTTCATCCTGCTGGGTGTCCATATCATGCACCCTCCTCACCAAGAAACCTGGTGGGGCGAGACGGTTTAGTCGCCGCCAACCTGACCGTGGACCAGGTTAGTACAGGTGCACATGGTACCTGTAGCAAGTCACAGAATCTAATCTCGCTTGACCTGCAGGGTAATGCGTACGTAAATTGTAGACGTCTCATTCGACGCACAAATAAATTGATCTACTAATGCGTGTCCATAGATGATAGATCGTGCTGCCCTCGGGTGTAAAACCAAGCAGAATCACATGACGTTTCTCACTGATTTGTGGACGATCCGTGACTCGTTGAATGTGAGCAAAAATTAGCAAAAAAAAAACGAGCAAACACGATGACACGGAGGTGGGATTTGTTTTGGAAGCCATTAATTAGACGTACTGTCCGATGTACGTTCCAAGTTTCGAGTTCGTTTCAATGTTTCGCCTTTGAGATATGAGCACGGACACATTTCGGACGGACGGACGGACGGACTGACGGACGTTGAATTTCGAAGTTTTTCGTGAAAAACTCAAGAACGCAGGAGAACGTACGTTTGCTGAAATTTGGAACGTGTCACCTCGACGTACGAAGGGTTTACTTCTGAAATCTGCGGACGATTCCGCGTCCGGTAGAAGCCGAGAAACGAATTTTCAGTCCCCAAGTAAAACTTGCATTGAGAGAAACTGTCCCGTATAAAGGGAGAGGGGGGGGGGGCGCTTTACACCTTCCTTGATAATAATAAGCTAATTAATCAATTAATAAAAGCCTCTCTGTAACAAAACCGAAGGTTGTCAGTGAAACCATGGAGGAAGGAGCCGGTGTTGGTGACGTTAACAATCTCAAACACAGGTAGCTGGAGGGACGTACATCACTCATCTCCACAGGTATGTTCTTCACGAACAGCTGGGCAGGTTTGCTGTGGATGGACGACTGCGGACATCCTGGGTTCATCGTGCTCTTGGCCTTCCTGAGAGGAACAACACCCCAGTGGGAGAAGCGCACAACCTCAACCTGCATGTCACCCTAAACAATAGAAGATACCTGTAATTCCAAGATGTCTGTGTCTTACCTGATGTCTATATACGATGAATAACTCAAGATGTCTGTGTCCTACCTGATGTCTGTGTGGGATGAATAACTCAAGATGTCTGTTTACCACCTGATGTCTGTGTGGGATGAATAACTCAAGATGTCTGTGTCCTACCTGATGTCTGTGTGGGATGAATAACTCAAGATGTCTGTGTCCTACCTGATGTCTATGTACGATGAATAACTCAAGATGTCTATGTACTACCTGATGTCTGTGTGGGATGAATAACTCAAGATGTCTGTGTCCAACCTGATGTCTGTGTGGGATGAATAACTCAAGATGTCTGTGTACTACCTGATGTCTGTGTACGATGAATAACTCAAGTTGTCTGTGTACTACCTGACCACAACTACGAATACCGTCCTCCCCCGCCTGCATCGTGATCCTCCGTCCCAGGAAACGGCCGAACAGTTTCGAACCACCTCCGCCACCCGAAGGTGCGAGCACGTGATGTTTTCACCCCGTGTCTGTGTGTTTGATACCCACGAACATAGAAGATTTTTCAAGTATGTTGGTTGTTTGCGTTCGGTATTCTGTTAGTCTGTTTGTTTTGATGTTTACCGCCCGCACGTCACAATTTCAAACCGATCTTCACGACACTTCACTGTATGGAAGAGTTCGTCGTCAGCAAGAAGCCGATTGTTTTTGAGGTCAAAAGGTCCACATAGGCCAAAGGTCAACAAACCTATCAAATTTCTAAAAATCCTCAATCTTCATGCCATTGATGTAAAATTTGAAGAGGATTTTCGGATCAGATCACTGATTTCAACCACCTATTCATTTTAAGATCAACACGTGCCAAAAGGTCAACATAGGCCAAAGGTCAACAACAGGTCACTGAATTCAACGAGAAACAATAAAATGAGCACTCAGAGATTGCAGATCCTCGCCAGGACTTCTGTTGTGTGATGTTTGTGTGGTTTTGTGTCGTATATTTTGTGTGGTGTGAGTGTGTGTATGTGTGTGTGAGTATGTGTATGTGTGTGTGTGTGTTTTAACTGTTTTATCACTGGTTCAGTTCGTACATGGAAACAATTAAGAACAATGGACTCTCATTGCAAATGGACGGACGGACGGACAGGAAACAATCATTATTTAAATAACACGTACGGATGGAGTCACATGATCATCCCTTGTGACCATCCCCACCTTGCTCACATTATTTTTGGCAAATCATCCTTACATCGTTTTACATTTTGATAAAAATGTGTTTTATCACTCATAACGTAATAAAACGATAATCATGACAAAGGACAGAGCACCTCTCACCTCCGAATGTTTGCTGCGGAAATCCCAGCTGGGATGAGATTGCAGAGACCCTTGGGGGTGGAAAGTAAGGCGGGTCTTGCGACGTCGTGCTTCGCTCGGGTCCACGGCATGGTCATCGCCTGCGAGAGAACGGTCAACTCGAACCGACGATTCACGTTACAAAACCTCAAAACCCAAACACTCCGTCCGCGCGACGATGACCCAGGGTTCGAATCCCGACACACCACATATCACCACAACATTTGGGCAGCAAGGAAGGATGTGGTGGTGTGATTAATTAATAATTATTTAATTGATTTCTCACTAACACGAGGGTAACATTTACCATCCATCCATCCGATGGTCACAGCACGTACATTCGAGCAGGGCTGCTCCACCATCGCTTCGGTCCCTTAACTACCACTACCACTACCACGAGTTACACTAGTAAGGTTTAGTGTATACATGTTTAGAGACCCTTAATGATTGCCAATGAGGATCTATAATTCCTGAAATGTTGAAGGGAGTGTGACCCTTTGGTGGACCCAGACATCAAGCTTGTGATACTGAAGGTAAAATGTATCTCCAGGTCAAAACACAATCCGAACACTACACCGGTAGTCGGTAGAGAACATACCCCTCCGCCAGGCTGAACAGTTCACGTTTTGTATCTCTTGACGGGTCGGATCGGGATTCAAACCTGGGACCAAACTCGAATCGCCTTTTGCCAACTAATCCACCAAGTTTTGTGACAACTCATCAACAACTTTTTTTGAAACATCCAGCTCCGTGTCCTTTGTGGACCCGACGGTCTCTCTCTCTCTGTCGATGGTGAAGAATGGGCTTTAAATAATTAAATAAATCTCTCGCATCCCGATCCTCACAAAAATCGAACCACTTCCACCTTGGCAGACACCCAACCCGTCCGTCGAGTTTCGTCCGGATCCGTGGACAACATTTTGAGATATCCTGCTCACACGGACAGGACGGACGGGGAGTGGGAACACGTGACCTGCACCCGTCCACCGTCGGTCACTGAGGTAAATACAGCACAGGCCTGACGGGCCAAACGTCCTCTCGGCTCGTCAAAGTCCCTTCTTGTGCTCGTGTCCTGCCATTACACACTCACACAACGACGCACACTCACACACACCACACCTCGCATGACGTAGGCACGATTTCTCGTTTTCCCGCCCCCGATCATTGCCGGTTCTTCTGAGAAGACTCTTCCTCACTTGTTTTGTCTCCACCGTTCAATATCTTAACTCTCGACATCACATCCCTCTTCGTATTAAGCACTTTTATTGGTTTTTAAACACAAAGTTTAAACCCACCGACATCTCCTCAGCGATCAACACGAAGGGAGGCGCGGCAAGGTGCGCGCGGCGATCACGTGACTTCTGCAATGCCGCGCGGCCGTCGGTGCGCATGCGCGGATCGAGTGATTCTTCTTCTTCTCATTTCTTCTTCTCTTCGCACGAAGCACTCTCCCACTTCAGTCTGTTTTTCACGTTACGAGGAGTTGTGGCATCGACGACGTCGGACGAGAAAATTGCCGAAAAGGTTTTACAATCGGATTATTTTTTTTAATTCGCCTTTCGCAACTTCGAATTTGAAGCGATTTTATGTAAATTATTTAATTCTCTTTGTCAAATAAATATTTCACTGCTTTATCGAAAGTTAATTCGTGTAAAGTATTAATTTCTGTCGATAAATCTGCTTGGAAGTGAACACGGGTCACAAACTACACAAGAAGAAGAAGAAGATTAGTAGGAAGAAGAATCCTCGCGAGAGTTAGCCCCGCCCACCGAAGCTCCTCAGTTGAAATACCTGAAGAGCTGATTATAGAATAAATATTTCATCGATTTATACAAACCGTTTCGTGTGAAGTTTTAATTTATGTTGAAAATTGTAATCTTACTGTGGAAGGAAATATCGGTCTTAAAACAACAACAACAATTTAAAAGATAGAAGTGAAGAAGAAGAAGAATCCCGACCGACGGTTTGTTGACCTCACCGATCGAGGCTGCTCGAGCTTGTGTTCCCGCTCGAAGGTCTCCTGAGTGTTTCCCCATGGGGGACGATCCGGTCATGCGAGAGACCATGTCGGTGATCAAGGCCTACGTGACTCATCGTCTGGCACCGGACATGCAGCGGTCCTTCAACCGAGCGGCGGAAATTCTCATCTGTCTCGGTGACGAGGTGTTGAGCAAACACCGCGAGACCTTCGGGGAAGTAGCGGAGTGGCTGGACCCGATCTGCGACATTTCGAAGAACGCCAACTTTGTCTCAACAATGGCGACTCACACGGCGAGAGAGGTGTTCTCCGATGATGAGGTGACCTGGGGACACCTCGTCGTCCTCATCGCCCTGTTGACCATGACGGCTCAGGAAGTAGAGAAACGGCACAGAGCGATACGATTCCGGTTCACGACGGTGGACCAACGGGTCGACATGTTCTCCTGCGAGCTGAGCCGGGTCATGGTGATGCGCCACGGACCCTGGATTCGAGGACGAGGCGGCTGGGTGAGTCGTCGAGTCGGGGAAGGGTCCGGGCCCCACATCGGTAGTCTGGGTTCGTGTAGTCGTTGTGTACGAGTGGGGAGAGAGAGAGAGAGAGAGAGAGAGAGAGAGAGAGAGAGAGAGAGAGAGAGAGAGAGAAACAGAGAGAGAGAGAGAGAGAGAGAGAGAGAGAGAGAGAGAAACAGAGAGAGAGAGAGAGAGAGAGAGAGAG
>NC_140982.1:596255-621255 GCF_056783735.1 Eptatretus burgeri | reverse complement strand
TCATCTCACAATGGGCACGCCCACTTAATCTCCCAAGAGACATGCCGACTTCATCTCACAATGGACATCCCCACTTAATCTCACAATTGGCCTTTCTCACCGTCGCGGGGTCTGATTGGCTGAGCGGCGGCCACCTCACTCGTAGCACGCTGATTGGTTGAGGTCCACCGCGAGGCTCCTCCTTGAACTCCACCCACCATGGCGTTGGCCAGAGCAGAGCATGGCCAGTGAAGGTGTGTTGTTGTAGTTTTGAGGATTTAAAAATAAAAGAAAACCCTGACTCTCAAAGTAACTCAGCGCATGTACATTTATTCACCCCTTAAACGAGGGACTGGGACCCAAACTAAAAAACATATACTGATATAACTGTTCTATAGGACCTGTATGTTGAGTGCTCATGGCTTCCAGATTCGCAACAATATGAACCAGCAACAACCATGAGAAGCAAAATTTAAAAGTAAATGGACACGCCCACTTAATCTTACAATAGACACGCCCACTTAATCTCACAATGCATACGCCCACTTAATCTGAAAATGGATCTGAAAAAGAGCGACGATAAGCAGGAAGATGAAAGGTTGAAAGACGTGTCACGATCCATTGTTTCTTCATAATCCACCATGGAACAACCACAGCTCATTACATTACCATGGCTGCAAGACACAGTTTGATTCTTTCCTTTGTTCATTCCCTTTGCCACTCCCTTTAGGTCAGAAACGTGCATTCAGGAAGAGTGGAGAGAAGAATCTGTTGGAGAAGTTGGACCCGTAACATCACCTCGTTGGGACCAATGATGGAATCCTGACCTCCAGTGGTCACCTCCTGTGTTTAAGTTCCATCGAAGTGAACGTGTTTATTACCCAATCCAGACGAGAGGGTGTTGAATTTGGGTCCGTTTGTTTGTTTGTTTTGCTTGTTTGTTTGAACAGAACTTGAGTTCTTGAGAAGGTTACCATTCAGAACCCCAAGACCCTTTTAGACCCCCAAAACCCTGTGAACCCTTACAACCCCAAGACTCATTTAGACCCCGAAGACCAAGAAGACACAGAGGACCCAAAATAACCCTTTCACTCCAAAGACCCTTTTGACCCCTAAGATATGTTAAGACCATTTAGACCCCAAAGTCTCCATAGATCCTGTTACATCCTTGAGAACCTTGAGATCCTCTTCGACCTTTTCAAACCCCGAAGAAACTAAGACTACATTCTACCCTATACTCCATTCTACCCTTCACACCTTTCAGACATGTAATACCCTATAAACCCTTTTGACCATTAGACCTTTTTTCGACAATTCCAACCCTTTAGACCTTAAATTACACTCTTTAGACCTCTGACGTTTTATGACCATTTTGACCGATTTAGACATTTTCAGAGCTCTCTACCTTTCAATTGCTCTTTCTTGTTGAGATTTTCTTTAATTAATTAATTTATTTGTTCGTTTGTTTATTTATTTAAAGAGGTCTCACCATAGAGTTACATACTAGAAGTAGAGTGCGCACAATTCAAACCTCTGGAATTGAACAGCGACGCACGCACACCATTCTGGGCAAGTGTGCTCGAAGAGAACCCGGAAGTGTGTATGTGTGATAAAGTGCGAAAGATGTTGACAAAGCTTTACTCTGATGTTGACAAGTTGAAATGGCACGAATAAACTCGCTGAGAGAGAGGGCATTGAAAGATGTGTGGTCTTCTTCGTTCGTATGCAGCACAAGGCTGCAAGGTAGCGGCAGCAGGGTAACCTCATTGGCTGAGGGCTGCGAGATGGTGGTTTGAACCCGGCCGAGTCATAACAAAGTAAAGACGTAAACCTAAAGAAGGAACCTTCATCCTGTAGTAACATCTGGGCATCCTGTGGTCTTTTGGACGCCCCACCCCCACCACAAGGGAAAATAATTTTCGAAAAAAATGTTCTTAATAATTTTATTGCAATAACATCATGTTTCATCCTCCGGGGCGTGGCTTGCGCCTGCTCGGCACGTTTGGCTAGTTTCTGACATCACGCTCATAAATCATCAGCCTCGGGGGCGTGACTTCGCCCTCCGTCACCCTTGGAGGCGGGGCTTCTGCCTGCTCGGCACGTTTGGCTCGCTTGTAAATGCAAAAACGTCCGAAGAGGTTACAGGGGGTCAATCACATACTGGGGGAACTTATTGTTAATCCCAAGCCTATTAACCCCGCACCACTCCCCTGTGTGGTGACACGTAACACTTCAGCTCACAGTTTCCCCACTTAATTACATCGAGATGTCTCCTACACGTCCTCGGACAAAAACAACTCTATTCAATCCCAACTTTCCTGTTAAATTCCTCCATCAACCCCGACAACCGTTGTTTCTGGCAAGCGGTTTTAAGTATATATATATATTGCACGTACAGCCACGCACGTACGGGCACGTGAAAGCGAAGGAACGGCTTGTGTGGTTGTTGTTTCTGGCATGCGGTTTGAGTTTTTTTGCGGGGGGGAGGGGGGTTTGCACGTACGGCCAACAAATCTACGAGCATGCACTAGTACTAAACAAAGGCAGTAAAAAGATGGCTTATTGAAAACACAGTCCATTGAACGATACACTGCACTGAAACACAATAAAAGGGTAAACATGTAAAATACAATGGAACGGAGTGAACTCTGCCTTCCAGAACAGCTTCCAAAACGTCTGTTGGTGTTATATTATGTAACGTCTGTTATGTTGTCGTGGAAGCCATTGTCTTTCTGTGGAAGGTTGGATGGATTGAGATTTCGATGGAGAAAGTCCTCCAACTCTTCTTGGCATGCCACGACACAATCCTGGGAGAGGGAGTCGGGACGGGCACAGAGATGAGGTCATCATCATCATCATCATCCTCATCATCGAGGATAATGATATAATGAAGCTGAATATGGAAACGAAGATTCAGGCCGAATGTGAGCGGATTGTATTGCACGTGTCGTGTCTCACGGGGCTCCTGTTGATGGTTTCGGAGATCTTGAACAGGGAGGTTGTGAATCCAGGCCAAGACTCAATCGGAGGTCCCAATCCCATAATTGCCGCGTAGATACTTCCAGCAGCAATTAGAGAAGGACGTCTTACTGAGAACTTTATGTCTGTCGCCGGGTTGGATCATAAAAAGGTTAAATACGATGAACACGAGCACAGTATTCAACAGTAATTGAACATTGAAACAGGTGCTCAACAGGTGGGTTTACACATGACGTCATTACCCTCGCCGGAGAAGAGGTTATTGCATTTGGGTCTGTTTGTCCGCAAAGAACTTTCGTGTTTTGCTTTGCAACCGCTTGTCGAAGTGAGACAAAATTTTCACAAGAGGAAGGACTACTCACGTGGAATGTTTTGATCGTAATTATGACGTCATAAGTCATTTCGTGTGTCAGACATTTTGGTAAAACGGAAAAACTTTGGACTTCTGTATCACTGAGACCAAACCAAGGAAAAAATTGAAACCTAGCACGTGGAAAATACTCATGGGGAATATGTGTAATTTTTTATGATGTCATAGGTGCCTTCGTTATGACGTCATAATTGCATATGTAGAACGGTTCATCCCTCCGATGGGTATGAGAGTGATCAAGGGATAAATTGGTCTGCAGAAAAAAAAATTGTTGACGTCATCGGTCATGTCATTCAGCAGCCGTATTGTTAAAAAAAAGAAAAACCTCTAAAAATCTTCTCCAGAACAGATAGACAGATCGAATGGAATCTTCACACACATGTTCCCCAAGACTTGGGGATACCAGGGTATTCACAAATAATTGATGTCACATGGTCTGGCAGCCATGTTGGATTGAGCAAAAAATCTTTCAAAAATTATTTCTCTTGAACTGCTTCACCAATCAACGTGAGACGTCACGATTATGATCTGGTAGTGATGGGGGATGCATGTTTTAAATTTCAACCTGATCGGACACATGGTCTGGCAGCCAGAATTATTTAATTTTTTGATCTGGGTTCTTTTTGATTTATTTAATTTTATTTTAATGAGGCTCACTTGGTGACACCTTGATGTGTTTGAGGGTAGAGGAGTAGCAGCTGAAACCCGAATCCTATCCCGAAACGCAGGGCTGCTCTACCATCGCTTCGGTCCCTTAACTACCACTACCACTACCACGAGTTACACTAGTAAGGTTTAGTGTATACATGTTTAGAGACCCTTAATGATTGCCAATGAGGATCTATAATTCCTGAAATGTTGAAGGGAGTGTGACCCTTTGGTGGACCCAGACATAAAGCTTGTGACCCTGAAGGTAAAATGTATCTCCAGGTCAAAACACAATCCGAACACTACACCGGTAGTCGGTAGAGAACATACCCCTCCGCCAGGCTGAACAGTTCACGTTTTGTATCTCCTGACGGGTCGGATCGGGATTCAAACCTGGGACCAAACTCGAATCGCCTTTTGCCAACAAATCCACCAAGTTTTGTGACAACTCATCAACAACTTTTTTGAAATATCCAGCTCCGTATCCTTTGTGGACCCGACGGTCTCTCTCTCTCGATGGTGAAGAATGGCTTCACATAATTAAATAAATCTCTCGCATCCCGATCCTCACAAAAATCGAACCACTTCCACCTTGGCAGACACCCAACCCGTCCGTCGAGTTTCGTCCGGATCCGTGGACAACTTTTTGAGATATCCTGCTCACACGGACAGGACGGACGGGGAGTGGGAACACGTGACCTGCACCCGTCCACCGTCGGTCACTGAGGTAAATACAGCACAGGCTTGACGGGCCAAACGTCTTCTCGGTTCATCAAAGTCCCTCCCTGTGCTCGTGTCCTGCCGTCACACACACTCACATACACACACTCACACACACACACACACACACACACACACACTCACACACACACAACGAACTTCCACCACACCTCGCATGACGTAGCCCGATTTGTCGTTTTCCCGCCCCCGTCATTGCCGCTTCTTCTAAGACTCTTCCTCACTTATTTTGTGTCCACCGTTCAATATCTTAACTATCGACATCACATCCCTTCGTATTCAGCACTTTTATTGGTTTTTAAACACAAAGTTTAAACATCTCCTCAGCGATCAACACAAAGCAAGGCGCGCGAAGGAGCGCGCGGCGATCACGTGACTTCTGCGATGCAGCGCGGCCGTCGGTGCGCATGCGCGGATCGAGTGATTCTTCCTCCTCTTCTTCTTCGTCCCACGAAGCACTCTCCCCGCTTTAGTTTTGTTTTTCACGTGCAGTCCGAGGGTTGTGGCATCGACGTCGGACGTGAAAATGGCGGAAAAGGTTTTACAATCGGATTATTTTTTTTAATTCGCCTTTCGCTACTCCGAATATGAAGCGATTTTATGTAAATTATTTAATTTTCTCTGTCAAATAAATGTTTCACCGCTTCATAGACATTTTATTCGTGTCCAGTATTAATTTCTGTCGATAAATCTGTTTGGAAGTGAACACCAGTCACAAACTACACCAGAAGAATAAGAGGAGGAAGAAGAATCCTCGCGAGTATTAGCTCCGCCCACCAAAGCTTCTTTTTGTTGTAAAACCTGAAGAGCTCTTATAGAATAATTATTTCATCTATTTATACAAACCGTTTCGTGTGGTTTTAATTTATGTTGAAAATTGTAATCCAACTGTGTGGAAGGAAATATCAGTAATAAAACAACAACAACAACAACAACAATTGAAAAGATAGAAGTGAAGAAGAAGAAGAATCCCGACCGACGGTTTGTTGACCTCACCGATCGAGGCTGCTCAAGCTTGTGTTCCCGCTCGAAGGTCTCCTGAGTGTTTCACCATGGGGGACGATCCGCTGATGCGAGAGACCATATCGGTGATCAAGGCCTACGTGACTCATCGTCTGGCACCGGATGTGCCGCAGTCCCTCAACCGAGCGGCGGGAATTCTCATCTGTCTCGGTGACGAGGTGTTGAGAAAACACCGCGAAATCTACGGGGAAGTGGCGGAGTGGCTGGACCCGATCTGCGACATTTCGAAGAACACCAACTTGGTGTCAAGAATGGCGACCCATACGGCGAAAGAGGTGTTCTCCGATGATGAGGTGACCTGGGGATACCTCGTCGTCCTCATCGCTCTGTTAACCACGACGGCTCAGGAAGTGGAGAAACGGTACAGAGGGATACGATTCCGGTTCACGACGGTGGACGAACGGATCGACATTTTCACCTACGAGCTGAGCCGGGTCATGGTGATTCGCCACGGACCCTGGATTCGAGGACGAGGCGGCTGGGTGAGTCGTCGAGTCGGGGCCGCGGGTCTGGACCCCACATCGGTAGTCTGGGTTCGTGTAGTCGTTGTGCACGAGCGGTGTGAGAGAGGGCGGTCGGTTGGTGGGGATTCGACGGACGGTTCGATCGGCGCCGTCCTCTCATGGCGGGATTACACTTACAGGTCGGGGATGGGGAACCAGCACGGAGCCATGAGTGTTCGACCCGGTCGTGGCCCGGTATATGTGGATCGTGTCCTGTGGATGTGATGGTTAAATGATGGAGTTTACCCCAACTGAAGGCTGTGTGTGTGTGTGTGTGTGTGTGTGTGTGTGTGTGTGTGTGTGTGTGTGTGTGTGTGTGTGTGTGTGTGTGTGTGTGTGTGTGTGTGTGTGTGTGTGTGTGTGTGTGATATGAGATGTGATGTGAGATTTTTTTCCATCACATCAACTGTGAGAACGACACGAACCATTTGAGTCCCCAAAATGAGTGATAAATTAAACAAGTCTGAAGACGACGATGGTTCACGAGCGGTATTTGACGATGTAGATTGTTTCAGAAGTCACGGATGAGACAATGTGATAATGTTTGACCAAGTTATAAAAATGATCAACATGATGTGGTACGAATGACGGGTTATTAGCTGCAAAATGTCGAAAACCCGGTTTCGTTCAACAACTTTAAAAATTTGACCTTTGCGTAACCTTTAAAGGTCACAAAACAATGTTGTGGACATTAAAATAAGGAAACAGGATATGTGCTATAGCTTATTGGAGTTAGTTCGTCGAAGAAGGTCGAAAACCCGGTTCGATTCCCACAACTTTGAAAATTTGACGTTTGTGATCTTTAAAGGTCAAAGGTCAAGGATTATGACCTTTGCTGCAAAACTTCCTCTGGAACATTCCAGGAACAATATAACGTTATATAGGCTATATGGCATTTCGCACTCATCGGATTATTCATACTTTGATGAAATCAGCGTAAAAACAAACTTGAAGGGGGCGCCACGGGCAAGGTGTTTGAGAGAGAGAGAGCAAAATGGTTTCAAGACTTTAGGTGGGGAATGACCTTAAGATTATGCATCAAAAATATTGTCATCCAAGCTCTCAAAGTTTGGGCGGTCATATGATTTTTATGTCAAAATTCGAAATTTTCCATGTTTGTGACCTTGTGACCTTGACCTTGGGACGAAAATGAAAAATCTACCTCCGTGGGGCTATGCAGGTGCCATTGGGCTAACTAAATACTGAAACCCCAGCCAGACTCGACAAACCCTTCGGAGAAGAAAAATCTTTCTGTCAAAATTCGCAATTTTCTAAGTTCGTGACCTTGTGGCCTTGACCTTGGGACGAAAATGAAAAATCGAGCTCCATGGGACTATGCAAGTGCCATTGGGCGAACCAAATACCAAAACCCTGTCAGATTCGACAAACCCCCAAGGAGAAGATTCAAATTGAAATTGGCTACCCCCTAAAAACACATTTTTTTGGGCGTGGCTCCACCGATAATGGGCGCACCACGCCCATTTTCAGGAAAACAGAACTTGATCATGATATAAACCTCCCACCAAAATTTTGTAAGGATCGGATCAAAACCCACGGAGCTATGTTCGGGACAGACAGACAGACAGAGAGAAAAGTCAGTAGGCGGATATGGGTAGTCGACTACCCAATAGAACCTGACGAGATGGGCCCGTTCGATGGGGAATGACCTGAGGATTTCGCACAAGAAAATTCATGATTTTTTTTAATGCTGCAGATTTTTTTTCGTTAAAATACCCCCACATTTAGAGGTTTCTCGGCCGTTGCTAGGCAACGGAGTCGTCCATCGCAACGGTTCTTTCTCACACATAACTAGGACATACTATGAACCTACCATACCAGTTTCATGTATATCTGACTCATAGTTTCTGACATATAATGAACTTCGTTTTTTTATTGTTTTCGACTCGGGTTCATTCAAAGTCTATCTTCTCTGACAGTTTTCATAGGATCCGGCAGGACATTTTTGACAATATGGCTGAATGTACTGCCCACACTCGCTCGTGGCCCGATTTTTGATTTTCGAAAAAATTAATGTTTTAGGATTTTTCAAAAATTTCAAAGTCCCTTTGCTAGGCAACGGTGGTGTCCATAGCAACGGTTCTCATTTGCACACAACTAGGTCATAGTATGAACCTACCCACCAAGTTTCATCGAAATCGCCATTGTATTGTTACGGCTGTGGAAATTCGCAATACACCATAAAGGGTCCTGAGATCAGTTATGACGCTAAGTTCATGTGTAGTTCGTCCACACCTGTTGTTTAGGGGAAATATGTGTGATTCATCCGGGCTGCGACGCTTTGAGTTAGCCATTTTTCTTTCTCTATTGTTATTTTGGACCATTAAGCCGCCAACAACTCAAACACCACCACCTTCGCCTCTTTACCTCCACAACTCCATCCCGCAAACATCGCTTCACCGCCATTCCCAAACGACGCCCGCCAACCACCAAACCACCACAGCAAACCCCCCACCACTTTCGCCTTTCTCCTTCCACAACCATCAACCACACCACCAGTCAACACCGAACGTCGTGCTGTCCAGGGCCCATTCGATGATTCTTGCCGAACCCACTGTGAATGCGTTCCTTTCGGGAGAGGAGAAACGGATCAGGAAGGCTTCACGCCCCTTTTCTTCCATCCAATGACTGAGCATCGGGTGGCATGGCCCCGCCTCCGAACTCGCTGTGAATGCGTTCCTTTTAGGAGAGGAAAACGGATCAGGAAGGCTTCACGCCCCTTTTCTTCCATCCAATGACTGAGCATCGGGTGGCATGGCCCCGCCTCCGAACCTGCTGTGAATGCGTTCCTTTTAGGAGAGGAAAACGGTTCAGGAGAGGCTCACGCCCCTTTTTCTCCGTCCAATGGGCGAGCGTCGGGCGGTGTGGCCCTGCCTCCAAGCGCGTTTTGATCCGCGAATTTGCATACAAGCTCCTCCCCCTGTCTATAAAAGACGCGAGCACAACGCAGCTCGTGTGTGCAGAAAGGGGTGCAGAAAGTGGTGCCAGTCAGAAGTCGTGGAGTCTGAAAGGTTGTCGTTGCGTGGATCGGACCGCGAAGGGGACGGAGCTCGGAGGTGAGGTCGAGGGACGAGTCGCGGCGTGAAGCAGGGACGCGGAAGAGGGCTCAGGGGCGAGAGTTCTCCGGAGTCGGTGTGGTCCCGGGACCCCGCCAGCGGGAAGGAGCGTCCGCTATTCGCCTCTCCCGACCCCGAGCATCAACAATCCCCCCCCCCCCATCCGTGCTGAGATAGTGCCGGTAACCCCGTCCCTTCCCCAACCCAACCGTGGTGCCGACCAACACGTGCCTGCGCGACGCACGCCCAAAGGAGCTCACCGACCATACCAGGGGCACGGAGTCAGGCGCGTTACGCACACATTGCGGCTAGCCCGCCATCGCGCCACGAGGGCACGGGTAAGACCCCTTCGGTCTCGTGGACCTGGCCGATCACCAAGGTCCCACGTTCATTTGGTCCACGCACCTGTCTGCCTCCTTGCCTGTGAGGGTGGCTTGTGTTTTCTTTGCTTTTGGTGTAAATGTGTGTGTGTGGCGCCAGTCTATAAAGTAAACCCGTATAAGTGCTTGTAAATTGCTTTATTCGGTAGTAACTCTGCGTATTGTTCTTGCTTTGACTGTTATATGTGCATTTTTGTCTGGCTGTGAATACGTGCTTGCCTTGTGTGTGTGTGTGAAATAAAGTGCTTGCTTGTTGAACAGTTTCCCGTTTCGTTGCGTCCTTTCCTTTGTTTGAAAGTTCCATCTTGCATCACGTCAGGGATTGGTAGTGGGTGTCGACACCCAATAAATAATCACGAAACGTCGAGGTCGACGACAACTCCGCACGGTTAACCCTGCAGCACGGAACGAGCCGCTTAAGCGGTTCGTGTCCGGAGTCGACCTGCGGCGTGGTACAACTCCTCGGTATGCTACCCACGCGGGTAATTAGGTTTATCGACATTCGGCGATTCACCCTATTTCACGCGGGCATAATGCGGACTGGGTTTTGGTGAGGTTAAACCCCCACCCGTGGCGAGCTCCTTGGCGGTAGTTCCAGGAGGGTCACGACCGAATTGTCCGTTCCGGTGGGCGACACGTCGCGATTCGAGTTACGTGGCCGATCGCACGCCGGGCGGGCGAAATTCGTAACAGTGTTAACGGAGCACTGGACCGAACAGACAGACAGACAAACATATCGACAGAAAAACTGATAAGGGTAAAACAAATTTCAAAATAATTTTGTTTTTTTCGACTGGATCGACAACCCAACATATCGACGAAAAACTGATAAGGGGAGAACAAATTTCAAAATTAAAAAAAATTTTTTTTTTCTTTTTTGACTGGATCGACTACCCAACAGACAGACAGACAGACAGATACACAACAAGAACGAATATAGTGGTCACTTATTTTTTTCGTGAAAATATTTTTTCGTGAACCAATTAAGAGCACACACGTTTCACTACCATGATAAAAAGCCGGCCACGTGTGTGTGTGTGTGTCCCTCAGGATGATTTTGTCCGAAGGTTCGAAGGAAGATTTTGTGTAAAGGAAGATTTGGTTCGAAGCTCCAAACCAACATGTCTGTGTTTCTTGATGAGCCCAAGGTTCTGTGCCGTGGTGGTGTTTGGGATCCTGCCCATCATTGCTGGCATCATCACATATCTCACCGTCCACATGGATCCTGACGGACTTTGAGGTAAAACCTGATGGTCGACGACCACACGTGGAAGGTCGAACTCTCGAACACGTTATGTTCGTACATGTGGTCATAGTAATTAAATGGTAGTTGTGGTAATAATGGAAGTAATGATGTTCGAAGTAGTAATAATGGTGGTCGTGATGGTCGTAGTAATGATGGGAGCCATGATGGTAGTAGTCATGATGGGAGTCGTGATGGAAGTAGTAGTCATGTTAGTATATGTTAGTAGTCATGATGATAGTAGTAATGTAAGCACAAGCGGTAGTTGTGATGCTAGTCGTAGTGATGTTAGTACTAGTGATGGTAGTGGTCGTGATGGTAGAAGTAATGTTAGCACACGTGGTTGGCGTGATGGTCGTAGTAGTAGTGTTGTTCGTACGAGTGATGGTAGTAGTAATTATGGTAGTAGCAGTGGTGTTGTGCCAAATGTTGAGGTACCGGAGCCTACAAAAATGTTGGCCATGACGTCATCTCCAGATTTTCCATCACATCAAGAGTGAGCACAACGCGAACCATTTGAATCCCCAAAATGAGTGATAAATTAAATAAAGAGCACACACGTTTCACTACCATGATAAAAAGCCTGCCGCGTTGCCTCAACGGTTAAGGTGGCTGGGTTAAGATCTTAGGGTCTTGAGTTTAAGCCCCTGTCGAGCCGTTAAGTAACACCTGGTGGGTCAACACAGCCTGTCACATCCTTCCGAGGTCGGAAAATTAAGTTCCATGCCACTGGTAACAGGCGCACTGCATCAGTGTTGTCACCACGCTTCCACAAGATGATGCACAGCCTGCATCTGAACCAACAACAACCATGATAAGCAAAAGTTTAAAAGTAAATGGACACGCCCACTTAATCTCACAATGGACACGCACACTTAATCTGACAATGGACACGCCCACTTAATCTCACAATTGACACGCCCACTTATTCTCACAATGGGCCCGTCCACTTAATCTCAAAGTGGACACACCCACTTAATCTCAGAATGGACATGCCCATTTAATCTCACAATGGACATGCCCACTTAATCTCACAATTGACACGCCCACTTAATCTCACAATGGGCCCGCCAACTTAATCTCAAAGTGGACACACCCACTTAATCTCAGAATGGACATGCCCATTTAATCTCACAATGTACACGCCCACTTAATCTCACAATGGGCACGCCAACTTAATCTTGCAATGGGCACGCCCACTTAATCTCACAATGGGCACACCAACTTAATCTTGCAATGGGCACGCCCACTTAATCTCACAATGGACACGCCCACTTAATCTCCCAATAGACACGCCCACTTAATCTCACAATGGACATGCCCACGTAATCTCACAATGGACACGCCCACTTAATCTCACAATGGATACGCCCACTTAATCTCACAATGGGCCCGCCCACTTAATCTCAGAATGGACATGCCCATTTAATCTCACAATGGACATGCCCACTTAATCTCACAATTGACACGCCCACTTAATCTCACAATGGGCCCGCCAACTTAATCTCAAAGTGGACACACCCACTTAATCTCAGAATGGACATGCCCATTTAATCTCACAATGGACACGCCCACTTAATCTCACAATGGGCACGCCCACTTAATCTCAGAATGGACATGCCCATTTAATCTCACAATGGACACGCCCACTTAATCTCACAATGGGCACGCCAACTTAATCTTGCAATGGGCACGCCCACTTAATCTCACAATGGGCACACCAACTTAATCTTGCAATGGGCACGCCCACTTAATCTCACAATGGACACGCACACTTAATCTCCCAATAGACACGCCGACTTAATCTCACAATGGACATGCCCACGTAATCTCACAATGGACATGCCCACTTAATCTCACAATGGATACGCCCACTTAATCTCACAATGGGCCCGCCCACTTAATCTCCCAATAGACACGCCCACTTAATCTCACAATGGAGATGCCCATTTAATCTTACAATGGGCACGCCCACTTAATCTCACAATGGACATGCCCACTTAATCTCACAATGGACACGCCCACTTAATCTCACAATGGGCACGCCCACTTAATCTCTCAATGGGCATGCCCACTTAATCTCACAATGGGCATGCCCACTTAATCTCACAATGGACATGCCCACTTAATCTCTCAATGGACACGTCCACCTAATCTCACAATGGACACGCCCACTTAATCTCACAATGGACACGTCCACCTAATCTCACAATGGACACGCCCACTTAATCTCACAATGGACACGCCCACTTAATCTCCCAATAGACACGCCCAATTAATCTCACAATGGACACGCCCACTTAATCTCTCAATGGACATGCCCACTTAATCTCACAATGGACACGCCCACTTAATATCACAATAGACATGCCCACTTAATCTCACAATGGACACGCCCACTTAATCTCACGATGGACATGCCCACTTAATATCACAATAGACATGCCCACTTAATCTCACAATGGACACGCCCACTTAATCTCACAAAGGACACGCGCGCTAAATCTCACAATGGACATGCCCACTTAATCTCACAATGGACATGCCCACTTAATCTTACAATGGACACGCCCACTTAATCTCACAATGGACACGTCCACCTAATCTCACAATGGACACGCCCACTTAATCTCACAATGGACACGCCCACTTAATCTCCCAATAGACACGCCCAATTAATCTCACAATGGACACGCCCACTTAATCTCACAATGGACACGCCGACTTAATCTCTCAATGGGCACTCCCACTTAATCTCTCAATGGGCACGCCCACTTAATCTGTCAATGGGCACGCCCACTTAATCTATCAATGGGCACTCCCACTTAATCTCACAATGGACACGCCCACTTTATCTCTCAATGGGCACTCCCACTTAATCTCACAATGGACATGCCCACTTTATCTCTCAATGGGTACGCCCACTTAATCTCTCAATGGGCACGCCCACTTAATCTCTCAATGGACAAGCCCACTTAATCTCACAATGGACACTCCCACTTAATCTCACAATAGACACGCCCACTTAATCTCACAATGGACATGCCCACTTAATCTCACTAAGGACACGCGCACTAAATCTCACAATGGACACGCCCACTTAATCTCACAAAGGACACGCGCACTAAATCTCACAATGGACATGCCCACTTAATCTCACAATGGACATGCCCACTTAATCTTACAATGGACACGCCCACTTAATCTCACAATGGACACGTCCACCTAATCTCACAATGGACACGCCCACTTAATCTCACAATGGACACGCCCACTTAATCTCCCAATAGACACGCCCAATTAATCTCACAATGGACACGCCCACTTAATCTCACAATGGACATGCCGACTTAATCTCTCAATGGGCACTCCCACTTAATCTCTCAATGGGCACGCCCACTTAATCTGTCAATGGGCACGCCCACTTAATCTATCAATGGGCACTCCCACTTAATCTCACAATGGACACGCCCACTTTATCTCTCAATGGGCACTCCCACTTAATCTCACAATGGACATGCCCACTTTATCTCTCAATGGGTACGCCCACTTAATCTCTCAATGGGCACGCCCACTTAATCTCTCAATGGACAAGCCCACTTAATCTCACAATGGACACTCCCACTTAATCTCACAATAGACACGCCCACTTAATCTCACAATGGACACTCCCACTTAATCTCACAATAGACACGCCCACTTAATCTCACAATGGACATGCCCACTTAATCTCACAATAGACACGCCCACTTCATCTCACAATTCAGAATCCCCTTTTAAGAACAAGTCAGATCAGTTCGTGTGTTCTCTCCAACCACCGTTTATCAACAAAACGACATACACAATGACCGAGAGGTATGCATACTCACCTCTTAACTGTCGAGCTTGGGTTCGAATCCCGACCCAGCTCTAAACTGTCATGGCGGTGTTTTACAGGCAGGGTGATTCATCAATGTGTGTGTCGTTCCTCGGTGGGACCATAAACTGGACGCCTCTTCTGCTCTTGTACTCGTTCTTTTGTTGTCTTTCACAATAGTTCGTGTCTTTCTTGGAATTGGAAGAAGTTGAAGCTTTGGGGCCGGATAAACATCCGACAGTGCTGAATGAGATGGCAGAGCAGGTAGGGATGATGTTAACCTACTGTATATGACGTCATGTGCTTACCTGCTCTGCCGACACGAGTCCTCGTCATTGATGTATTCCAGGCCGACCTTGGCTCATACCATGTGATCGCCATTCTTCACAAAAACAGCCACATCACTGAACTACTCAGATTTCAACTACCTGGGAGACATCCAAAGTGTCCCAATGTATTGACATGTCCAAGCTTCGGGACAACCTTTGACCCCGATTGTTTGGCCGTGAAAGCACACAAAGCGCAACAACTGAAGCTCAACCGATCGTGGTTGTTGGTGTTTTGTTCTTTTTATAACCGTTGTGGAGCTAAGCTTCACCTCGGATGGGAGTTTGGTGCGGAGCGCCGCTCCGGTGCACTCCAGTACCACTACACACCTGACAGCACTCCAGTAGTCATGTTAGGATTAATAATGGTCGTAGTAATGTTGGTATTGGTGATGTTGGTAGTTATGTTAATAAGTCGGAGAGATGGAAGTTGTAAGGGAGTACTATTGGTGGTAGTAGTTGCTGTAGTCATAGTGGCCAATCGCCATTGCAGAGCAAAGATAAGGTGGAAGATGAAGGTTGAAAGACGTGTCACGATCCATTGTTTCTTCACAATCCACCATGGAACAACCACAGCTCATTACATTGCCATGGCTGTTAGATACAGTTTGATTCTTTCCTTTGTTCATTCCCTTTGCCATTCTCTTTAGGTCAGAAGCGTGCATTCGGGAAGAGTGGAAAGAAGAATCTGTTGGAGAAGTTGGACCCGTAACTTCACCTCTTTGGGACCAATGATGGAATCCTGACCTCCATTGGTCACCTCCTGTGTTTAAGTTCCTTAGAAGTGAACGTGTTTATTACCCTATCCAGACGAGAGGGTATTGAATTTAGGTCCGTTTGTTTGTTTGTTTGCTTGTTTGTTCGAACAGAACTTGAGTTCTTGAGAGGGTTACCATTCAGAACCCCAAGACCCTTTTAGACCCCCAAAACCCTGTGAACCCTTACAACCCCAAGACTCATTTAGACCCCGAAGACCAAGAAGACACAGAGGACCCAAAATAACCCTTAGACTCCAAAGACCCTTTTGACCCGAAAGATATGCTCAGACCATTTCGACTCCAAAGTCTCCATAGATCCCGTTACACCCCTGAGAACCTTTAGGTCCTCTTCGACCTTTTCAAACCCCGAAGACACTAAGACTCCATTCTACCCTATACTCCATTCTACCCTATACTCCATTCTACCCTTCACACCTTTCAGACATGGAATACCCAATAAACCCCTTTGACCATTAGACCATTTTTAGACAATTCCAACCCTTTCAACCTTAAATTACACTCTTTAGACCTCTGACGTTTAATGACCATTTTGACCGATTTAGACATTTTCAGAGCTCTCGACCTTTCAATTGCTCTTTCTTGTTGAGATTTTCTTTAATTAATTAATTTATTTGTTCGTTTGTTTATTTATTTAAAGAGGTCTCACCATAGAGTTACATACTAGAAGTAGAGTGCGCACAATTCAAACCTCTCGAATTGAACAGCGACGCACGCACACCATTCTGGGCAAGTGTGCTCGAAGAGAACCCGGAAGTGTGTACGTGTGATAAAGTGTGAAAGATGTTGACAAAGCTTTACACTGATGTTGACAAAGTTGAAATGGCACAAATAAACTTGCTGAGAGAGAGAGAGAGAGGGCATTGAAAGATGTGTGGTCTTCTTCGTTCGTATGCAGCACAAGGCTGCAAGGTAGCGGCAGCAGGGTAACCTCATTGGCTGAGGGCTGCGAGATGGTGGTTTGAACCCGGCCGAGTCATAACAAAGTAAATACGTTAAACCTAAAGAAGGAACCTTCATCCTGCGGTAACATCTGGGCATCCTGGGGTCTTTTGGACACCCCACCCCCACCACAAGGGAAAATAATTTTCGAAAAAAATGTTCTTAATGATTTTATTGCAATAACATCATGTTTCCTCCTCCGGGGCGGACTTGCTCGCATGAGATCGGGGAAGGCCTCCGCCTGCTCAGCACGTTTGGCTAGTTTCTGACGTCACACCGATCAATCATCAGCCTCGGGGGCGTGACTTCGCCCTCCGTCACCCTTGGAGGCGGGGCTTCTGCCTGCTCGGCACGTTTGGCTCGCTTGTAAATGCAAAAACGTCCGAATAGGTTACAGGGGGGCAATCACATACTGAGGGAACTTATTGCTAATCCCTAGCCTATTAACCCCGCACCACTCCCCTGTGTGGTGACACGTAACACTTCAGCTCACAGTTTCACACTTAATTATATCGAGATGTCTCCTACACGTCCACGGACAAAAACAACTATTCAATCCTAACTTTCCTATTAAATTCCTCCATCAACCCCGACAACCGCAACAATACTAAACAAAGGCCGTAAAAAGATGGCTTATTGAGAACACAGTCCATTGAACCATACACTGCACTTAAACACAATAAAAGGTTAAACATGTAAAATACAATGGAACGGAGTGAACTCTGCCTTCCAGAACAGCTTCCAAAACGTCTGTTGGGGTTATATTATGTAACGTCTGTTATGTTGTCGTGGAAGCTATTGTCTTTCTGTGGAAGGTTGGATGGATTGAGACTTCGATGGAGAAAGTCCTCCAACTCTTCTTGGCATGCCACGACACAATCCTGGGAGAGGGAGTCGGGACGGGCACAGACATGAGGTCATCATCATCATCATCATCGAGGATAATTAAATAATGAAGCTGAATATGGAAACGAAGATTCAGGCCGAATGTGAGCGGATTGTATTGCACGTGTCGTGTCTCACGGGGCTCCTGTTGATGGTTTCGGAGATCTTGAACAGGGAGGTTGTGAATCCAGGCCAAGACTCAATCGGAGGTCCCAATCCCATAATTTCCACGTCGATACTTCCAGCAGCAATTGGAGAAGGACGTCTTACTGAGAACTTTATGTCTGTCGCCGGGTTGGATCATAAAAAAGGTTAATACGATGAACACGAGCACAGTATTCAACAGTCATTGAACATTGAAACAGGTGCTCAACAGGTGGGTGTACACATGACGTCATTACCCTCGCCCGAGAAGAGGTTATTGCATTTGGGTCTGTTTGTCCGCAAAGAACTTTCGTGTTTTGCTTTGCAACCGCTTGTCGAAGTGAGACAAAATTTTCACAAGAGGAAGGACTACTCACGTGGAATGTTTTGATCGTAATTATGACGTCATAAGTCATTTCGTGTGTCAGACATTTTGGTAAAACGGAAAAACTTTGGACTTCTGTATCACTGAGACCACACCAAGGAAAAAATTGAAACTTAGCACGTGGAAAATACTCATGGGGAATATGTGTAATTTTTTATGATGTCATAGGTGCCTTCGTTATGACGTCATAATTGCATATGTAGAACGCTTCATCCCTCCGATGTGTATGAGAGTGAGCAAGGGATAAATTGGTCTGCAGAAAAAAAATTGTTGACGTCATTGGTCATGTCATTCAGCAGCCGTATTGTTAAAAAAAAGAAAAACCTCTAAAAATCTTCTCCAGAACAGATAGACAGATCGAATGGAATCTTCACACACATGTTCCCCAAGACTTGGGGATACCAGGGTATTCACAAATAATTGATGTCACATGGTCTGGCAGCCATGTTGGATTGCGCAAAAAATCTTTCAAAAATTATTTCTTTTGAACTGCTTCACCAATCAACGTGAAACGTCACAATTATGATCTGGTAGTGATGGGGAATGCATGTTTTAAATTTCAACCTGATCGGACACATGGTCTGGCAGCCAGAATTATTTAATTTTTTGATCTGGGTTCTTTTTGATTTATTTAATTTTATTTGAATGAGGCTCACTTGGTGACACCTTGATGGGTTTGAGGGTAGAGGAGTAGCAGCTGAAACCCGAATCCTATCCAGAAACGCAGCGCAACTCTACCATCGCTTCGGTCCCTTAACTACCACTACCACTACCACGAGTTACACGAGTAAGGTTTAGTGTATACATGTTTAGAGACCCTTAATGATTGCCAATGAGGATCTATAATTCCTGAAATGTTGAAGGGAGTGTGACCCTTTGGTGGACCCAGACATAAAGCTTGTGATACTGAAGGTAAAATGTATCTCCAGGTCAAAACACAATCCGAACACTACACCGGTAGTCGGTAGAGAACATACCCCTCCGCCAGGCTGAACAGTTCACGTTTTGTATCTCCTGACGGGTCGGATCGGGATTCAAACCTGGGACCAAACTCGAATCGCCTTTTGCCAACAAATCCACTAAGTTTTGTGACAACTCATCAACAACTTTTTTGAAACATCCAGCTCCGTATCCTTTGTGGACCCGACGGTCTCTCTCTCTCTCTCTCGATGGTGAAGAATGGCTTCACATAATTAAATAAATCTCTCGCATCCCGATCCTCACAAAAATCGAACCACTTCCACCTTGGCAGACACCCAACCCGTCCGTCGAGTTTCGTCCGGATCCGTGGACAACTTTTTGAGATATCCTGCTCACACGGACAGGACGGAGACGGGAGTGGGAACATAACCTGCACCTGTCCACCGTCGGTCACTGAGGTAAATATAGCACAGGCTTGACGGGCCAAACGTCCTCTCGGTTCATCAAAGTCCCTTCCAGTGCTCGTATCCTGCCGTCACACACTCACACAACGACGCGCGCGCGCGCGCACGCACACACACGCACACACACACACACACACACACACACACACACACACACACACACACACACACACACACACACACACACACACACACACACACACAACGAACTTCCCACACACCTAGCATTACGTAGGTCCGATTTCTTGTATTCCCACCCCCGATCATTGCCGGTTCTTCTGAGAAGACTCTTCTGCACTTATTTTCTCCCTTCCGTTCAATATCTTAACTGTCATCATCACATCTCTTTGTATTCAGCACTTTTATTGGTTTTTAAACACAAACTTTAAACCCACCGACTCTCCTCAGCGATCAACATGAAGCAAGGCGCGCGAAGGAGCACGGAGATCACGTGACTTCTGCAATGCTGCGCGACAATCGGTGCGCATGCGCAGATCGAGTGATTCTTCTTCGCACGAAGCACGAAGCACTCTCCCACTTCAGTCTGTTTTTAGCCGCGTCTCGTGTAGCGAATGTTGGCTCTAAGAAAGCTACGCGTTGTTCTTCTTCTTCTTGTTCTTCTTCTTCTGGTGAAGACAAAACCGTGAGGACTCTGCTCTTTTATATACAGGATCTGGATCTCCTTAAATACTAAACACCTGTACACATCCTCGCATTGAGGGTGCCTTTTGAGAGCGTCTATCATCAACTTTTAAATATATTCGGACATTTGCTTTTTAAATTTCGAAAAGTTCACGTTACCATTTAAAGATTATTCCATTTAATGTGTTGTAATTTCGTAAATACACGATTTTCTCGTCATGAACAGGAGCCTCCATGTCAGGTCTCGCTATTGGCTCCATCAAGGCACGTAATGAAATATCGAAAGTTGTTGTTGTTATTGCCTTTAGTACACGGCTCTTGGACACATTTGTCCTTGTTCACGTACGAGGGTTGTGGCATCGACGTCGGACGAGAAAATGGCCGAAAAGGTTTTACGATCGGATTATTTTTTAATACGCCTTTCGCTACTCCGAATATGAACTGATTTTATTTAAATTATTTAATTCTCTCTGTCAAATAAATATTTCACCGCTTTATAGACATTTTATTTGTGTAAAGTATTAGGGAACGCAGTGAGATTCATACTTAATGCGTGCACGTGAGAATAGGAAACAACAACAACAACACAATACCCCTGGCTATTTGGAATCTGTCGTTGGATATGACTTTTTGCTTCCGGTTGTTTTTAAACGCTGTGCGGTGTATAAACACGATTGGGTTTTTTTTTCTATCTTGTGAATATTACTTAACGCGTGCACATGAGAGAATAGGAAACAACAACAACAACACAATACCCTGGCAATTGTGAATCCGTGTCGTTGGCTATGACCCTTTTGCTTCCGTTTTTTTTTTTGCTTCTGGTTTTTTTTTGTTTCCGTTTTTTGTCATGGGTAATGATGCATGCCGGGAGATCATGACCGGAAGGGTTTATTTATTTATTTAATTATTACAGCGTGTGCGCTGTATACAATTGCACCGAGTTTGAAATGTTCCCTGCGTCATCTACCACGTCTCCGGTGGGTCCGGTGTCCCCCCGTCCCACCCCCCCCCCACGTGCCTCAAGACAGCTAATGACGGCCGTCCGGTAGATGCAGTGCGTAACCTCGACGGAAATGGCGACAATTGACGGAAATACCGGGGTATTTCATTGGAAATTTGTGAAACTAATGTGTTTTCTATGTGAAAACCATTTAATTTATTGCTTGACGGAAAAAAAACGAAGAAACGCTCCCCTCATGTACGAACGAACGAACGAAAGACGTCATTTCCTTCCATCATGGCATTTCGCGCCGAATGCAGAAAGCTAAGTTCTTCTTATACCATCATTCTCTTTAATATTAGCCGTAAACAAGTGTTTCGTTATGCATTAGTAGTTGAAATTTACTTACAATCATTCTTTTGCGGCCCCCTGCCACGCTGTATCGAACGATTTCATTCCTTCTGTTATATATAAAGGTGCTTATCACAATAATACCAAGATTTTTACATTTCAAATATTAAGTAGGCTTTTTAATTGTTTTTCAACTGAAAAAGCATAAATTGCATATTTTAACATGAGTGCACTCATTTGATTCACCACACGCGCTGTATTGAAGGATTTCACTTGTTTTGTATTTAACATTATCGTGAGTGATTTTGAAACTCTTTCCGGAACTTATATTTTCTTTTATTCTTGACCAGAAGTATTGTTTATTTATTTATTCAATTATTTTTTTTCCCCAAAGTTAATTTTAATAAAGATATCTCCCACATCATCAAAAAATCATTTTTAATCGTGATTTACATTATGTGATCGCTGATCCCGAATCCAGGCCAAAGTTACCGGAAATTGCGTCGAAATCATCAGCCGTGCGGCGCTTACATGTACCACGGTATAGTTGGCAAGTATACAGTTGTGAACACGTTATAGGTGAAGTCAGAAGCGAATGTAAGAAGAATTCTACGTTCGCTTCTCGGCTTTGCCTATTCCATATTAGCGAACGAAGTGAGCTTAATACTGTGACGTCCACGGGACTTGAACAGTCCCGCCAACGTAGAATGAGCCGAAACGATGGAGGCGGTTTATTTTTTATAACCCAAAGATGGCGGTTTTAATCGCTCTACCGCAAACGGGACGAGGAAGGTGGCACGAGTCGCTTTTCACTGAGTTAATTATGTTTATTCCTCTAACAGAAATAATAATAAGACTCGGAAAGAGGAGGGATCCGGGGCGATTCGACGGCATGGTGGTGTGGGTTCGGGCGTGGGGAAAACACAAACAATTCCAATGGATATACAAATCTCAAACCCTCTAAGGCGCCAGGTACACACACACACACACACACACACACACACACACACACACACACACACACACACACAAAACGTAGCTGGTCCTGGTGGTCAGGCTGGCCCGTGGTGTAGACGTAACAGTCCCTGGATTGGCGTCGGACGAGCTGGCGTTGCGCTCGTCAGGGGCAGGAGACACCGTGGTGCTGTCGACCTCCTGGTGTCGGCGCAAGTCCGCTCACAGCCGCCAGGGAGCCAGTTCTGGCGCCAAGTTGCGAGCAGGAGAGGGAGGCAGGTCCGCCCGCCGTTCGACCCCGTACTCCGAGCCAGCAGAACCCCAGAGCCAACCGAGGTGAGGCACGAGGCACAGCAAGGCCACGAGACCCGATGAATCCAGGATCGAATCAGCGCAACAAAACAGCACGCTCCCAGCACAACAGCCTCCACCAAAACGGTTTTTCTTTATCGATCTTCTTCCTCCCACCCCTTTTCCCCGAACAGAACCTTTTATCCTCGAGTCCTCGTCACTTCCAATCGAGCCGTTTTATTGGCCCTCCGCCATCGCCTTCCGCCAATCGTGATCACGGGGCGGAGCCATCCGCAGCACTGTCATGTGACGTCACGGCAAGCCTCCAGGGAATACTAACAGGGTTTACGCAGACACACTTACCCTATCCCGTCTCCCTATCTAATTACGTGACAATTATCATTTCCCCCTTGAAGAAATGCACATTTACTAGACAACTTATCACCACTGAATTGCTACTTATTACATCGAGATCCTGGTAAACTCGAACAGCATGGCATACCTAATTAAACATCCGAATTACCCTTTGAATGCATACCCCCCCCCCTCAGACGTAACAATACTTAACGCGTGCACATGAGAGAATAGGAAACAACAACAACAACAACACAATACCCCTGGCTATTTGGAATCCGTGTCATTAGCTATGACCTTTTGCTTCAAGTTGTTTTTAAACGCTGTGCGGTGTAGAAACACGATTGGGTTTTATTTCTATCTTGTGAATATTACTTAACGCGTGCACATGAGAGAATAGGAAACAACAAAAACAGCACAATTCCCTGCCAATTGTGAATCCGTGTCGTTGCCTGTGACCCTTTTGCTTCCGTTTTTGTTTTGTTTCTGGTTTTTTTTTTGTTTCCGTTTTTTGTCATGGGGAATGATGCATGCTGGGAGATAAAGGCATCTTCGAAGAGGCATGAAAGACCCAAATAATATCAGACATGGTGTACATTTCCTCCACTGATTTTAACAAAGATATCTCCCGCATCATCAAAAATAATTTTTAATCGTGATTTATGTTATTTGATTGCTGATCCCGAATCCAGGCCGAAGTAACCAGAAATTGCGTATTCAGTTTTGAACAAGTTAGAGGTAAAGTCAGAAGCGAATGTAAGAAGAATACTGCGTTCGCTTCTCGGGTTTGCCTATTCCATATTACAATTATTATACATAACTGGTGAGGGCTTGTGTTGCATACTTTCACCAATTTCGATGTTTCATAATAGCGAACGTCGTGAGCTTCAGACTTAACGCGTGCACATGAGAGAATAGGAAACAACAACAACAACACAATACCCCTGACGATTTCGAATCCGTGTCGTTGGCTATGACCCTTTTGCTTCCGGTTGTTTTTAAACGCTGTGCGGTGTATAAACACGATTGGGTTTTATTTCTATCGTGAATATTACTTAACGCGTGCACATGAGATAATAGGAAACAACAACAACACAATACCATGGCAATTTTGAATCCGTGTCGTTGCCTATGAACCTTTTGCTTCCGTTTTTTTTTTTTGCTTCTGGTTTTTTTTTGTTTCCGGTTTTTGTCATGGGGAATGATGCATGCCGGGAGATAAAGGCATCGTCGGAGACAAGAAAGACCCAAATATCAGACATGGTGTATATTTCCTCCACTGATTTTAATAAAGATATCTCCCGCATCATCAAAAAATAATTTTTAATCGTGATTTACGTTATTTGATCGCTGATCCCGAATCCAGGCCGAAGTAACCGGAAGTTGCGTATACAGTTGTGAACAAGTTATAGGTAAAGTCAGAAGCGAATGTAAGAAGAATACTACGTTCGCTTCTCGGCTTTGCCTATTCCATATTAATTTCTGTCGATAAATCTGCTTGGGAGGGAACACGGGTCACAAACTACTCCAGAAGAAGAAGAAGATTAGGAGGAAGAAGAATGCTCGCGAGTATTAGCTCCGCCCACCAAAGTTTTTTTTGTTGTAATGCCTGAAGAGCTGATTATAGAATAAATATTTCATCGATTTATACAAACCGTTTCGTGTGGTTTTAATTTATGTTGAAAATAGTAATCTAACTGTGTGGAAGGAAATATCAGTCATAAAACAACAACAACAACAACAGTTGAAAAGATAGAAGTGAAGAGGAAGAAGAATCCCGACCGACGGTTTGTTGACCTCACCGATCGAGGCTGCTCCAGCTCGTGTTCCCG
>NC_140982.1:566255-591255 GCF_056783735.1 Eptatretus burgeri | reverse complement strand
GCCTCATCACTTTTGGACCTCTGGCTACACCAATACTGGGTATGTGCCTTTCTCTGGGTATGTGCCAAACTCCCAAGGTTTGATTATTGTTCAAATTATTAATTAATCCCAAGGTTTGAATTTTCCCGAGGGAAACAGCTGTTTTCCAAGGGTTTGAAAGCTGTTTTTCCCAAGGTTGGAATTAATCGTTGTGCTTGGTCGACATTTGTGAATACATTTACAGAGAGGGACTAGAGAGGAGGGGGAGAGAGGAGGGGCGAGAGAGGGGGTGAGGGGCAAGAGAGGGGAGGGAGAGAGGAGGGAGAGAGGGGGCGAGAGAGAGGAGGGGGACAGAGGAGAGGGGAGAGAGGGGGTGGCAAGGGAGGGGAGGGAGAGAGGAGGGGGAGAGAGAAGGGCGAGAGAGGGGGTGAGAGGTGGCAAGAGAAGGGAGGGAGAGAGGAGGGGGAGAGAGAGGCGGTGAGAGGGGGGCCAAGAGAGGGGAGGGACAGAGGAAGGGGAGAGAGGGGGAAGAGGGGGGGCAAGAGAGGGGAGGGAGAGAGGGGGCGAGAGAGGTGGGGCGATAGAGGTGGGGCGATAGAGGTGGGAGGACAGAGGAGGGGGGAGAGAGGAGGCGTCACAATTCTTCTTCTTCGTTTGATATGACGTCACAATTGATGCTGGGGACCTGACACTGCAAGCACGAAGCTGCACATACTGGCACGCCCCTACGGGCCTGTACTAGTTTAACAAATAAAGAAAAGTTACATTTTTTATTGAGGACAATGTGGTGACAGGTGACAGAGTATGCATACTCACCTCTCAGCTGTCTAGCTTGGGTTCGAATCCCGACCCAGGTCTAAACTGTCATGGCGGTGGTTTACAGGCAGAGTGATTCATCAATGTGTGTGTCGTTCCTCGGTGGGACGATAAACTGGACGCCTCTTCTGCTCTTGAACTCGTTCTTTCGTTGTCTTTCACATTAGTTTGTGTCTTTCTTGGAATTGGAAGAAGTTGAAGCTTTGGGGCCGGATAAACATCCGACAGTGCTGAATGAGATGGCAGAGCATGTTGGGATGATGTTGACGTACTGGATATGACGTCATGTGCTTACCTGCTCTGCCGACACGAGTCCTCGTCATTGATGTATTCCAGGCCGACCTTGGCTCATACCATGTGATCGCCATTCTTCACAAAAACAGCCGCATCACTGAACTACTCAGATTTCAACTACCTGGGAGACATCCAAAGTGTCCCAATGCATTGACATGTCCAAGCTTCGGGACAACCTTTGACCCCGATTGTTTGGCCGTGAAAGCACACAAAGCGCAACAACTCAAGCTCAACCGATCGTGATTGTTGGTGTTTTGTTCTTTTTATAACCGTTGTGGAGCTAAGCTTCACCTCGGATGGGAGTGAGGTGCGGAGCACCGCTCCGATGCATTCCAGTACCACTACACACCTGACAGCACTCCAGTAGTCATGTTAGGAGTCGTAATGGTCGGAGTAATGTTGGTATTGGTGATGTTGGTAGTTATGTTAATAAGTCGGAGAGATGGTAGTTGTAAGGGAGTACTATTGGTGGTCGTAGCTGTAGTCATCGTGGCCGATCACCATTGAAGAGCAAAGATAAGGTGGAAGATGAAAGGTTGAAAGACGTGTCACGATCCATTCTTTCTTCACAATCCACCATCGAACAACCACAGCTCATTACATTGCCATGGATGCGAGACACAGATTGATTCTGTCCTTTGTTCATTCCCTTTGCCACTCCCCATAGGTCAGAAGCGTGCATTCGGGAAGAGTGGAGAGAAGAATCTGTTGGAGAAGTTGGACCCGTAACTTCACCTCTTTGGGACCAATGATGGAATCCTGACCTCCATTGGTCACCTCCTGTGTTTGAGTTCCATAGAAGTGAACGTGTTTATTACCATATTCAGATGAGAGGGTATTGAATTCGGGTCCCTTTGTTTGTTTGTTCAAACAGAACTTGAGTTCTTGAGAGGGCTACCATTCAGAACCCCAAGACCCTTTAAGACCCCCAAAACCCTGTTAACCCTTACAACCCCAAGACTCATTTAGACCCCGAAGACCAAGAAGACTCAGAGGGCCCAAAATAACCCTGGGACTCCAAAGACCCTTTTGACCCCGAAGATATGTTAGGACCATTTAGACCCCAAAGTCTCCATAGAACTCGTTACACCCCTGAGAACCTTTAGCTCCTCTTTGACCTTTTCAAACCCCGAAGACACCAAGACTCCATTTGACCCTATATACCTTCACACCTTTCAGACATGTAATACCCTATAAACCCCTTTGACCATTAGACCCTTTTGTGACAATTCCATTTCTTTCGACCTTAAATTACACTCTTTAGATCTCTTCGACGTTTTATGACAATTTTCACCCATTTAGACATTTTCAGAGCTCTCTACCTTTCAAATGCTCTTTCTTGTTGAGATTTTCTTTAATTAATTAATTAACTTGTTCGTTTGTTTATTTATTTAAAGAGGTCTCACCATAGAGTTACATACTAGAAGTAGAGTGCGCACAATTCAAACCTCTCGAATTGAACAGCGACGCACGCACACCATTCTGGGCAAGTGTGCTCGAAGAGAACCCGGAAGTGTGTACGTGTGATAAAGTGCGAAAGATGTTGACAAAGCTTTACTCTGATGTTGACAAAGTTGAAATGGCACGAATAAACTCGCTGAGAGAGAGAGAGGGCATTGAAAGATGTGTGGTCTTCTTCGTTCGTATGCAGCACAAGGCTGCAAGGTAGCGGCAGCAGGGTAGCCTCATTGGCTGAGGGCTGCGAGATGGTGGTTTGAACCCGGCCGAGTCAGAGCAAAGTTAAGACGTTAAACCTAAAGAAGGAACTTCATCCTGCGGTAACATCTGGGCATCCTGGGGTCTTTTGGACGCCCCACCCCCACCACAAGGGAAAATAATTTTCGAAAAAAATGTTCTTAATGATTTTATTGCAATAACATCATTTTTCCTCCTCCGGGGCGGACTTGCTCGCATGAGATCGGGGAAGGCCTCCGCCTGCTCAGCACGTTTGGCTAGTTTCTGACGTCACACCGATCAATCATCAGCCTCGGGGGCGTGACTTCGCCCTCCGTCACCCTTGGAGGCGGGGCTTCTGCCTGCTCGGCACGTTTGGCTCGCTTGTAAATGCAAAAACGTCCGAATAGGTTACAGGGGGGCAATCACATACTGAGGAAACTTATTGTTAATCCCTAGCCTATTAACCCCGCACCACTACCCTGTGTGGTGACATGTAACACTTCAGCTCACAGTTTCCCCACTTAATTACATCGAGATGTCTCCTACACGTTCACGGACAAAAACAACTCTATTCAATCCTAACTTTCCTATTAAATTCCTCCATCTTCCCCGACAACCGCAACAATACTAAACAAAGGCCGTAAAAAGATGGCTTATTTAAAACAGAGTCCATTGAACGATACACTGCAATTAAACACAATAAAAGGTTAAACATGTAAAATACAATGGAACAGAGTGAACTCTGCCTTCCAGAACAGCTTCCAAAACGTCTGTTGGGGTTATATTATGTAACATCTGTTATGTTGTCGTGGAAGCCATTGTCTTTCTGTGGAAGGTTAGATGGATTGAGACTTCGATGGAGAAAGTCCTCCAACTCTTCTTGGCATGCCACGACACAATCCTGGGAGAGGGAGTCGGGACGGGCACAGAGATGAGGTCATCATCATCATCATCATCGAGGATAATTAAATAATGAAGCTGAATATGGAATCGAAGATTCAGGCCGAATGTGAGCGGATTGTATTGTACGTGCCGTGTCTCACGGGGCTCCTGTTGATGGTTTCGGAGATCTTGAACAGGGAGGTTATGAATCCAGGCCAAGACTCAATCGGAGGTCCCAATCCCATAATTTCCACGTTGATACTTCCAGCAGCAATTAGAGAAGGACGTCTTACTGAGAACTTTATGTCTGTAGCCGGGTTGGATCATAAAAAGGTTAAATACGATGAACATGAGCACAGTATTCAAGTCATTGAACATTGAAACAGGTGCTCAACAGGTGGGTGTACACATGACGTCATTACCCTCGCCGGAGGAGAGGGTATTACATTTGGGTCTGTTTGTCCGCAAAGAACTTTCGTGTTTTGCTTTGCAACCGCTTGTCGAAGTGAGACAAAATTTTCACAATAGGAAGGACGACTCATGACGAATGTTTTGATCGTAATTATGACGTCATAAGTCACTTGGTGTGTCAGCCATTTTGGTAAAACGGAAAAACGACCTCTGTATCACTGAAACCACACCAAGGAAAAAATTGAAACTTAGCACGTGGCAAGTACTCCTAATGGGGAATATGTGATTTTTGTCATGACGTCATAGGTGCCTTCGTTATGACGTCATAATTGCATATGTAGAACGCTACATCCCTCCAATATGTATGAGAGTGATCAAGGGATAAATTGGTCTACAGAAAAAAAAATTGTTGACGTCATCGGTCATGTGATTCAGCAGCCGTATTGTTAAAAAAAAGAAAAACCTCCAAAAATCTTCTCCAGAACAGATAGACAGATCGAATGGAATCTTCACACACAAGTTCCCCAAGCCTTGGGGATACCAGGGTATTCACAAATGATTGATGTCACATGGTCTGGCAGCGATGTTGGATTGAGCAAAAAATGTTAAAAAAATTATTTCTCTTGAACCGCTTCACCAATCAACGTGAAACGTCACAATAATGATCTCGTAGTGATGTGGAATAAATGTTTTAAATTCCAACCTGATCGGACACATGGTCTGGCAGCCAGAATAATTTAATTTTTTGATCTGGGTTCTTTTTGATTAAAAAAAAAAATTTTTTGAATGAGGCTCACTTGGTGACACCTTGATGGGTTTGAGGGTAGAGGAGGAGCAGCTAAAACCCGAATCCTATCCAGGTTCCTCCTGATGATGACTTCATCTTTTCTTTTTGCTTGTTAATTATGTAACGTACCAGTACACAAATACCAAACAAAATACTCTGCACAAAACCTCAAAAAAAGAACCCACTCACAAGTCCTGGCGAGGGTCTGCAATGTCTGATTGCTCTTTTTCTTGTTCAGACGGATCTCGGACGCCACGATGACTTGTTCATCGTCTGTTGGTGTCCTTATAATTCATTTTAAAGTGTTGGTACGAGTCTCCCAGTTCGTCCTGGTTGTCCGGTTCGAATCCGACAAGTCGCTTCGATACAATCGTAATGGTCGATCGCTTCAGGGTCTTCCCCGCCAGATCACGCGCCAAATGTCGAGACACATTTCCGATTCGAAGTCCGAATCGACCCAGTATGACGCCGATTCGGCGTCGCATGTCGAATGCAAATTAGACCAAGCGAGCCTGATGTGCGGTGTTGAGAACCACGGCCAATTATCCCTCAACATGTCTTTCTTAATCACCCCGAGAAAACCACCACAAGCATAATTTACCCTGAGACCAGGTATATTTATTGACCGATGCACGGGGAAGGAAACACAAGGAAGCAATGCAGTAAGTAACTATAAGGGCACTCGGTAGAGCGCACACCTCCGCCACGTCATGCCTGATCCACGAGAACATATCAGGCCCAATGCATGTTTGAGATATCGTGCGACACAGTACGATATCGGTTTTGGCCCGATCCCTCAATGGTGAAGAATCACTTTTAAAAAATAAATAATTCTCGTACCAGGATCCGGATTCAGATCTTCACTAACGTTGAGCGTTGCTGTCCTTGGCCAGTCACCCACACACTCAAAAAAATTCAGAACCATTGCTTGAAAACCGTGGCCAAAAATCACGTGACAAACAAACAAACAGACAGACAGACAAACCAACATGCTTGGTGAAAAAAATTTTCGCCAAGTAACAAACAGACAGACAGGGGGTGAAAACATAACCTCCTTCACCTCCAGTGGCAGACGTAATAAATCGATAATAAAATCTTAACCCCTTATCCCCTTACCGTTTATGCTCCCACAAACCAAACAAACGAATGGGAGATCCTTAAATAGCGTATTCCTCATCTGGGCCCTCAGACACACCACAATAGAGACAACATCCGATATCATAGGACAGAAAGAAAGTAGCTGGCCACCCGGTAAAATTTGGCAGGATGGGTCCGCACGGCCCCGGCAGCTCAAAGCGAACGTCCTGTCTGCATCAGCTTGCCATCTTGTTCTCCTCGAGGTGGTTGAATCCAGTTTTATGAGTTTCCCGGCATCTCTTGGCAAGAGGCCGAGTCCCGGGGAATGATTCTCATCCATCTCAGGCATGTTGTTCGAGTCTCATTTTGCTCGCTCCTCACTTCTGGCTTAACCTCAGCCACCCTCTGTCATCTAAATAGATTCCCTGTCCTCGCAGGTTCCTCACATTCTGCCAGGAAGCCACACCTGGTTACCCTCGTTAAATCTTAGCCGGATGTTCACCGTTCTTCACGGTCGTCCTGAATCCCGCTCTTCCCTCACCTGTGGGACTCTCCGTGTCTGTTGTTCGTATGCGAACCTCCAGTTTACCAAGACTGCTGCCAATCGTCACCTCATGCTTTCTTTTGTACCCACTCCCACTCCCCTCCACCCTACCTTATCCGCTATCCATTTTCTTTCACCCCCATGCCACTCCGCTTCTTATACTGCAATGTTTGTACAAGTTTTGTCCACCTGAGCCCTCGATCCCTCAGTTGATCTGCCAATATGTTGTTTTTGGGTTCTCCATGAACTTTGACTTCTGTGTTAACGAACAAGGGTTAAGATTTTAACCTCGCGCAAACTTAGAATACCCACCAGTGATGCTGGCAATCACAAAGGTCTCGGCATGCTTGCGGACCCGTGGTAGATCATCGGAAGGGATGAGTAGGCGGTGCAAGATCTGCTGCACAAAGTCACTCGCCGTGGTGCAGCACTTCCAGGAGAATTTTGGACTGAACCGAGGTGTAATGGTGCCCCGGAGGTGCTGCCTCTCCGGCAGGTGTGCGAACGAGCATCAGTTTTGTGATTTTATTTAATTTTTTTTTTGTAAAATCTGACAAATCAAAGCAGTAGATTCTGGGTATCTCCTCTTGTCATGTTCCAGGTCTGATAATGGTTTTTCCCGGTCACACCGATCAGGTTGATCGATCACGGGGTCAGTGGTTACACTCGCGAGTCAAACAAACCATAACCTGGTGTCAGCACCAGCAAAGGTGGAATAATCCATCGACTAGTGAACTTACACGTCTACCGATCCTGACAGGTGCGAAAGGATAGAAACCCAAACACCACCACTTTGTCAAAATCACAACAGACACCAAGTGGTGGTCAGAGGGCACGCCGGGCCCAACAATGAACACCAAGGTCACCATTAGAAATGCGTGAGCTGATGAAGACCAATTAATAAGTTAACAGGTCGAAGGAGATTCATTGTGGTGGTGCGAAAGGGGGATTTAACATCCCCGTTTTTTTTTTAATTATTTAAATATATTTTTTAATTATTGTCTGATTGGTGAATGAGTGTGTCATGGTTTATTTGTAAGTGCTGACCACCTCGCGTGTAAATTTTTGATGACAACCGAAGGGTTTTGTTCTTGTTGCTTTGCGGAAACCAACATGAGCCTTTCGAGCCCTATTTTTGTAAAAAAAAAAAAAAATAATAAATAAAAGTTTGTTTTCATGATGAGGGAGAATTTAAAGTTCCACCAATTGGATAATATGACGAGTTGGCGAAACTGGGAACCGTCAGCGGTGTCCAATCACAGCCGTCGAGTTATCCCGAGACGTTTTTTTGAGAAAAGACCATTTTGATGGACATTGTAATGGGCTCCGTCTGTCCGTCCCTGTCCGTCTGTCCGTCCCTGTCCGTCTGTCCGTCCGTCACGCAATCTCCTCCTCCTGAACGGTTTGTCCGAAATACTCCAAACTTGGTGTCTGTGATCACCACGTGGCACGAACGTGCAACAGGTTTCGTCCCGTCCATTCGAAGTTCGGAGAAGAACTTGTACGAGGTACTTGTTAACGTTTCCAACATCACGAGGTACGCGGGGAGACGATGGACGGGTGAACGCGGAGCGCGGTTCAAGCCCAGGATCTCGACATCACGACTTGTTGCTCACAATGGAAACCACAAACACACCGAGTTCCCTGAACTTGTCGACATTAAACACGGTGTTTGTCGATAATCACCAGGCTCCATGTGGCAACTCAAAACGCTCCCTGCTCAACTCGCAAAGGCCACCGAGGACATGGTGGACACACTGTCTGTATTTTGGAGGGACAGCAGCGAGGTGTGGGTAACAGCTGCCATCTTTATGGATTCGTTCCACAACTGTTTCGCCCCTCAAGTGGAGAGGTACCTGGCAGAGAACCACCTCTCCTTCAAGGTACTTCTGCTGGTGGACGACGCTCTCGGCCACCCCGAGGTGCTGAAGGTGGTCCATCCCAATATGGAGGTCATCTTCCTGCCACCCAACACCACCTCCCTGACCCAACCACTCGACCAAGAGGTAATTTCGACGGAAGACCACGCGATGCACCCTCCGCACCTTCCGTCGCATCTTGGATGATATGGAACCCGACCCCAAACTTACCGTCGGGGATGTTGGAAGGACTTCAACAAAGCGCACTGACTGCATCGATGCCATCAAAGACTCGCTGGATGAATTCAAAGCCTCCACCATCAATGCTTGCTGGCAAAACCTGTGGCCAGAGGCAGTCAACAACTTCCCAGGTTTTCCCAACACCATGGAAGAGGGGATGGGAGGGTTTCCGGGTCGGCATGTGAGGTGAGAGGGGAAGGCTCGGACGACATGGAGCCTGAGGAATTGGAGGAGCTCATCACCTCGCATGGGTAGGAGCCAACTGAGGAGGAGTTGGAGGCCTTCATCAAGGTTTCTGAGGAGGAGGGCAGTGGTGAGGCCCAACCTGACTGTGAAGTTCCTAGCTGAGGTGCTGCAGGATGTGAGGTTGCAAGATGCTGACCCAGTGATGGAGTGATACCTCCGGTTCAAGAGGAGGTTGGATGATTTTTCGCTGCCGAACAAAGAGCTGCACAGAAACCTGCAGCACTCAGGAAAAGAGCTGTCCATTAGGCATTACTCATTTTTCTTTCACCTCGTCCCCGCAACCTGCATCCCCTTTGGTACACCACTCACCTGCACCCCCGTCAGCACCTTCACCTGCATCCCCTTCATTCCACCTCTCATCAGCATCCTCACCTGCACCCCCTTCAGCACCCTCACCTGCATCCCCTTCAGTGCACCTCTCATCAGCACCCTCACCTGCGTCTCTCTTCAGAGGAGTTCACTGGATTCTAACTCATCATCATCATCATCATCATCATCACATCAAGAGTTAAGTCGGATCTTAAATAAAAATTGGAAACAGTACCTGTTGTTGTTGTTTGTTTAATTATTTATTTGGAAGCATTTTTAATGACACTCTAATCATGTATATTTACTGTATGACCAACAGTGCCAAAACAACCTTTAACAAGAGGATGTAAAACTCACAGAGGACAGGTAAAGCACATAAGCAGGTACCTTACAGACATATGTGTGGAAGCATGAAAGCCAGGAAGGTGAGTACGTGAGTCAGAGCGCTCGGTCTCCCCCTTGCGGCCGAAACAGACCCTCGTGGGAGTGCCTCGACTGCCCCTCATGGTCTGCGCAGTCATAGGGAGACTGTTCATCAGCGAGACTTACACACCAAATATAAGGACGAGAACTTCCAGCACCTCAATATCAACTCCCACACCTCCATAAACACTCCCCCTATATCATCCTCACCCGATGCCAACTCCCACACCTCCATAAACACTCCCCCTATATCATCCCTCACCCGATGCCAACTCCCACACCTCCATAAACACTCCCCCTACATCATCCTCACCCGGTGCCAACTCGCACACCTCCATAAACACTCCTCTAGATCATCCCTCACCCGATGCCAACTCCCACACCTCCATAAACACTCCCCTAGATCATCCCTCACCCGGTGCCAACTCACACACCTCCATAAACACTCTCCCCTATATCATCCCTCACCCGATGCCAACTCCCACACCTCCATAAACACTCTCCTCTATGTCATTCCTCACCCGGTGCCAACTCGCACACCTCCATAAACACTCCCCTATATCATCCCTCACCCGGTGCCAACTCGCACACCTCCATAAACACTCCCCAATATCATCCCTCACCCGATGCCAACTCGCACACCTCCATAAACACTCCCCTATATCATCCCTCACCCGGTGCCAACTCGCACACCTCCATAAACACTCCCCAATATCATCCCTCACCCGATGCCAACTCGCACACCTCCTTAAACACTCTCCCCTCTATCATCCCTCACCCGGTGCCAACTCGCACACCTCCATAAACACTCCCCGATATCATCACTCACCCAGTGCCAACTCGCACACCTCCTTAAACACTCCCCATATCATCCCTCACCCGGTGCCAACTCGCACACCTCCATAAACACTCTCCTCTAGATCATCCCTCACCCAATGCCAACTCCCACACCTCCATATACACTCTCCTCCATATCATCCCTCACCCGATGCCAACTCACACACCTCCATAAACACTCTCCCCTATATCATCCCTCACCCGATGCCAACTCCCACACCTCCATAAACACTCTCCCCTCTATCATCCCTCACCCGATGCTAACTCACACACCTCCATAAACACTCTCCCCTATATCATCCCTCACCCGATGCCAACTCCCACCTCGATGTGAACCCTCACCGAGTCACACGTGATTGAGTTCACGTTCAACAAGTTGACTTTTAGTGATGAAATCGAAGGATTCACACAATTCACGGATGGAAGGAAGTCATTCGGGTGGTGAAGGAGGTTCGTGGAGAATGTTCAAGGTTTCCGAGTGAAGGGAAAGAATCGAACTTCGGGACTTGGTCTCACCAGGAGAGTCCCCATCTAATAGCACACCGGTCCCTAAGTCCTTCAGCTTCTTCAGGAATGACTTCTCGTGTTCAACCTCCTCGGCCAACATGTCAATGTAGAGACATGCGTCCTTCAAAATGTCCACCTGGAAACAGCGCACACAAACATGTCAACCATGGTGCTGTTCGTGTGAGGGTTGCTGGTCGCATCATTGGACCTATGTTTGTAGTTGTACGTAATAAATAGATCTTTGCGGGGTTTTGATTCTTACTTCCTCTTCCACACACCTTCCACACACACCACACACCACCTTGATATTTATCCCTCTTCCGCACACCTTGCTCAATCTCTTCTTCTTGCTTCCCTTGCGGTGCCAAGGGATGGCGTCAGAAAGAAGCTGAAAATGCTGCGCACTCTTCCTCGGATCACTGAAACACATACAGGGGGAACAGGGGGTTTGTGCACAAAGTCGAGGCTCATGGAGGAGCTACAACTTACAATGGATCCGGACGTAACAGAACACAAAAAAAACAAGATGGATGGGGAAAGACAACAACAGCAGGGATGACGTACAAAACAGGAGGGAGACTTGGACAACTATTAAAGGGATGTGGGGAAGAATGAGGGCAAGGGGAGGAGGGGTGAAGAAGATGGATACATCCGCAAACTCTCAATCACAGAAGCGGAAGGAAAAACTGGAGGTTTGGAAAGAGGAGGGGTTTCAGAAGGTTAACGGGGGTCGAAAAGATCATGGGTATGGGGTGAGGGATGATCTAAAATGGTGAATCGCCACGTTGAAGCCCTGGCGTGAAAAAAAGATTGAAGAGGATGTGGAAGTTGCTTCCGCAGGAGGGAAATGGAAGAACGAATGAGTGGAGGTGAACAGTGATTCTGGAGCGAATGCGAAACGAAGGACGAATCGATGAGTCATTCAGACACGACTCAGAGGAGAGTCCTTCTGCGTTGCGCTTTGTACACACCTGTCCGAGAGACGGTCCCGCACCACTTCCTCAGCACCTTTCCCGTGCTCGGCGTCGACAACGTTCGTCTAAAAAGAGGAAGATGAGGTGAACAGAAACACTCGTTCACCGCTTAACCTGTTTAACAGCTTAAACCATTTACACGTGACCCAATAACTCGTATTGTCTGCGTTAGCAGTCTCCGTAAACATGGTCGCCGTTCGCACTTGCCCGTTCCCTGGGATTCTTCCTCCGATCAGCAATCGGTTTACAATATAACTCGGCCCACGTGATGCAGGTCACGTGACCTGCGTTGGTCTGGGTTCGGTGTTCCACAGGGATTTGTTCGTTTGAAGAGTGAAATATCCAAGAGTTTGATCAACTGGAAACACCCGCTCTCTTTGGGAGCGGCCTGCGGGGATAGTGGGCGTGGTGGGGGGGGAGGAAGGTGGGCGTGGTGGGAGGGATAGTGGGCGTGGTGCGGGGGATAGTGGGCGTGGTGGGAGGGATAGTGGGCGTGGTGGGAGGGATAGTGGGCGTGGTGCGGGGGATAGTGGGCGTGGTGGGAGGGATAGTGGGCGTGGTGCGGGGGGATAGTGGGCGTGGGGAGGGGGATAGTCGGCGTGGTGTGAGGGATAGTGGGCGTGGTGCGGGGGGATAGTGGGCGTGGTGGGGGGGATAGTGGGCGTGCTGGGGGTATAGTGGGCGTGGTGGGGATAGTGGGCGTGGTGGGAGGGATAGTGGGCGTGGTGCGGGGGGATAGTGGGCGTGGTGGGGGGGGGGGAAGGTGGGCGTGGTGGGAGGGATAGTGGGCGTGGTGCGGGGGATAGTGGGCGTGGTGGGAGGGATAGTGGGCGTGGTGCGGGGGGATAGTGGGCGTGGGGAGGGGGATAGTGGGCGTGCTGGGGGTATAGTGGGCGTGCTGGAGCTAATAATGTCCGCTGTCTGCAGCAGAGGTCAGTAAACCACTTGCACTGTGGCACGTGTACAGGTGAGAAGGTAAGTCATCTCGACCTCCCCCTCACAGGTGAGAGGGGATTAATTGTGTGCCCATGACCTGACCCTGGGTACTATCAACATGTATGCAAAATATGGTGGAGATCGGACCAGCACTGTTTGTTCAGATGAACACACATGCACACACACACCACACGCACACACAAACATACTGTTACAGGTGACGGGATTCAAACCAGGGTCCTATATGTCACTCCCGACTAAAGAGTGCTGCAGGTGGTGACGTCAGCGACCCCGAGTCCTATTCACAGCCCGCCAGGCTGAGGCCCGCGAGCTGGCCGAGCGGTTTTGAAAGCTTGACCTGTAGGTTGAGCACAAGGAGTAGAGTTCCAGATAGTCACGCTGACAACTCAGGGGCACGTAAACGTCATGAGTTTCCCATTCGAAATGGAATCTTAACAACACAGCCCCAGGGAACAATGGCACAAAGTGAAACACAATGGAACACAATGAATTTACTCGTATCAAGGGATGGGGCACACTGAAGGCAAAACGACACGAGACGCAAATCGTATCGGGACGACGACGGACTTGATGAAATACAATACAGGCCACACGACCGATACGAAAGGCCGACACAGCGTCACGCACACGGACCCTCTCTCTAAACGCCCTGTCACACCTTGACGATTTAGCCAGCATATGCCGACGTATGAAAAATTTGTCTATAACGCTGGCACACGTCGAATACGTTATGGGTAAGTTTGTATACGTTAAGAGCACGCTGGCATACGTCGTAGCACACCGAGCTGTTAGACAAATTTTCCATGCTTGAAATTTTTCGACGTATGCCAGCGTAAGACTCACACGTTCCGCATACGCTGGCCATAAGTTGTAGGCACGTTACGCGATCGTTGACACACGTTACTTGTAAGTTACTCATAAGTCGAAACACGTCGAGGTAATGGTTAGCGTCATTGTTCCAGACTCACTGTTTTTTTTTCTTCGGTATGACGGTGATGTTGACACTTCGATTTCTAGTGCGGTTATAATATAATATAATTAATAGGCTGCCGCTCAACGATTTAAATCATAACCGCACGAGAAATCGAAGTGTCAACATCACCGTCATACCGAAGAAAAGAAAAAAAACAAAAACAGGGAGTCTGGAACACTGACGCTAACCATTACCTCGACGTGTTTCGACTTATGAGTAACTTACAAGTAACGTGTGTTGACGTGTGTCAACGATCGCGTAACGTGCCTACAACTTATGGCCAGCGTATGAGGAACGTGTGTCATACGCCGAGTACGTCGAAAAATTTTCAACATGCTGAAAATTTGTCGACGTACTCGGCGTACTACGACATATGCCAGCGTCCTTCAGCGTGCTATTAACGTATACAAAACTTACCCATAACGTATTCGACGTGTGCCAGCGTATTCGGCAAATTTTTCATACGTCGGCATACGCTGGCTAAAACGTCAAGGTGTGACAGCGGCTTGACACTTCGATGTCTAGTGCGGTTATGATTTGAATCGTCAAGCCGCAGACTATTAATAGGCTACGCCACGTGATCGTCGGCGATACGCTGCCGCGCTATGCATAAATTAGACTATCATTGGGCATAGATTGTGAACGCCGACAACACGCTCAGCATTCGTTGATATAAGTTATCTATATGTTATCGAAACGTTCTGTGTATGTTCCAAATACGTTATGCATACGTCCAACTTGTTATGAATACGTCCAAAACTGGAAAAAACATCAATAGTTCAGCGTACGCCAGCGTTTTACATACATTTTGATACCTTGCCATACGCTGGCTAAAATGTCAAGGTGTGACAGGGCCCTAACCCAGGGTGAGGAAAGGGAAACAAAGGACGGTACGTGGTGGGGAAAAACAAGAGAACGGCCCGGTCGTCATCTCTGCATCATCCGGACGGCTCGTCTTCAATGCTCTCCTTCGCTTTCCCCTTCATCCATCCCCTCACTCTCAAGGACAGCCGCTTTGAAGCAGCCCACCACTCACCGAGCAACACAGCTACGGTCACTCGAGGCGTCACTGGCATTTCTTCATCCTCAGAACACCACAACTTTCTTCTTCTTCCTCTCTCTCTCTCTCTCTCTCTCTCTCTCTCTCTCTCTCTCTCTCTCTCTCTCTCTCTCTCTCTCTCTCTCTCTCTCTCTCTCTCTCTCTCTCTCTCTCTCTCTCTCTCTCTCTCTCTTCTTTTTACCTCATCTGGAACTTAGTTCCAGGGAGATTATAGAGCCTCGTCCGTCCGTCCACAAATACTTGCAACTTCTTCTCTGAAACTACACATATGATTCCGATGAAACTTGACCACAACCTTCATCACCCATGATGTACCAAAGCTTCGTCGCATTCTGACTGGTGGTGTAACCTGATGTTGCAACCCAGATTTGGTGACATTCTGACTGGTGGTGTAACCTGATGTTGCAACCCAGATTTGGGTGACATCCTGACTGGTGAGTCTGAAGAAGAAGATTTTTGAAGGAATTTACGCGTCAGCCATTTTGACACACTTCCGGTCACATGATCGGCGTGCCCTCTGTAATTTAACATCACGACCCTTTCCCAATGTTGTAACCCAAATTTGGTAGCATTCTGACTGGTGGGTCTGGTGAAGATGTTTGAAATTTTTTTTTCCAAGTTGGCCATTTTGACCGACAAAGTCAGGAGCGGAACGAGCTTTGCAATCGCCATTTCCGAGACCGGTCAGGAGCGGAACGTTGCTGCCAAGTATCAGCCGGTTCGGCCCAGCGGTTTGGCCGGATAAGTCAAAATAGGAGACGGACGGACGGACGGTGCGTGATGACAATACCTCACCTGGAATTTCAATTCCAAATAAGATTAAAAAAAAAAATTCTTCCTCTCTTCACTCCTCCTGCCAGACGGAAAGGGTCGAGTTCTTCGCACAGTTGTGGTTCTGCACACATCAGTGAAAATGCTGTGAGGAGTCAAGTGAGATTGGGAGGGTTGGGAACTTGAAATAAAAGGAAAAATAAATACAAAAAGGTTCGATTTCTGATCCCACAGCCGACCTGGAATTTTTTACGTAATACACCTCAAACGTCACGAATCGTCATGGACACCTCCCTACACTCCCACAACCGTCACAATACCTCGAGAGAATTCCTTACTGAAGATAGTAGGGTGATACCCAAACAATCCCAAGATAATTTATCATTCCCACCCCAACGAACAATCATTGAACATCCATCTCTTCCTCTTTATATTGTGACGGGGCCAGGTATCGGTGGCGAGCACGACCGCAAGAGGGAGCAGTAGTCGGCTCCACCGAACACACCGGAATTGAGGTAGTCCCTTTTGGATAAGTCCGAAAGGCACGGGTCCCTTATTGGACCATGAATCGCCAATAATTCGACCGCGTGGGGAAGGGTCAATTGCCAAACTTCAATATACCTAATTACCCACGCGGACAAAGCTACCGGGGAATTCACACCCTCGACGGACCTCGAGCGGAACGAGCCGTAACCGAGCCCTAACTGTGTGTAACCCGAGCGGAGATTACCAAGGCCCGTCGGACCAAATGAATGAACAATTTACGGCGTTGTCATTTCTCAATACGCACTGTGCCAAGTCAATGAAAGAAACACAGAAACGAGCTGGAACATTTAACAAAAGGGATATTTATTTATAATGGGGCAGGGGAGCATGCAAGAAGGCAGAGTTAACCAAATACTGAAGGAATAGCAATTTACACACACGGCACTTAAACATTTCTACTTCAAAGACAGGCCCACACACAGACACACACCCCCCAAAAAGAAATGGTGGCCACGGCCTTTATTGATACCCCCAGGTCGGAGGGAAGGTGAGCTGGAAGTAAGAATCTGGCTTGGAACTTCCCGCTTCGTGCGGTTCTCGACGATCTGGCCCGGCGGGACTTCAACCCGCAACACGATGCCGCTCCAAGCACCAGATACGGAGGGTAGCGTCGGGCCGTCTCCGGCCGTCCGAGATTGGTCAGGGGGGGGGGGCGGTGCTCATGTCTCCGGCCCTCGACCAGGAAGTCGAGCAGCAATATGTTGCGTTGGCTCCCCATTGGCCGAGAGGCGGCAGACGTGCTCGCACCCCTCGGATTGGCTGAGAGGGGCGCCATGCCCGTATTTGGAGTGAAATCCAAGACGCCAACCTCCAAAGAAACCCCGCCTGGCACATTGGACTCCGCCCACGGCTGTGCTTGACATGCATGCGCGTGGGAAAGGCCGATGGTGAAGAAGCGAAGATGGGCGTTGTTGTTGTTGAAGTTTAAAATGTAAAAATCCTAACGAAAAATAACTCACAGCGCACGTACAATTAATCACCCATTAAACATAGGACGGGACCCTAACTAGAAACACATACTTACCGATAGAGCTGATCTGTCGGACCTGGCTGTTGTGTGCAGTAAGCTTCCAAATTCGCAACAATATATCAAGAGATAAGAGAATGCGTGGGTGTACGTAATAAATGAATAATTACAATTATTAAAACATATATTGTTATTAAAACATATAAAACATATAAAACACCAAACATCATTCCTGTTTTTTAAAACACGAGCGCATGATTAATATCTATTATTCACGTCATAAATTATTGATAATTTGAACACGAGTATGGATCACTCGGATGGAGCCGAGACACACGGACAGGCAGGATGACAATACGATTGGTCAGAGAATGACCAAGGCGAGACACGTGATGAGCTTGAGCTGACATTGAAGAAAGGAAGACATCAAGATCGGACACATCGTCGGCGAACTCACGGCTTCTTCAGTCTTGGCCTCCATTTTGTGTTCCATGTCATCTGCAAACAAAGAGATTGGATTTTCATTTTCATCGCAGAGGGAACTTGGGAGCAGCAACTTCGCTTCACAAGCAAACGCAGAGCCAACCGAGCTTATAACGTCGACTCCCAAACACAGATACACTCAAACACCGATACACCCAAACACCGATACACCCAAACACCCAAGCAACTCAAACAACGATCGATACACCCAAACACCGATACACCCAAACACCTATACACCCAAACACCGATACACTCAAACACCGACACACCCAAACACTGATACACCCAAACACCGATACACCCAAACACCGATACACTCAAACACCGACACACCCAAACACTGATACACCCAAACACCGATACACCCAAACACCGATACACTCAAACACTGACAAACCCAAACACTGATACACCCAAACACCGATACACCCAAACACTGATACACTCAAACACTGACACACGCAAACACAGATACACTCAAACACTGATACACCCAAACACCCAAGCAACTCAAACAACGGCACACAAACAATGATACACCAAAACAATGATACATCCAAACAATGACACACCCAAACATCAACACGCCCAAACAGTGACACACCCAAACGCCGATACACCCAAACACTGATACACCCAAACACCGACACACCCAAACACTGATACACCCAAACACTGATACACACAAACACTGGTACACCCAAACACTGACACACCCAAACACTGACAAACCCAAACACCGATACACCCAAACACTGATACATCCAAACACTGAGACACCCAAACACCGATACACCCAAACACTGATACACCCAAACACTGACACACCCAAGCACCGACACACCCAAACACCGATACACCCAAACACAGACACACCCAAACACCGATACACCCAAACACCGATACACTCAAACACTGATACACCCAAACACCCAAGCAACTCAAACAACGATACACCCAAACACAGATACACCCAAACACCGATACACCCAAACACCGATACACCCAAACACCCAAGCAACTCAAACAACGATACACCCAAACACCGATACACCCAAACACCTATACACCCAAACACCGATACACTCAAACACCGACACACCCAAACACTGATACACCCAAACACCGATACACCCAAACACCGATACACTCAAACACTGACAAACCCAAACACTGATACACCCAAACACCGATACACCCAAACACCAATACACTCAAACACTGATACACCCAAACACCCAAGCAACTCAAACAACGATACACCGAAACAATGATACACCAAAACAATGATACACCCAAACAAGCATACATCCAAACAATGATACACCCAAACAGTGACACACCCAAACACCGATACACCCAAACACTGATACACCCAAACACCGAACCACCCAAACACTGATACACCCAAACACTGATACACACAAACACTGGTACACCCAAACACTGACACACCCAAACACTGACACACCCAAACACCGATACACCCAAACACTGATACACCCAAACACTGACACACCCAAACACCGATACACCCAAACACTGATACACCCAAACACTGACACACCCAAGCACCGACACACCCAAACACCGATACACCCAAACACAGACACACCCAAACACCAATACACCCAAACACCGATACACTCAAACACTGATACACCCAAACACCCAAGCAACTCAAACAACGATACACCCAAACAATGATACACCAAAACAATGATACACCCAAACAAGGATACATCCAAACAATGATACACCCAAACAGTGACACACCCAAACACCGATACACCCAAACACTGATACACCCAAACACCGACACACCCAAACACTGATACACCCAAACACTGATACACACAAACACTGATACACCCAAACACCGATACACTCAAACACTGATACACCCAAACACCCAAGCAACTATACACCCAAACAATGATACACCAAAACAATGATACACCCAAACAAGCACACATGCAAACAATAATACACCCAAACAGTTACACACCCAAACACCGATACACCCAAACACTGATACACCCAAACACCGACACACCCAAACACCGATACACCCAAACACTGATACACACAAACACTGATACACCCAAACACCCAAGCAACTCAAACAACGATACACCCAAACAATGATACACCAAAACAATGATACACCCAAACAAGGATACATCCAAACAATGATACACCCAAACACCGACACACCCAAACACTGACACACCCAAACACTGGTACATCCAAACACTGACACACCCAAACACCGATACACCCAAACACTGATACACCCAAACACCGACACACCCAAACACCGATACACCCAAACACTGATACACCCAAACACTGACACACCCAAACACCGACACACCCAAACACCGATACACCCAAACACCGATACACCCAAACACCGATACACTCAAACACTGACACACCCAAACACCGAAACACTCAAACACTGATACACCCAAACACCGAAGCAACTCAAACAACGATACACCCAAACAATGATACACCAAAACAATGATACACCAAAACAATGATACACCCAAACAAGGATACATCCAAACAATGATACACCCAAACAGTGACACACCCAAACACCGATACACCCAAACACTGATACACCCAAACACTGATACACCCAAACACTGATACACCCAAACATTGATACACACAAACACTGATACACCCAAACACCGATACACTCAAACACCCGAGCGACTCAAACAATGATACACAACACCCAAACAATGATACACCCAAACAATGATACACCCAAACAAGGATACACCTAAACAATGATACACCCAAACAATGATACACCAAAACAATGATACACCCAAACAAGCACACATCCAAACAATGATACACCCAAACAGTGACACACCCAAACACCGATACACCCAAACACTGATACACCCAAACACCGACACACCCAAACACCGATACACCCAAACACTGATACACACAAACACTGATACACCCAAACACCCAAGCAACTCAAACAACGATACACCCAAACAATGATACACCAAAACAATGATACACCCAAACAAGGATACATCCAAACAATGATACACCCAAACACCGACACACCCAAACACTGACACACCCAAACACTGGTACATCCAAACACTGACACACCCAAACACTGATACACCCAAACACTGACACACCCAAACACCGACACACCCAAACACCGATACACCCAAACACTGATACACCCAAACACTGACACACCCAAACACCGACACACCCAAACACTGATACACCCAAACACTGACACACCCAAACACTGATACACCCAAACACTGACACACTCAAACACCGAAACACTCAAACACTGATACACCCAAACACCGAAGCAACTCAAACAACGATACACCCAAACAATGATACACCAAAACAATGATACACCAAAACAATGATACACCCAAACAAGGATACACCCAAACAGTGACACACCCAAACACCGATACACCCAAACACTGATACACCCAAACACTGACACACCCAAACACTGATACATCCAAACACTGATACACACAAACACTGATACACCCAAACACCAATCCACTCAAACACCCAAGCGACTCAAACAATGATACACAACACCCAAACAATGATACACCCAAATAATGATACACCCAAACAAGGATACACCTAAACAATGATACACCCAAACAATGCTACACCCAAACACCAATACACTCAAACACCCGAGCGACTCAAACAATGATAGACAACACCCAAACAATGATAGACCCAAATAATGATACACCCAAACAAGTATACACCTAAACAATGCTACACCCAAACAAGGATACATCCAAACAAGGATACATCCAAACAATGATACCCCCAAACACCGACACACCCAAACACTGACACACCAAAACACTGATACACCCAAACACATACACCTAAACACTGAGACACCCAAACACTGGTACACTCAAACACTGATACACCCAAACACTGACACACCCAAACACCGATACACCCAAACACCGATACACCCAAACACCGATACACCCAAACACTGATACATCCAAACACTGACACACCCAAACACCGATACACCCAAACACTGATACACCCAAACACTGACACACCCAAACACCGATACACCCAAACACTGATACACCCAAACACTGAGACACCCAAACACCGACACACCCAAACACCGATACACCCAAACACTGATACACCCAAACACAGACACACCCAAACACTGACACCCAAAAACACCGATACACCCAAACACTGACACAACCAAACACTGACACACCCACACACCGATACACCCAAACACTGATATACCCAAACACTGACACACCCAAACGCCGACACACCCAAACACTGATACACCCAAACCGACACACCCAAACACCGATACACCCAAACACCGATACACCCAAACACTGACACACCCAAACACCGACACACCCAAACACCGATACACCCAAACACTGATACACCCAAACACTGACACACCCAAACACTGACACACCAAAACGCCGACGCACCCAAACACTGACACACCCAAACACCGACACACCCAAACACTGACACACCCAAACACTGACACACCAAAAACACCAATACACCCAAACACCGACACACCCAAACACTGACACACCCAAACACCGATACACTGGGAATGTATCCTCTGGGAATGGAGGAACATGTATCGCTGATTGTGCCACCGACCAACAAAGGGGTTCATGTCAGCAGTCATGGGACTCGCCGTGTCCACACGGGACGTACCCGGACTCGCCGTGTCCACATGGGACGTACCCGGACTCGCCGTGTCCATGTGGAACGTACCCGGACTTGCCGTGTCCACACGGGACGTACCCGGACTTGCCGTGTCCACACGGGACGTACCCGGACTCGCCGTGTCCACGTGGGACGTACCCTGACTTGCCGTGTCCACCCGGGACGGACCTGGACTCGCCGTGTCCACGCGGGACGTACCCTGACTTGCCGTGTCCACGCGGGACGTACCCAGACTCTCCGTGTCCACATGGGACGTAACCGGACTCGCCGTGTCCACGTGGGACGTACCCGGACTCGCCGTGTCCACACGGGACGTACCCGGACTCGCCGTGTCCATGTGGGACGTATCCGGACTCGCCGTGTCCACGCGGGACGTACCCGGACTCGCCGTGTCCATGTGGGACGTACCCGGACTCGCCGTGTCCACGCGGGACGTACCCGGACTCGCCGTGTCCACGCGGGACGTACCCTGACTTGCCGTGTCCACCCGGGACGGATCCGGACTCGCCGTGTCCACGCGGGACGTACCCTGACTTGCCGTGTCCACGCGGGACGTACCCGGACTCTCCGTGTCCACACAGGATGTACCCGGACTCGCCGTGTCCATGTGGGACGTACCCGGACTCGCCGTGTCCACGCGGGACGTACCCGGACTCGCCGTGTCCACGCGGGACGTACCCTGACTTGCCGTGTCCACCCGGGACGGATCCGGACTCGCCGTGTCCACGCGTGACGTACCCTGACTTGCCGTGTCCACGCGGGACGTACCCGGACTCTCCGTGTCCACACAGGATGTACCCGGACTCACCGTGTCCACACGGGATGTACCCGGACTCGCCATGTTCGAGAAGGACGTGTTGGATCCCAAACTGGAGCCCGACCGGTAGGTTCTCTCTCCCCCTCGTTGTGGACCCTCGTGCCCGCGGGTCTCCGTCCCGGGAACATCGTCAGGGTTTTCACCGATCACGGCGAACCGTCCGAAGGACAGCCATTCACGGACAAGCTCCACCTGGGGTGTTCCCACAGATCCCAGCGGTCCACCTGCCTGTCCCGAACGTCCAGCTCCATCTTGTTGAACCTCTCCCATTCCCTCATCACGTCCATCTTCAGTTCCAGGGATCGGATCCTCCGTTCGACCTTTTCCTCGCTCAATCCGAGCACTTCCCCCCTCGGGGTCCGGGACGAACATTCCCGACGACCCTCGTCGGCCATCTTGGAAATCCATCCGAACCCACGGTCAGTGAGGGCCGCGATCGGTGAGGGCGGCGATCGGTGAGGAAGGCGATCGGTGAGGGCGGCGATCGGTGAGGAAGGCGATCGGTGAGGGCGGCGATCGGTGAGGAAGGCGATCGGTGAGGGCGGCGATCGGCGAGGGCGGCGATCGGCGGTCGGTGAGGACGGCGATCAGTGAACCGAAGAGAAAGATCAGCCGAATATCGAAGAGAAAACCTCCTTCTTTTTCTTCTTCACCAGTCCGCCAGTAACCGTGTCAGCGGTAACGGTTGTCCGAGTCACGAGGCACAGGCTTGACGGGCCAAACGGCCGATTCCTGCGTCGAAGGACCCACAGGTCATAAAACAACAACTATACTCAAAAAGAGGAAGAAGAACCCCCGCTTGGTTTATTAGCCCCGCCCACCAATGTTCCTAAAACAACAACGACACAAAATAAGAGGAAGAAGAAGTGAGTGTGTGGGTCCTGATTCGGGTCATGTCCCTGAACCGGGAGCCTCCTGAGATACTCGAGACCTTTGGTTGTCCTGTGTTGCTGCTTTGAGAGACCATTTGGTGTCGGTGGAGAATCTCCAGACTGTTCCATTTGGGCTGTCCTTTTAATAGTGGGGTTAGAGGTCAGAGTTGGGGTACCAGCGTTAGCCGTTAGAATTCGGGGTTTGGTTCTGGGTCGGGATACCAGGGTTCGAGTTCAGGGATGGGATACCATGGTCAGAGTTTGCGGTTGGGGTACCAGGGTCAGAGTTTGGGGTCGGGGTACCAGGGTCAGAGTTTGGGGTCGGGGTACCAGGGTCAGAGTTTGGGGTCGGAGTACCAGGGTCAGAGTTTGGGGTCGGGGTGTCCAGACAAAGTCTGTCCAAACACAGACAAAGTCACGTCCCATGACGTCATCTCAGGGGTACCAGGGTCAGAGTTTGGGATCGGGGTACCAGGGTCAGAGTTTGGGGTCGGGGTACCAGGATCAGAGTTTGGGGTCAGGGTACCAGGGTCAGAGTTTGGTCTCGGTGTACCAGGGTCAGAGATTGGGTTAGGGGTACCAGGATCAGAGTTCGGGGTCGGGGTACTAGGGTCCGGGGTCGGGGTACCAGGGTCAGAGTTTGGGGTTGGGGTACCAGGGTCAGAGTTTGGGTGGTCAGTGTTTGGGGTCGGGGTGTCCAGACAAAGTCTGTCCAAACACAGACAAAGTCACGTCCCATGACGTCATCTCAGGGGTACCAGGGTCAGAGTTTGGGATCGGGGTACCAGGGTCAGAGTTTGGGGTCGGGGTACCAGGATCAGAGTTTGGGGTCAGGGTACCAGAGTCAGAGTTTGGTCTCGGTGTACCAGGGTCAGAGATTGGGTTAGGGGTACCAGGA
>NC_140982.1:545755-565755 GCF_056783735.1 Eptatretus burgeri | reverse complement strand
CAACCAGTAGCAGACCTCTGGTGACATTCATGATGAGATTTCTCCAAACGTCCCGAAACTGCTCTGCTTTGAGGGAGGCTCTGGCAGAGACGGCTCGGTCGCACCCTTTACGGTTACCCCCATCCATCAGGCACCACGTACAAGGTCTCCCTCTTCGCCTTCTTCCCAGCATGGTTGACTCATCCAGGCTTTCGTTTCCTGCACATGTTGTGTTCAACCAAAGTATGACGTCAGGAAGAAGGGGGATATGCCAACTGTAGGGACTCGGGTGAAAATAGATGGAGACGGACGACGAGGGATGCGGGTAAGGGTGAGGGGTAGGGGAGAACGCAAGGGGGTGGACAAGATGGATGCAGAATAAAAATTTGCATGGGGGGAGAGGGTGTGGGGTGGGTTAACGAGGGTAGAAAAGATCATGGTATTGGATTGGGGACGATCTGAGATGGTGGTGAACAGCTGTCTTGAAGACCTGGAAGGAAGAAAGAGATTGAAGAGAATGTGGAAGATGGTTCCACATGTGGGAAAAAAGAGGAACAACTGAGTGGAGGTGAGCAGTGATCCTGGATTTTGGGAGTTGAAGGGGATGTTGGATTTAGGTGAGGAGGTTGATGTTGGACCGTGTGCATTCTGCAGAAACCTGGGGGGGGACAAAGGACAGAGAGGGCACATGGTGCAATACCACACAGAGAGACTACCGACCTGTCTGAGATGACGTCGTGATCGACCCACAGACTCAGCTTCATCACGGGAGATTCCAATGATCTTGAATGCCTTGGTTTCCATGACGTCAAGCTGAGCAAGATGTGAGGAAGGAGAGCCAGTCCAGAGGGGACAATAGTGCTCCATGAAGCTGCGGATGAGGACCTTGCAGGTGGACAGGACTTCAGGTGTGTCAAGGAAGGACTTTGTACAATGGAGGACGCCAAGTCGGCGGCTGGATTTGGGGCAGACGTTGAAATGTGGTTTGCCCAAGAAAGATCATGGGTGTTGGTGAGACGCAGGAGTTTATAAGACTGAACCTCTTCGAGAGGGTTGTTGGGAAAGTAGATCTCATGTCTGACATTGAGGGACTCCATCCGTTGGTGGGAAAGTAGAAACAGCGTGTCCAAGATGGAGTGACCCGGTATGAATCCAATTGATGATCTGAGATGAGGTTGTTGGCGAAGAGGAAGGATTTCATGTCAACTGCGATGATGGATTCCATGACCTTGCTGATGATTGGAAGTTAGCTGAAAGCTGTGTAGTTGAGGGGATCCGTTTTTGCATCTTATTTATGGAATGCTGAGATGTTGGCTGACTTCCAAGAAGATGTAAGATGACCTATGGCAAATGTTAGGGTTTAAAGGGCAGAGAGAGGATGTGCAAGAGCAGCAGAGCAGGATTTTAGGACACGTGAGCCGATGTCCAGCAGCAGAGTCAGAGTCGAGGGTTGTCAGAAACTTTTCTACCTTTTCAGGTGCAAAAGACACAGAGTCGAGGAGCAGTCGCATATGACAGGGAAGGATGGGCACCACGAGCGAGGGGTTGGAGACGCACGATTTGGAAGCAAACACCGACTTGAGGCGTTCGGCCTTCTCACGAGCAGAGTCGGCTGTGGTGCCATTTGAAGAGAGTGGAGGTGTCACCCAAGATGGAAGGGGAGCATACTCCAGAGACAGACTTAACAAGGCACCACCAGGTTTTGGAGGAGGGACACAAGTTTGAAAGCTCATTCTTGAGATTGGACAGATGTTGTTTTCTGGCTCCCCTGAGAGGAGACACACACTTGTTGCGGACTTGTAATGATCTGAGGTTGCCTTCGGTCGGATTTGTCCTTGCATGAGGAGAATGGAAGTTTTTTCAGGGCAACGACCTCACCACATGATTCAGTGCACCGCGGGTAAGATAACCGAAGACGAGATTGGATGGATCTGGGCATAAGGTGGAGCAGATTTCTGTGGAAGAATTCCCAAACTGAGTTAATATCAGGGGATCCCACAAACCGAGCCCTTCATTGACTTCATATCAGGGGATCCTGCAACGCCAACGACAAACTAATCGGTCAAATCCATCCGGTGATAATGGCATAATAATAATCATAATATTATGGCATCGTCATCAGCACACAAAAGCAAAACGAACAGGCCTACCTAAACCCCAATTTAACTTAATTAATCATAAAATCCCATCCAGTTGATAACAACAGGTGACAGTGGATGTCACCTGCTGCCCAGTTCCTAATGCGAAACTACCTGACCATTTTCACAGGCTACCTGTCCTCCATATTACATATCTCGTCACAGGTGTCTGAGTGGAACGTTCGCATAAACACAACATGAACATTGTCACCTTATCAACCATCCTGGCAAGGCCATGACATTACAATTACCTGCAGGTGCCTCGATTCGGCAGCGGGGAGGTTTAATAATGTGGTGGTGGTTTATCAGTGTGTTCGTGCCCGCAGTAAAACAAAGTCGCCAAATAAATTCTTTATTTGGGCACCTCCCTTGACCTCCCACCCCAAAGCACCACGACAGCTCACATGGCTGTACATCGCACCGGAGGGACTCACCCATGCGGCACTCTTTGGCCGACACGTATCACACTTTAACCCTTTCCACCCGGTCCACGTGCTTGGCTCTTATGGTCACTCTTGACCGTCGCTGATACCAATTGCCCGACTCACCTGCATACCCCGAAAGCAAATCACGGTGAGTCGTGACAAATGGCGAAAGGTAAATTCAGCTTTTCCAATTACCACCAGGGAGGTTGTTCAATAATGTCAGCACCTGCCGCAGCCAATGTTCTGTGCAGCCCGTGGCAATTACAACTCACGGCTGTCTTCCCAAACTGAGAACCCATTAATCATAGCGGACCGTCTGTGGAAGGCGATGCGGGCCTCACCCGGCCTTTCCCAATCATTTCCAATTTCACGCCATAACATTCCACAGATGCTCCGGTGGGTGGTACTTAAACTCAGGCCCATGGCAGGTTTCCACATGCTGGCTGTCCTGGAGCCTCAGGGAGAGGCTGCTGGACTGCATGCCTGGGTGGTCACCTCCACAAGCCCTTACTGGACCTCGGTGGTGCCGCCACCAAGGAACAGCCCCGCAACACGTCCCCTGAGTGGTCTTCACGGCGAACCATGACGGGGCCAATGTTGCGCATTCCCTCATCCCGACTTGCGTCTGTTGACCGCCAAATCTGAACCGCTTATTGAGCCTCTTGTCCACCCTTTCCCCCGAATACTTTGTTTATAAACCTCCCTTTTAGTTACAAGAAGCGATTTACCGTTTTCTTGCCTTCCTGCACGAACACCGCCAGGTTCGGCTTCATTTGGGTGATCTTTCGTAATCTGTAAGATCGCAACGTCGTAAAGTTAAACACAGTTTCGGTCACTAGCGGGGTCTTCACTTCACCCTCAGTCAATGGAAGTGTTTTCTGGAGCGAAGTCCCCGTGTTGTCAGCTCTCTCTGTGTGCACGTATCTGTCGTGTGTGTCCCAACAGCGCTTCCACGAGGTACGTACACAAACTGGAAGCTCAGCGAGTTCATCGGGTAGCAAACGGATGGAGTCCGCGCCGAGTGTTTCGACGTTCCCAAAGTCGATGTAAAGCACATTGTACTTAGCTTCGGCAGCATTGGTATCTTCAAGCGTGGCACGGCACCATGTCTGTTCATACAGGAACAAAATAGGAGGATAAGAGGAGAGTTGGGGGGGGTGGGAGTGGATCATTGACCATTAATCCCTTTTCGAGCGTTCAAAGACTTCAACCAACAAGATAAGCAAAAAAATCCAAGATATGCTAACTGATTATATTCTTCAATCGAATGTACCTTGACTGACCTCAAGGCACTAACTCCTTTAATCCTTAAAATTGGCTTGGCCTGGAAAATAGCAAGTTTTCAGATCACAGCTTCAGCCACGATCCGGTTGAACCAGTCCGAGTTATTCATGAGCGCCCACGCAGGCGGGAGGTCGAATATCAAAACAGATAAGGGACACTGGGGATTCAATTCCAGAGTGTGGGGGTGAGTGCGGGGGTAAGGGGAGGGGGGGGTTGGTCGAGCTGCTGAAAGCCACACTCACGACTGGCACTCTGTAAAACACGGGCCTTGCACGTAGGTGAGTTATCGCACCTTTGGTAAACGTCCCTAACATCCCTTGAAGACCCGATGACCTGGCTGGGATGGTGTTCACTTGTGATTGTGAATTTGTGAGCCGCATATAGTCAATCAGTGGGATTCCCTTGTCAACAAAGCTTTGGACAAAATTGTAACCCGAAACAAATGTGTGTTCATAAATCAAAGAATAAACTCAAAGTGCCCACCTGATCAATTGTGTAACATCCAAGAAAAACCTCTCCTGGGATGGGGTGGTGGCCCGGTGGAGCAGAATTGCTCGGGAACTGATAATGTTGAACATGATGCAGAGCTTCAGAGAGCAAACTCATCATGGGCATGACATAGAAGCAGCTTGCGTTTCGCCACTCGGATATGAGGCACTGTGTAGTGGAAGAGGTTATCCTTCATGAATGCGTGGGTAACACAAAAACAAACCACACACTTCGACTTTTTGCAAACAAATTGTTCTTCACTCCAGTTATAATCGGTCGTTCAGCTTGTTACAGTCAGCAATTTAACGCCATAACATTCCACAAATGTTTCGGTGGGTGGTGCTCAAACTCAGGTCCACTTGGAGTGGACACGTGGTCAAAACTTCGAGCTGAACAGTCAATAGTTTGTCGGAGGATGGTCCTCGGAGACCGTACCCCGTCCGCCGGTAAAGCGGAACTGATCTTTACTTCGGTTTCCAGCGAACAGAAACTGAAAAGAGATCTGTCGCTGACGGTGGTTCCCCCATTTGAAAACAATTGGGGCCGAGCAGGAACCAAGGGGAAACGCACCGCAAATTTAACCCTCATAGCAAGGTTTGGTGCCAAACAAGGCCGGCACGCCGGTGGTGAGAAAACAGGCGATAATTATAAAGAAACGGGGTGGGAGAACAATATAGGCAAGAGATTGATATTTATTTTGAAACAATTAATCCCTAAGCGCCCACAACACTGTGACGGCTTGGAGCGGAACCTTCACCACTCTGACCAGGAAGAGATCACAAGACAGAAAAACCTTTTCCCTGTACGATGATTGTGTGGGGTGGCAAAGTTTAGCGAGGTGGTCCCTGTAAGAGAGAGAGAGAGGTATGATCCGTGAAACACGAACCAACGCCCCGCTACGGAGCACCAGTCCGACAGTTTACGGTCAGAGCGGGAGTCAAACCCAGACGAGACAGCTCGGAGGTCGGTACGTTTCCTCTGCACCACACGTGTCCGTGTACATGCACACATGTGATGATACGAGCGATGAAAACCACACGTACCAGTTGTATGCGTCCGGCCTCCATGTTCAAAAACTTCATGTCACGCAGCTTGATTCGCTTCGACCCCGGAAGTTCCACAGGGGGGACCTGCGCAGAGGTTTTGCATTGACAATGTGGTAATTATAAAACATCAATGGTGGTTTCTTTCACTCTCGCGGTTACATCCAGCGCATGACGGTTATGCAACCTCTCGACATCAATAACCATAAAGGTAATCAATAAAATGTCTTAAAAATCACCTGGAAGTTTCTTCGTCTTCACTTTTTATCATTTACCAATCCCTCTGATGAGCAACCAAGACACGGATGTGTAAGAGGAAATGAATGAAGTATCTTATCACCTCCCCCACCGAAAGTGCATGGAAGTTCTGTTTTCACCCGTCTGTCTGTCTCTTTGTCTGTCTGTCTGTGAGGAGGTTACCTCAAAAGGTTATGGACGGATTCGGACGAAAATTGAGGGACATGTTGTGCGTTTGCCAAGGACCGATTGATGCGATTTTGGTGAAGATCCAGATCCAGATGCAGATGCGGAGTCGACAATTATTTAATTTTGTTCAGTGATTCTTCACCATTGAGAGATGGGGCAAAACACGATATGTAGCATTTCTTATTGTTTCGGATTTGGAAGCCTCCTGCACACAGACAGTCAGCAGTCCCCGCAGTTCAGTAATTTCGATAAGTATGTGTTATAGTTAGGGTCCCGTCCTTCTGTCTGATAGGTTAATTTCATGTGTGCACTGCGGGTTTCTTTTATAGTCAGTTTTTTTTGTCCATCTTAAATCCCACATTGGGCGCCGTATCCTCGTCGCCGAGTCTGGAGTCTCGGCTGCTCGCCATCCAAGCTCCCACGGACCACGGGTCCCACACGTGCAGTCGCGGGCCTAACCGCACGAGGCGGCCAGGTACCGACAGTACCCTGGTCCCCAGCTCGCCTTCCTTCCTGGGCTGAGGGGCCAAATAAAGACCCGACGGGGTCCATTTATTTTGTGTGTGTGTGTGTGTGTGTGTGTGTGTGTGTGTGTGTGTGTGTGTGTGTGTGTGTGTGTGTGTGTCTGTGGCGCCCGTCCTGTAAGTAGAGACTGTTAAGTTCCTGTATTCATTGTAAATTGCATTTCCTTTATTCGGATAACTCTGCTCTGTGTCTCCCTCCCTTATAAATAAACCCTCTTGTGAAAAGTTCCAGTTCCTTGCCCGTGTTTTCTTCCATAGACTCAGCACGGTGCGGGCTTGAGAAATAGTGAGGCGGTCGGTGCCGTAAGTTGTCATTGGGTCCGACGGACTTTGGTAATTCCGCTCAGTTTCACCGGACCAAGGTCGGTAGAGCGACCCGGTTCGACAGAGTCCGTTGAGGGTGTGAGTAATTTGACGACGTGGGTACTCAGGTATATTGAAATTTGTCTATTAACCCTACCCCACGCCGTCAGAGAATTGGCGAGCACGGTCCGCTAAGGGACCCGTGACCTTTCGGACTTATCCGAGAGTCACGACATAAATTCCGGGGTGTTGGGTGGAGACGACCCTGCTGCTCCCCCTCGTGGTCGATTATCGCCACCGAATCCCGGCCCACAACATTATTCTTCTTTTAACAACCACCATTATCCTACCTTTCTTGTGGGGTCTGTCGGGGGAAGCTTGGCTCGAGTCTTCATGAATCGGCTGGCCAGGCCTGACATTCGACTAGCTCAGGCAGGAATTCACAATTTGGCCATGGTGCTGGCGATAGCTCACCTACTCTTCGCGAAGGACACCATGGAAACAATCTTCCAGCGTATAGAAACTGAAAAGAGATCTGTCGCCGACGGTGGTTCCCCCATTTGAAAACAATTGGGGCCGAGCATGAACCAAGAGGAAACGGACCGCAAATTTAACCCTCATAGCAAGGTTTGGTGCCAAATTCCCATCGGCTGTGGGTTTGACTCAGGTCGTGGTGAACAAAATCTCAACCTCGCTCCAGGCCGACACGCCAGTGGTGAGAAAACAGGCTATAATTAGAAAAAATTGGGGTGGGAGAACAAGATAGGCAAGAGACTGATATTTATTTTGAAACAATTAATCCCAAAGGGCCCACAACACTGTGACGGCTTGGAGCGGAACCTTCACCACTCCAACCAGGAAGAGATCACAAGACAGAAAAACCTTTTCCCTGTACGATGATTGTGTGGGGTGGCAAAGTTCAGCGAGGTGGTCCCCGTAAGAGAGAGGTATGATCCGCGAAACACGAACCAACGCTCCTCTACGGAGCACCAGTCCGACAGTTCACGGTCAGAGCGGGAGTAAAACCCAGACGAAACAGCTCGGAGGTCGGTACGTTTCCTCTGCACCACACGTGTCCGTGTACATACACACATGTAATGATACGATCGATGAAAACCACACGTACCAGTTGTTTGCGTCCGGCCTCCACGTTCAAGGACTTCATGTCAGGCAGCTTGGCTTCCTTCGACCCCGGAAGTTCCACAGGGGGGACCTGCACAGAGGTTTGCATTGACAATGTGGTAATTATAAAACATCAATGGTGGTTTCTTTCACTCGCGGTTTCATCCGTCGCATGACGGTTACGCAACCTCTCGACATCAATAACCATCGAGGTGATCAATAAAATGTCTTAAAAATCACCTGGAAGTTTCTTCGTCTTCACTTTTTATGATTTACAAATCCCTCTGATAAGCAACCAAGACATCGATTTGTTAGAGGAAATGAATTTAATATTGTTGTGGTGCCGGGCGTCGGCGGCGAGCACGACCGCTTGGTGGAGCAGTAGAGTCGGCTCCACCGAACACGCGGAATCTAGATCGTACCATTCCGATAACTCCGAAGGTACGGGACCCTTACAGGACCGTGAATCGTCAATAATTCAACCGCGTGGGACAGGGTTATTTGCCAAACTTCAAAATACCTGGAGGCCCACGTGGCGAGCCACCGAGGATTCATACCCTCGACGGAGCTCGAATGGGACGAGCCGTTACCGTGCTCGACCCGTGCGTAACCCGAGCGGATGGTTACCGAGGTCCCGTCGGTCCAAATGCACAACCACAGCAGCGACGGCCTTTTTAATCCACCAACACGCACCGTGGGGAACCAATGAAGGAAAGGACAAGGACGAGCTGAAACATTTAACAATAGGGATATTTATTTACAAAGCAAGGAGGGAACACACAAAGAGCAGAGTTAAACCGACTAAGAGAAATGCAAGTATGTACAAGGCACTTAAACAATTGCTACTTATAGACTGGGCCCACAGACACACACATGCACACACCCAAAATAAATGGTGGCCATGGCCTTTATTTGGCCCTTCAGCTCGGGAGGGAAGGTGAGCCAAAGCGGAGAACCTGTCTCGCACCGCTCTGCCTGGTACGGTTTTCGATGATCCGGTTCGGCGGGACTCAAACCCACAACACAGTGCAATGATGGACGCCAGCCGGCGCGAAGGTGGATCAGACAGAACGCCGGCAGGCCAGACGAGACGACCAGGTGACGAGGCCAAAAAGGTGACAAGACCTCTACGAGGCGACCAGGCGACGAGACCTCTACAAGGCGACCAGGTGACGCGACCTGAACAAGACGACCAGGCGACGAGATCTCTGCAAGGCGACCAAGCGACGAGACCTCTTCAAGGCGACGAGGCTGACAAGGTGAACAGACGACCTTGACTTTCTTCTGCATCAGACCGAATGCCCTGAACACTTATTCACCCCTTCTCCAGAGGGGAGGAGAGGCCTCCTCGGACCCGCTCTCCTCACTTGACCGTTTTGGTGCGCAATTGCGCTCGTCGCCCCGTGATTGGCCGAAAGAGGCGCCAAGTCCACTGATTGGACCAGGGGGGGGGCGTGGCGGCCGTCACGGCAGACCACCCCTCAAACAGGGAGAGTAACATTGTCCTGCGTTGTGGCACTCATTGGCCGACTGACGGCAACCTCGCTCGCATCTCCCTGATTGGTCGAGAGCCACCGCAAGGTCCCTCCTTGAACTCTGCCCACCGCGGGCGCTGTGACGTCGGGTTGAGGAAGCGAGGTGAAGGCGTGTTATTGTTGTTGTTATTATAAGTGTAAAAATGTAAAAGAAAACCCTGACTATCAAAATAACTCCGCAGCGCATGAACATTTAAATCCCATTAGACAAAGGGGAAAGGGAGCTATCTATCCACATTTACTTATCGAAATAACTGAGCTATGGGGACCTGAATGTTGAGTGCTCATGGCTTCCAGATTCGCAACAGTATCATATCACCTCCCCACCGAAAGTTCATGGAAGTTATGGTTTCACCCCTGTCTGTCTTGTCTGTCTATTTGTCTATCTGTCTGTCTGTGAGGAGGTTACCTCAAAAAGTTATGGACAGATTCGGACGAAAATTGGTGGACAGGTTGTGTGTTTGCCAAGGACCAATTGATGCGATTTTGGTGAAGATGCGGATCCAGATGCGGAGTCGAGAGTTATTTAATTTTGTTCAGTGATTCTTCACCATTGAGAGACGGAGCCAAAAACGATATGAAGCACTTCTTCTTTTAACAACCATCATTATCCTACCTTTCTTGTGGGGTCTGTCGGGGGAAGCTTGGCTCGAGTCTTCATGAATCGGCTGGCCAGGCCTGACGTTCGACTTACTCGGGCAGGAATTCACAATTTGGCCATGGTGCTGGCGATAGCTCGCCCACTCTTGGTGAAGGACACCATGGAAACAATCTTCCAGCGTACAGAAACGGAAAAGAGATCTGTCGCCAACGGTGGTTCCCCCATTTGAAAACAATTGGGGCCGAGCATGAACCAAGGGGAAACGCACCGCAAATTTAACCCTCATAGCAAGGTTTAGTGCCAAACAAGGCCGACACGCTGGTGGTGAGAAAACAGGCTATAACTAGAGGGGGAGCACTCGGTAGAGTGCAAAACCTCCACCGCCAATACTGCTCGATCAGTCAAATGAACCTGATATCCTATTTATTCAATTTGACGTCAACAGTGCTCACAGAGTTATAGTTTGCAACTTTCCCTTTTACTTTTAACTTTTACATACTCAATTCATTCGTCACAACGAGATTCCTTGAGACAGAAATTGATTTGACGTGGGTATATCCACCTGAAGTTCCAAAATCAGCCGCAATTATAATTTTGGCATGTTTTTTGTTGGAAATCACTTAAAACATGTAGAAATGCAAAAAAAAAAAATCGAAATTTTGTTAAAAAAAAAAGTTGCAAAAATTCTTTTCTCTTACAATTTTTTTTGGGGGCGGGGGTTGGAAATCACTTAAAACATGTAGAAATGCAAAAAAAACAAAAACAAATATTTTTTCAAAATGGCCGCCATAGCGGCCATATTGGATTTTCGACCGAGTCCAAAATCTAATGGCATGATCCGTGGACCAGACCGAACCCCCCCACCAAGTTTCGTCGAAATCCGTCGAGGAGTTTTTCCGTAATACTGTTCACAAACAAACAAACAAACAAACAGAAAGGGGTGAAAACGGTAACCTCCGATCTTCGATGGCGGAGGTTAACTCAAGGGGGAGCACTCGGGAGAGTGCAAAATCTCTGCCGCCAATACTGCTGGGTCACTCAAGTGAACCGAATATCTTATTCATTAAATATGATGTCAACAGTGCTGACAGTTATTGTTCTTTACTCCAACATTTTTTTTTGGGGAGGGGGTTGAAAAATACAAAAAACATGTCGAAATGCAAAAAAAAGAAATCGAAATTTTGTTGAAAAAAAAGTTGCAAAAATGTTTTTTTCTCGAACAATTTTTTTTTGGGGGGGGGGGTTGGATATCACTTAAAACATGTAGAAATGCAAAAAAAAAATTTTCTCGAAATTTTTTTTGGGGGTTTGGAAATCACTTAAAACATGAAATGCAAAAACAATTTTTTTTCTCTAAAAAATTTTTTTTGGGAGGGGGGGTTGGAAATCACTTAAAACGTGTAGAAATGCAAAAAAAAGAAATCGAAATTTTGTTGAAAAAAAAGTAAAAAAATTTTTTTCTCTTAATTTTTTTTTGGGGGGGGGGGTTTGGAAATCACTTAAAACATGTGGAAATGCAAAAAATATATATTTTCGCAAACAATTTTTTTTGGGGGGGGGTTGGAAATCACTTAAAACATGTATAAATGCAAAAAAAAATAATTTTTTTCTCTAACTTTTTTTTTGGGGGGGGGACCAAGTCAAAAATCTAATGGCATGATCCTTGGACCATACCTAACCCCCCCACCAAGTTTCGTCGAAATCCGTGAGGAGTTTTTCCGTAATACTGTTCACAAACAAACAAACAGAAAGGGGTGAAAACAGTAACCTCCGATCTTCGATGGCGGAGGTTAATTATAAAGAAATGGGGTGGGAGAACAAGATAGGCAAGAGGCTGATATTTATTTTGAAACAATTAATCCCTAAGAGCCCACAACACTGTGACGGCTTGGAGCGGAACCTTCACCACTTCAACCAGGAAGAGATCACAAGACAGAAAAACCTTTTCCCTGTACGATGATTGTGTGGGGTGGCAAAGTTCAGCGAGGTGGTCCCCATAAGAGAGAGGTATGATCCGCGAAACACGAACCAACGCCCCGCTACGGAGCACCAGTCCGACAGTTTACGGTCAGAGCGGGAGTCAAACCCAGACGACACAGCTCGGAGGTCGGTACGTTTCCTCTGCACCACACGTGTCCGTGTACATACACACATGTAATGATACGAGCGATGAAAACCACACGTACCAGTTGTATGCGTCCGGCCTCCACGTTCAAGGACTTCATGTCAGGCAGCTTGATTTCTTTCGACCCCGGAAGTTCCACAGGGGGGACCTGCACAGAGGTTTGCATTGACAATGTGGTAATTATAAAACATCAATGGTGGTTTCTTTCACTCTCGCGGTTACATCCAGCGCATGACGGTTACGCAACCTCTCGACATCAATAACCATAGAGGTGATCAATAAAATGTCTTAAAAATCACCTGGAAGTTTCTTCGTCTTCACTTTTTATCATTTACAAATCCCTCTGATAAGCAACCAAGACAGATGTGTAAGAGGAAATGAATGAAGTATCTTATCACCTCCCCCATCGAAAGTGCATGGAAGTTATGGTTTCACCCCTGTCTCTCTGTCTGTCTGTCTGTCTGTCTGTCTGTTTGTCTATCTGTCTGTCTGTGAGGAGGTTACCTCAAAAAGTTATGGACGGATTCGGACGAAAATTGGTGGACAGGTTGGGTGTTTGCCAAGGACCAATTGATTCGATTTTGGTGAATTGCATGGGGTGTTACATCAAATGCTACATGGGGTGTGGATGGGAGATGAGATGTGCTGGGAGGATGGAGGATTGGGAGGGGGGTGGGGTCGCAGAATTAGGAGTTCTCAATTAAACGACAACTCAACAGAACTTATCCCTTCGTGACAACAATACTCTACCGGACTACATCTCTTATCGTACAAAAGGAGAAAACAATAATCCTGCAGCTGTAAAGATTCAAAGGATAACTAAATAATTGATCATAAAAGTGTTACCAGTGTCAGCACAACATAACATTGTATCGGATTCCATAAACACATAAATAAACAAACATTTTTTTTTCTTCTGAATAAGGTCCTTGAGGGTCAAACCGGTGACAACATTCTTTCCAAGCGTGTGACACGTACCTCATCCTTTTCATGATCTGTTGATTTTGCGAACATCACAGCGAGGCACCTCGAGCCGATTTTATAGCCATTGAAAAGACTGATGGCCGCCACCGCTTCATCAGATGTCGCGTAAGTCACAAACCTGCAAACGGACATACGTGGACGACCGGGTTGGAGCGATTTTTTAAAAAAGGTAAATATCCAAGCTTATCTCTCAAGAGTTCACCGACATAGGAAGTAATCTCTTAGCATCAGGAGCTGAATTATAATGTAGATCGTCTTCGAACCTCAAGCAGCAGGTTTCCGGCCTCTTAGCCAGTCGGTTATAGTCAAGGCTCGACAAGAAAAAAAAACAAACCCGGGCAGTGAGTAGTCAGCAAAGGCCGACAGGCCTAATGTGTTCGGCCCACCAGAAAACCAAGATGGTGGCCATGTCATTTAGTCTGGGTGCCATGGTGGGTGGAGTCAAGCCACCAATGTGGGTGTGGTCCAGCAGCTGTCCGACCAATGGGTGCACATGTCAAATATCGACCCCCAACAACAACAACAACAACAACAACAACAACAACGCAGAGCTCTTGTCGAGACCTGTGATGACGTATCGCAGGTAAAAATGAAGATACCGAAGAAACTTTTTTTTTGCAATTTTTCTTACACTCTGTGTGTGTGCACTGGAAAGGTGTGTCATCGTTACTGGTGTAGTATCAGCACGTGTGGGTATTCCTTCCATCAAAGGGAGCAAGGACGACGACTCGGCTATTGAGAAACTCTTGCCTGAGGATGGGCGGACGTCAATTCAAGGTACTTGAGATGGTCGAGAATCGTCAAATCAAACGAAAGATCAAATCCTGCATTTGGTCATCATAAGGAACCCGGAGAAGCAAAGAGCAAAGAAAGAGTCATCAGGAAGAACCAATCCAGGCACAGCCAAGTGAGCTTCACAGAAGAACTGTAAGAATTCATGTCTCCCTCGATAAAGAAAGAGAGAAATCAAAAGCAAAAGAGGGACAAAAGAGAGGAAAATGAACAAAAAGAAAAGAAAAGAAAAAAAACAAGAATTAGCATGAATGAAGAGAAATGTGAAGAAGTCGAAAGAAAGTGTGAAAGACTGAAGAGAGACGTGAAAGAGAGAAAGGAACGAAGAAAAAAGATGTCGGGAAGAACCCGGATCGACGGGTTTCAGCAGTTACACCCGAGGTTCAAACGCAGCAACAGGTGTAAGCTACCTGAGGTCCTTCGGCAGGGAAGCTCAGTCTGCACAGCATCGGGATATGATACAAACATGATCAGATGAAAGACCAAAGACTGCGAAGTCAACAACCATGCATCGCATTGTCACGGAGGGTCTGGAGGGAAAAGAAAGGTGGTGGTGTAATGGGTGATAGATCTTCATGGAGGGGCAGAAATGGAACGGCACTTTCCTGGAGACAAAGCCTGGTGCCACAAGTATGAGACAGACCTGATGTTTCGTCCAACGCAGTGGAAATTGACGACGGTTCTATGTCCGAAAAAGGTCAAACGTACAACAAGGACCCATATGATGTTGTGTGATCATCCTAGATCCACGCTGCGCTAAAATGGTCCAGCTCTTCTGAACGATGCCACCCTCCTCCACGACATTGCTGCACTGCGTGTAAAACAGTGTCCGCTACCCGTTCGTCCTGGGGGTGGAATGTTCTGTTGTGACTTCCATATCTACCGGATCAAAGTCTCTGACACTTCTAAACATTCCGTGAAATGAAAAACAAAACAAGAAAAAGAACAATCAGAGATTGCAGACCCTCACTCGGACTTGTTTTGTGTGGTGTTTGTGTCGTGGTGTGTTATGTCATTAAATTAATTAAATTAAAATCATATGGAAGACCAAATAGGTGCAGTCCTGCATCAGAAGGAACCCGAACAAGGAAAAAGCAAAGATGAAGTCATCAGGAGGAACCTGGATAGGATTCGTGTTTCACCTGCTACTCCTCTACCCTCAAACCCACCCAGACACAGCCAAGTGTTCCTCATTAAAAAATAATAATAATAATAAAAAAACAAAAAGAACCCAGATTTAAAAAAATAATTAATTATGGCTGCCACCATGCGTGCGGCTGCCACCATGCGTGCCACCATGCGTGCGATTAAAAATAATTAATTATGGCTGCCACCATGCGTGCCACCATGCGTGCGATTAAAAATAATTAACACCATGCGTGCGATCAAGTCGAAATTTAAAACACGTACTCCCCATCTCTACAAGATCATAATTGTGAATTTTCAGGTCAATTAATTGAGCGGTTCGAGAGAAAACATTATTTAATATTCCTCTTCAATCAAATATGGCTGCCAAACCATGTGACCCATCAATTATTCCTCAACAAACTTGTACACCCAAGGCTAGGGAAACATTTCCGTGAAGTTTTCCATCGATCTGTCCAGCCGTTCTGGAGAAGAAGACCTTCATACATTCCTCGTGGATAGGCGGTCATACGTGTAAAGTTTTGCCTCGATCTGGTTCAGCCGCTTCGGAGAAGAAGATTTTTGAAGGTTAAAAAAAGGCTTGCAAATCACATCTATGACGTCATAATTCTGATTAAATCCTTCCAAATGTTCACCTGCATCCTTCAACGCTTACCCGAAGGTGAAGGTGAACTTCGGGTTCTTTGGGCGCACCTTCCTCGCGATAAAAATCTCCCCAGCTTGCCGGAACAGGGATTGCAAAGCTTTCTGCAAAGCAAACAACATCTCACACACCACTGAACCCAACACCGGACAACTGCGGACAAGGAACAGATTTCAAATGGGACTTCATTTATTTAATTTATATTTTCATTCGCGAGACCGAGGCTCGTGGAAGAGCGAAGTCGGTGGGGCTTCGGGGGGGGGGCAACCTGAGAGTCGTGCGACAGTTATACACAAGAAGTAAGGAGAAGAATTAGGAGGAAACGAGGACGGTTCAGTGCGGTTAATGGGGGAAGAAAAGATCACGGGTAGGAATTGGGGAGGGGGGTGACGTAACATGGTGATGGTACACCACTTTCCTCAAGGGAAGAGTGGAGGTGATTTGAGGAGTCACACCAGGTGGGGGTTCCTGGAGGAACAGGTGCACATAACACGGGAGGAGCTGGGGAGTGTCGGAGAGTTGAAGGAGCTAAACCAGCGGAGAGGGCGAATACAAACACGCAGTAAAGCCTACCTTTTGGGGATTTATGTTCTTACAATGTCATGCAGTGGTGAAGGGATCATGGAAGAGCGGTTTGAGAGAGAGGATGGGAAAGTGAGAAAATTGAAATGAAGAGTCAGGAAGCCCTTTGCTGAACTTCCGAGCACGGCAGATCAAATGGAATTGGGTGGGTTTGGGAGACCATGAGGAAGAAGAAGAAGAAGCCTTGTCAAGATTTTCCGGACTTAATGGACACTTCTTCTTCTTCTTCTTTTTTAAGACCGCAATTATCCTGATGTTGTTGTGGGGTCGGCTGGGGGAAGCTTGGCGCAAGTCTTTCACGATTCGGCTGGCCAGGCCTGACGTTTGACTAAAGTGAGAGCAGGAATTTGTAATTAGTTCAGGGTGCCAGTGACAGTTGCCTTATTTTTCACGAAAGACACCGTGTGCCAAGTTTGAACTAAATCGGACCACACGCACGTCCGACAAATGCTTCGGGACGCGTTTAAGTAACAAAATGTCCACCAGTCGGACATCTTGGATCTGATCTGAGAAAAAGAATGAGGCGCATATGTAAGCCCTCATTCATGATCATGATTCATGGTTGTTCTTTTTCACAACTAAAATGGCCGCCAGTCTACCAGTCGGCCATCTTCGATCAGATCGCAAAATGAAGTGAGACCGCCATCTGGTGGACGACACGTCAGCACCACCCCAACACACACAACCGCAATCTGACCCGGGAATGTGACCCCGTGGTTTCCCTCCTATCACCAAAGAGTCGGGGTCCAGAAGGCTTTGCCCCAATCCCATCATCCGGTGAGCCGCCCTGAAGAGGGGAAGCTGCACAGGAGGTTCTCCCACGGAGTGGGTTTTCAGATTTTTTTTGTGATTTTAGTACGTTTTGCGGAATGTCAGTGTTTGACGGTGGCTGGAGTGCAAATCCTGCCACCAACCTCCTCGTAAACGGTAACACACCTGCAGGAGGACGTCCGCAGACACAGTTGGGCGCGAGATATGGATGGCCGTTGGCTCACAAGGAGGTCCTCCGCCCTTTGACAGGTCTTGTTCTTCATCCTGCTGGGTGTCCATATCATGCACCCTCCTCACCAAGAAACCTGGTGGGGCGAGACGGTTTAGTCGCCGCCAACCTGACCGTGGACCAGGTTAGTACAGGTGCACATGGTACCTGTAGCAAGTCACAGAATCTAATCTCGCTTGACCTGCAGGGTAATGCGTACGTAAATTGTAGACGTCTCATTCGACGCACAAATAAATTGATCTACTAATGCGTGTCCATAGATGATAGATCGTGCTGCCCTCGGGTGGAAACCAAGCAGAATCACATGACGTTTCTCACCGATTTGTGGACGATCCGTGACTCGTTGAATGTGAGCAAAAATTAGCAAAAAAAACGAGCAAACACGATGACACGGAGGTGGGATTTGTTTTGGAAGCCATTAATTAGACGTACTGTCCGATGTACGTTCCAAGTTTCGAGTTCGTTTCAATGTTTCGCCTTTGAGATATGAGCACGGACACATTTCGGACGGACGGACGGACTGACGGACGTTGAATTTCAAAGTTTTTCGTGAAAAACTCAAGAACGCAGGAGAACGTACGTTTGCTGAAATTTGGAACGTGTCACCTCGACGTACGAAGGGTTTACTTCTGAAATCTGCGGACGATTCCGCGTCCGGTAGAAGCCGAGAAACGAATTTTCAGTCCCCAAGTTAAACTTGCATCCAGAGAAACTGTCCCGTATAAAGGGAGAGGGGGGGGCGCTTTACACCTTCCTTGATAATAATAAGCTAATTAATCAATTAATAAAAGCCTCTCTGTAACAAAACCGAAGGTTGTCAGTGAAACCATGGAGGAAGGAGCCGGTGTTGGTGACGTTAACAATCTCAAACACAGGTAGCTGGAGGGACGTACATCACTCATCTCCACAGGTATGTTCTTCACGAACAGCTGGGCAGGTTTGCTGTGGATGGACGACTGCGGACATCCTGGGTTCATCGTGCTCTTGGCCTTCCTGAGAGGAACAACACCCCAGTGGGAGAAGCGCACAACCTCAACCTGCATGTCACCCTAAACAATAGAAGATACCTGTAATTCCAAGATGTCTGTGTCTTACCTGATGTCTATATACGATGAATAACTCAAGATGTCTGTGTCCTACCTGATGTCTGTGTGGGATGAATAACTCAAGATGTCTGTTTACCACCTGATGTCTGTGTACGATGAATAACTCAAGATGTCTGTGTCCAACCTGATGTCTGTGTGGGATGAAGAACTCAAGATGTCTGTTTACCACCTGATGTCTGTGTGGGATGAATAACTCAAGATGTCTGTGTACTACCTGATGTCTGTGTGGGATGAATTTCTCAAGATGTCTGTGTCCTACCTGATGTCTATGTACGATGAATAACTCAAGATGTCTGTGTCCAACCTGATGTCTGTGTGGGATGAATAACTCAAGATGTCTGTTTACCACCTGATGTCTGTGTGGGATGAAGAACTCAAGATGTCTGTGTCCTCCCTGATGTCTGTGTACGATGAACAACTCAAGATGTCTGTGTACTACCTGACCACAACTACGAATACCGTCCTCCCCCGCCTGCATCGTGATCCTCCGTCCCAGGAAACGGCCGAACGGTTTCGAACCACCTCGGCCACCCGAAGGTGCGAGCACGTGATGTTTTCACCCCGTGTCTGTGTGTTTGATACCCACGAATAACGAAGATTTTTGCGTTTGCGTTCGGTATTCTGTTAGTCTGTTTGTTTTGATGTTTACCGCCCGCACGTCACAATTTCAAACTAATCTTCACGACACTTCACTGTATGGAAGAGTTCGTCGTCAGCAAGAAGCCGATTGTTTTTGAGGTCAAAAGGTCCACATAGGCCAAAGGTCAACAAATCTATAAAATTTCTAAAAACCCTCAATCTTCATGCCATTGATGTAAAATTTGAAGAGGATTTTCGGATCAGATCACTGATTTCAGCCACCTATTCATTTTAAGATCAACACGTGCCAAAAGGTCAACATAGGCCAAAGGTCAACAACAGGTCACTGAATTCAACGAGCAACAAGAAAAAGAGCACTCAGAGATTGCAGACCCTCGCCAGGACTTCTGTTGTGTGATGTTTGTGTGGTTTTGTGTCGTATATTTTGTGTGGTGTGAGTGTGTGTATGTGTGTGTGAGTATGTGTATGTGTGTGTGTGTGTTTTAACTGTTTTATCACTGGTTCAGTTCGTACATGGAAACAATTAAGAACAATGGACTCTCATTGCAAATGGACGGACGGGCGGACAAGAAACAATCATTATTTAAATAACACGTACGGATGGAGTCACATGATCATCCCTTGTGACCATCCCCACCTTGCTCACATTATTTTTGGCAAATCATCCTTACATCGCTTTACATTTTGATAAAAATGTGTTTTATCACCCGTAACATAATAAAACGATAATCATGACAAAGGACAGAGCACCTCTCACCTCCGAATGTTCGCTGCGGAAATCCCAGCTGGGATGAGATTGCAGAGACCCTTGGGGGTGGAAAGTAAGGCGGGTCTTGCGACGTCGTGCTTCGCTCGGGTCCACGGCATGGTCATCGCCTGCGAGAGAACGGTCAACTCGAACCGACGATTCACGTTACAAAACCTCAAAACCCAAACACTCCGTCCGCGCGACGATGACCCAGGGTTCGAATCCCGACACACCACATATCACCACAACATTTGGGCAGCAAGGAAGGATGTGGTGGTGTGATTAATTAATAATTATTTAATTGATTTCTCACTAACACGAGGGTAACATTTACCATCCATCCATCCGATGGTCACAGCACGTACATTCGAGCAGGGCTGCTCCACCATCGCTTCGGTCCCTTAA
>NC_140982.1:415755-538255 GCF_056783735.1 Eptatretus burgeri | reverse complement strand
GAAGGTTACCATTCAGAACCCCAAGACCCTTTTAGACCCCCAAAACCCTGTGAACCCTTACAACCCCAAGACTCATTTAGACCCCGAAGACCAAGAAGACACAGAGGACCCAAAATAACCCTTTCACTCCAAAGACCCTTTTGACCCCTAAGATATGTTAAGACCATTTAGACCCCAAAGTCTCCATAGATCCTGTTACATCCTTGAGAACCTTGAGATCCTCTTCGACCTTTTCAAACCCCGAAGAAACTAAGACTACATTCTACCCTATACTCCATTCTACCCTTCACACCTTTCAGACATGTAATACCCTATAAACCCTTTTGACCATTAGACCTTTTTTCGACAATTCCAACCCTTTAGACCTTAAATTACACTCTTTAGACCTCTGACGTTTTATGACCATTTTGACCGATTTAGACATTTTCAGAGCTCTCTACCTTTCAATTGCTCTTTCTTGTTGAGATTTTCTTTAATTAATTAATTTATTTGTTCGTTTGTTTATTTATTTAAAGAGGTCTCACCATAGAGTTACATACTAGAAGTAGAGTGCGCACAATTCAAACCTCTGGAATTGAACAGCGACGCACGCACACCATTCTGGGCAAGTGTGCTCGAAGAGAACCCGGAAGTGTGTATGTGTGATAAAGTGCGAAAGATGTTGACAAAGCTTTACTCTGATGTTGACAAGTTGAAATGGCACGAATAAACTCGCTGAGAGAGAGGGCATTGAAAGATGTGTGGTCTTCTTCGTTCGTATGCAGCACAAGGCTGCAAGGTAGCGGCAGCAGGGTAACCTCATTGGCTGAGGGCTGCGAGATGGTGGTTTGAACCCGGCCGAGTCATAACAAAGTAAAGACGTAAACCTAAAGAAGGAACCTTCATCCTGTAGTAACATCTGGGCATCCTGTGGTCTTTTGGACGCCCCACCCCCACCACAAGGGAAAATAATTTTCGAAAAAAATGTTCTTAATAATTTTATTGCAATAACATCATGTTTCATCCTCCGGGGCGTGGCTTGCGCCTGCTCGGCACGTTTGGCTAGTTTCTGACATCACGCTCATAAATCATCAGCCTCGGGGGCGTGACTTCGCCCTCCGTCACCCTTGGAGGCGGGGCTTCTGCCTGCTCGGCACGTTTGGCTCGCTTGTAAATGCAAAAACGTCCGAAGAGGTTACAGGGGGTCAATCACATACTGGGGGAACTTATTGTTAATCCCAAGCCTATTAACCCCGCACCACTCCCCTGTGTGGTGACACGTAACACTTCAGCTCACAGTTTCCCCACTTAATTACATCGAGATGTCTCCTACACGTCCACGGACAAAAACAACTCTATTCAATCCCAACTTTCCTGTTAAATTCCTCCATCAACCCCGACAACCGTTGTTTCTGGCAAGCGGTTTTAAGTATATATATATTGCACGTACAGCCACGCACGTACGGGCACGTGAAAGCGAAGGAACGGCTTGTGTGGTTGTTGTTTCTGGCATGCGGTTTGAGTTTTTTTGCGGGGGGGAGGGGGGTTTGCACGTACGGCCAACAAATCTACGAGCATGCACTAGTACTAAACAAAGGCAGTAAAAAGATGGCTTATTGAAAACACAGTCCATTGAACGATACACTGCACTGAAACACAATAAAAGGGTAAACATGTAAAATACAATGGAACGGAGTGAACTCTGCCTTACAGAACAGCTTCCAAAACGTCTGTTGGGGTTATATTATGTAACGTCTGTTATGTTGTCGTGGAAGCCATTGTCTTTCTGTGGAAGGTTGGATGGATTGACATTTCGATGGAGAAAGTCCTCCAACTCTTCTTGGCACGCCACGACACAATCCTGGGAGAGGGAGTCGGGACGGGCACAGAGATGAGGTCATCATCATCATCATCATCCTCATCATCGAGGATAATGATATAATGAAGCTGAATATGGAAACGAAGATTCAGGCCGAATGTGAGCGGATTGTATTGCACGTGTCGTGTCTCACGGGGCTCCTGTTGATGGTTTCGGAGATCTTGAACAGGGAGGTTGTGAATCCAGGCCAAGACTCAATCGGAGGTCCCAATCCCATAATTGCCGCGTAGATACTTCCAGCAGCAATTAGAGAAGGACGTCTTACTGAGAACTTTATGTCTGTCGCCGGGTTGGATCATAAAAAGGTTAAATACGATGAACACGAGCACAGTATTCAACAGTAATTGAACATTGAAACAGGTGCTCAACAGGTGGGTTTACACATGACGTCATTACCCTCGCCGGAGAAGAGGTTATTGCATTTGGGTCTGTTTGTCCGCAAAGAACTTTCGTGTTTTGCTTTGCAACCGCTTGTCGAAGTGAGACAAAATTTTCACAAGAGGAAGGACTACTCACGTGGAATGTTTTGATCGTAATTATGACGTCATAAGTCATTTCGTGTGTCAGACATTTTGGTAAAACGGAAAAACTTTGGACTTCTGTATCACTGAGACCAAACCAAGGAAAAAATTGAAACCTAGCACGTGGAAAATACTCATGGGGAATATGTGTAATTTTTTATGATGTCATAGGTGCCTTCGTTATGACGTCATAATTGCATATGTAGAACGGTTCATCCCTCCGATGGGTATGAGAGTGATCAAGGGATAAATTGGTCTGCAGAAAAAAAAATTGTTGACGTCATCGGTCATGTCATTCAGCAGCCGTATTGTTAAAAAAAAGAAAAACCTCTAAAAATCTTCTCCAGAACAGATAGACAGATCGAATGGAATCTTCACACACATGTTCCCCAAGACTTGGGGATACCAGGGTATTCACAAATAATTGATGTCACATGGTCTGGCAGCCATGTTGGATTGAGCAAAAAATCTTTCAAAAATTATTTCTCTTGAACTGCTTCACCAATCAACGTGAGACGTCACGATTATGATCTGGTAGTGATGGGGGATGCATGTTTTAAATTTCAACCTGATCGGACACATGGTCTGGCAGCCAGAATTATTTAATTTTTTGATCTGGGTTCTTTTTGATTTATTTAATTTTATTTTAATGAGGCTCACTTGGTGACACCTTGATGTGTTTGAGGGTAGAGGAGTAGCAGCTGAAACCCGAATCCTATCCCGAAACGCAGGGCTGCTCTACCATCGCTTCGGTCCCTTAACTACCACTACCACTACCACGAGTTACACTAGTAAGGTTTAGTGTATACATGTTTAGAGACCCTTAATGATTGCCAATGAGGATCTATAATTCCTGAAATGTTGAAGGGAGTGTGACCCTTTGGTGGACCCAGACATAAAGCTTGTGATCCTGAAGGTAAAATGTATCTCCAGGTCAAAACACAATCCGAACACTACACCGGTAGTCGGTAGAGAACATACCCCTCCGCCAGGCTGAACAGTTCACGTTTTGTATCTCCTGACGGGTCGGATCGGGATTCAAACCTGGGACCAAACTCGAATCGCCTTTTGCCAACAAATCCACCAAATTTTGTGACAACTCATCAACAACTTTTTTGAAATATCCAGCTCCGTATCCTTTGTGGACCCGACGGTCTCTCTCTCTCTCGATGGTGAAGAATGGCTTCACATAATTAAATAAATCTCTCGCATCCCGATCCTCACAAAAATCGAACCACTTCCACCTTGGCAGACACCCAACCCGTCCGTCGAGTTTCGTCCGGATCCGTGGACAACTTTTTGAGATATCCTGCTCACACGGACAGGACGGACGGGGAGTGGAAACACATGACCTGCACCCGTCCACCGTCGGTGACAGGTAAATACAGCACAGGCTTGACGGGCCAAACGTCTTCTCGGTTCATCAAAGTCCCTCCCTGTGCTCGTGTCCTGCAGTCACACACACTCACATACACACACACACACACACTCACACACACACACACTCACATACACACACACACACACACTCACACACACACAACGAACTTCCACCACACCTCGCATGACTTGGCCCGATTTGTCGTTTTCCCGCCCCCGTCATTGCCGCTTCTTCTAAGACTCTTCCTCACTTATTTTGTCTCCACCGTTCAATATCTTAACTATCGACATCACATCCCTTCGTATTCAGCACTTTTATTGGTTTTTAAACACATAGTTTAAACATCTCCTCAGCGATCAACACAAAGCAAGGCACGCGAAGGAGCGCGCGGCGATCACGTGACTTCTGCGATGCAGCGCGGCCGTCGGTGCGCATGCGCGGATCGAGTGATTCTTCTTTCTCTTCTTCTTCTTCTTCTTCTTCGTCACACGAAGCACTCTCCCCGCTTCAGTTTTGTTTTTCACGTGCAGTACGAGGGTTGTGGCATCGACGTCGGACGTGAAAATGGCGGAAAAGGTTTTACAATCGGATTATTTTTTTTAATTCGCCTTTCGCTACTCCGAATATGAAGCGATTTTATGTAAATTATTTAATTCTCTTTGTCAAATAAATATTTCACCGCTTTATCGAAAGTTAATTCGTGTAAAGTATTAATTTCTGTCGATAAATCTGCTTGGAAGTGAACACGAGTCACAAACTACACCAGAAGAATAAGAGGAAGAATAAGAGGAGGAAGAATCCTCGCGAGAGTTAGCTCCGCCCACCAAAGCTTCTTTTTGTTGAAATACCTGAAGAGCTGATTATAGAATAATTATTTCAGAAGAAGAAGAAGAATACGAGGAAGAAGAATGCTCGCGAGTATTAGCTCCGCCCACCAAAGCTTTTTTTGTTGTAAAACCTGAAGAGCTGATTATAGAATAAATATTTCATCTATTTATACAAACCGCTCCGTGTGGTTTTAATTTATGTTGAAAATTGTAATCTAACTGTGTGGAAGGAAATATCAGTCATAAAACAACAACAACAACAATTGAAAAGATAGTAGTGAAGAAGAAGAATCCCGACCGACGGTTTGTTGACCTCACCGATCGAGGCTGCTCGAGCTAGTGTTCCCGCTCGAAGGTCTCCTGAGTGTTTCACCATGGGGGACGATCCGCTGATGCGAGAGACCATATCGGTGATCAAGGCCTACGTGACTCACCGACTGGCACCGGATGTGCCGCAGTCCCTCAACCGAGCGGCGGGAATTCTCATCTGTCTCGGTGACGAGGTGTTGAGAAAACACCGCGAAATCTACGGGGAAGTGGCGGAGTGGCTGGACCCGATCTGCGACATTTCGAAGAACACCAACTTGGTGTCAAGAATGGCGACCCATACGGCGAAAGAGGTGTTCTCCGATGATGAGGTAACCTGGGGATACCTCGTCGTCCTCATCGCCCTGTTGACCACGACGGCTCAGGAAGTGGAGAAACGGTACAGAGGGATACGATTCCGGTTCACGACGGTGGACGAACGGATCGACATTTTCACCTACGAGCTGAGCCGGGTCATGGTGATTCGCCACGGACCCTGGATTCGAGGACGAGGCGGCTGGGTGAGTCGTCGAGTCGGGGCCGCGGGTCCGGGCCCCACATCTGTAGTCTGGGTTCGTGTAGTCGTTGTGCACGAGCGGTGTGAGAGAGGGCGGGCGGTTGGTGGGGATTCGACGGACGGTTCGATCGGCGCCGTCCTCTCATGGCGGGATTACACTTACAGGTCGGGGATGGGGAACCGGCACCGAGCGATGAGTGTTCGACCCGGTCGTGGCCCAGTATATGTGGATCGTGTCCTGTGGATGTGATGGTTAAATGATGGAGTTTACCCCAACTGAAGGCTGTGTGTGTGTGTTTGTGTGTGTGTTTGTGTGTGTGTGTGTGTGTGTGTGTGTGTGTGTGTGTGTGTGTGTGTGTGTGTGTGTGTGTGTGTGTGTGTGTGTGTGTGTGTGTGTGTGTGTGTGTGTGTGTGATATGAGATGTGATGTGAGATTTTTTCCATCACATAAACTGTGAGAACGACACGAACCATTTGAGTCCCCAAAATGAGTGATAAATTAAACAAGTCTGAAGACGACGATGGTTCACGAGCGGTATTTGACGATGTAGATTGTTTCAGAAGTCACGGATGAGACAATGTGATAATGTTTGACCAAGTTATAAAAATGATCAACATGATGTGGTACGATTGACAGGTTATAAGCTGCAAAATGTCGAAAACCCGGTTTCGTTCAACAACTTTAAAAATTTGACCTTTGCGTAACCTTTAAAGGTCACAAAAAATGTGGACATTAAAATAAGGAAACAGGATATGTGCTATAGCTTCTTGGAGTTAGTTCGTCGAAGAAAGTCGAAAACCCGGTTCGATTCCCACAACTTTGAAAATTTGACGTTTGTGATCTTTAAAGGTCAAAGGTCAAGGATTATGACCTTTGCTGCAAAACTTCCTCTGGAACATTCCAGGAACAATATAACGTTATATAGGCTATATGGCATTTCGCACTCATCGGATTATTCATACTTTGATGAAATCAGCGTAAAAACAAACTTGAAGGGGGCAAGGTGTTCCTTGCCACGGGCAAGGTGTTTGAGAGAGAGAGCAAAATGGTTTCAAGACTTTTGGTGGGGAATGACCTTAAGATTATGCATCAAAAATATTGTCATCCAAGCTCTCAAAGTTTGGGCGGTCGTATGATTTTTATGTCAAAATTCGAAATTTTCCATGTTTGTGACCTTGTGACCTTGACCTTGGGACGAAAATGAAAAAATCGAGCTCCGTGGGGCTATGCAGGTGCCATTGGGCAAACCAAATACTGAAACCCTAGCCAGATTCGACAAACCCTTCAGAGAAGAAAAATTTTTCTGTCAAAATTCGCAATTGTCTAAGTTCGTGACCTTGTGGCCTTGACCTTGGGACGAAAATGAAAAATCGAGCTCCGTGGGGCTATGCAAGCGCCATTGGGCTAACCAAATACCAAAACCCGTCAGATTCGACAAACCCCCAAGGAGAAGATTCAAATTGAAATTGGCTACCCCCTAAAAACACCTGTTTTTTGGGCGTGGCTCCGCCGATAATGGGCACACCACGCCCATTTTCAGGAAAACAGAACTAGATCATGATATAAACCTCCCACCAAAATTTTGTAAGGATCGGATCAAAACCCACGGAGCTATGCTCGGGACAGACAGACAGACAGATAGAAAAGTCGGTAGGCGGACATGGGTAGTCGACTACCCAATAGAACCTGACGCGATGGGCCCGTTCGATGGGGAATGACCTGAGGATTTAGCACAAGAAAATTCATGATTTTTTTTAATGCTGCAGATTTTTTTTCGTTAAAATACCCCCACATTTCGAGGTTTTTCGGCCGTTGCTAGGCAACGGAGTCGTCCATCGCAACGGTTCTTTCTCACACATAACTAGGACATACTATGAACCTACCATACCAGTTTCATGTATATCTGACTCATAGTTTCTGACATATAACGAACTTCGTTTTTTTATTGTTTTCGACCAGGGTTCATTCAAAGTCTATCTTCTCTGACAGTTTTAATAGGATCCGGCTGGACATTTTTGACAATATGGCTGAATGTACTGCCCACGTTCGCTCGTGGCCCGATTTTTGATTTTCGAAAAAATTAATGTTTTATGATTTTTCAAAAATTTCAAAGTCCCTTTGCTAGGCAACGGTGGTGTCCATAGCAACGGTTCTCATTTGCACACATGTAGGTCATGGTATGAACCTACCAACCAAGTTTCATCGAAATCGCCATTGTATTAGCTGAAATCGCCATTTTAAATACTGATAATCAGGGAAGAACAAATCTCAAAAAAAAATGTTTTTTTTTCGACTAGATCGACTACCCAACAAGCCGGTAGGCAGACATGGGTAGTAGAACATATCGACGGAAATACTGATAATAAGGGTAGAACAAATTTCAAAACATTTTTTTTTTGAAAATTTTTTTTTTCGACTGGATCAACTACCCAACAGAAAGCCGGTAGGCGGACATGGGTAGTCGCTGACCCAATAGAACCTGACGCGATGGGCCCGTTCGATGGGGAATGACCTGAGGATTTAGCAGAAGAAAATTCATGATTCTAGCTTCAAGGGTTAATAATGCTGCAGATTGTTTCTTTTGTTAAAATACCCCCACATTTAGAGGTTTTTCGGCCGTTGCTAGGCAACGGAGGGGTCCATAGCAACGGTTCTTTCTCACACATAACTTGGACATACCATGAACCCACCATACCAGTTTCATGTATTTCTGACTCATCGTCTCTGAGATATAACGAACTTTGTTTTTTTTTATTGTTTTCAAGCAGGATTCATTCAAAGTCTATCTTCTCCGACAGTTTTCATAGGATTCGGCTGGAAATTTTTGACAATGTGGCTGAATGTCCTGCCCACAGTCGCTCGTGGCCCAATTTTGGATTTTGGAAAAAATTAATTTTTTATGATTTTTCAAAAATTTAAGTCTCATTGCTAGGCAACGGTGGTGTCATTGCAACGGTTCTCATTTGCACACAACTAGGTCACCACAGTCGCTCGTTGCCCGATTTTTGATTTTCGAAAAAATTAATCTTTTATGATTTTTCAAAAATTTCAAAGTCCCGTTGCTAGGCAACGGTGGTGTCCATAGCAACGGTTCTCATTTGCATACAACTAGGTCATGGTATGAACCTACCAACCAAGTTTCATCGAAATCGCCATTGTATTGTTACTGCTGTGGAAATTCGCAATACACCATAAAGGGTCTTTAGATCAGTTATGACGCTGAGTTCATGTGTAGTTCGTCCACACCTGTTGTTTAGGGGGAATATGTGTGATTCATCCGGGCTGCGACGCTTTGAGTTAGCCATTTTTCTTTCTCTATCGTTATTTTGGACCATTAAGCCGCCAACAACTCAAACACCACCACCTTCGCCTCTTTACCTCCACAACTCCATCCCGCAAACATCGCTTCACCGCCATTCCCAAACGACGCCCGCCAACCATCAAACCACCACAGCAAACCCCCCACCACCTTCGCCTTTCTCCTTCCACAACCATCAACCACACCACCAGTCAACACCGAACGTCGTGCTGTCCAGGGCCCGTTCGATGATTCTTGCCGAACCCGCTGTGAATGCGTTCCTTTCGGGAGAGGAGAAACGGATCAGGAAGGCTTCACGCCCCTTTTCTTCCATCCAATGACTGAGCATCCGGTGGCATGGCCCCGCCTCCGAACCTGCTGTGAATGGGTTCCTTTTAGGAGAAGAAAACGGATTAGGAGAGGCTCACGCCCCTTTTTCTCCGTCCAATGGGCGAGCGTCGGGCGGTGTGGCCCTGCCTCCAAGCGCGTTTTGATCCGCGAATTTGCATACAAGCTCCTCCCCCGGTCTATAAAAGACGCGAGCACAACGCAGCTCATGTGTGCAGAAAGGGGTGCAGAAAGTGGTGCCAGTCAGAAGTCGTGGAGTCTGAAAGGTTGTCGTTGCGTGGATCGGACCGCGAAGGGGACGGAGCTCGGAGGTGAGGTCGAGGGATGAGTCGCGGCGTGAAGCAGGGACGCGGAAGAGGGCTCAGGGGCGAGAGTTCTCCGGAGTCGGTGTGGTCCCGGGACCCCGCCAGCGGGACGGAGCGTCCGCTATTCGCCTCTCCCGACCCCGAGCATCAACAATCCCGCCCCATCCGCGCTGAGATAGCGCCGGTAACCCCGTCCCTTCCCCAACCCAACCGTGGTGCCGACCAACACGTGCCTGCGCGACGCACGCCCAAAGGAGCTCACCGACCATACCAGGGGCACGGAGTCAGGCGCGTTACGCGGACATTGCGGCTTGCCCGCCATCGCGCCACGAGGGCGCGAGTCAGACCCCTTCGGTCTCGTGGACCTGACCGATCACCCAGGTCCCACGTTCATTTGGTCCACAGACCTGTCTGCCTCCTTGCCTGTGAGGGTGGCTTTCGTTTTCTTTGCTTTTGGTGTAAATGTGTGTGTGTGTGTGTGTGTGTGTGTGTGTGTGTGTGTGTGTGTGTGTGTGTGTGTGTGTGTGTGTGTGTGTGTGTGTGTGTGTGTGTGTGTGGCGCCAGTCTATTAAGTAAACCCGTATAAGTGCTTGTAAATTGCTTTATTCGGTAGTAACTCTGCGTATTGTTCTTGCTTTGACTGTTATATGTGCATTTTTGTATGGCTGTGAATACGTGCTTGCCTTGTGTGTGTGTGTGTGAAATAAAGTGCTTGCTTGTTGAACTGTTTCCCGTTTCGTTGCGTCCTTTCCTTTGTTTGAAAGTTCCATCTTGCATCACGTCAGGGATTGGTAGTGGGTGTCGACACCCAATAAATAATCACGAAACGTCGAGGTCGACGACAACTCTGCTCAGTTAACCCTGCAGCACGGAACGAGCCGCTTAAGCGGTTCGTGTCCGGAGTCGACCTGCGGCGTGGTACAACTCCTCGGTATGCTACCCACGCGGGTACTTAGGTTTATCGACATTCGGCGATTCACCCTATTTCACGCGGGCATAATGCGGACTGGGTTGTGGTGAGGTTAAACCCCACCCGTGTCGAGCTCCTTGGCGGTAGTTCCAGGAGGGTCACGACTGAATTGTCCGTTCCGGTGGGCGACGCGTCGCGATTCGAGTTACGTGGCCGATCGCACGCCGGGCGGGCGAAATTCGTAACAGTGTTAACGGAGCACTGGACCGAACAGACAGACAGACAAACATATCGACAGAAAAACTGATAAGGGTAGAACAAATTTCAAAATTAAATTTTTTTTTTTTTCGACTGGATCGACAACCCAACATATCGACGAAAAACTGATAAGGGGAGAACAAATTTCAAAATTAAAAAAAATTTTTTTTTCTTTTTTGACTGGATCGACGACCCAACAGACAGACAGACAGACAGACACACAACAAGAACGAATATAGTGGTCACTTATTTTTTTCGTGAAAATACTTTTTCGTGAACCAATTATTTTTTTCGTGAAAATATTTTTTCGTGAACCAATTAAGAGCACACACGTTTCACGACCATGATAAAAAGCCGGCCACGTGTGTGTGTGTGTGTCCCTCAGGATGATTTTGTCCGAAGGTTCGAAGGAAGATTTTGTGTAAAGGAAGATTTGGTTCGAAGCTCCAAACCAACATGTCTGTGTTTCTTGATGAGCCCAAGGTTCTGTGCCGTGGTGGTGTTTGGGATCCTGCCCTTCATTGCTGGGATCATCACATATCTCACCGTCCACATGGATCCTGACGGACTCTGAGGTAAAACCTGATGGTCGACTACCACACGTGGAAGGTTGAACTCTCGAACACGTTATGTTCGTACATGTGGTCGTAGTAATGGTAGTTGTGGTAATAATGGAAGTAATTATGTTCGTAGTAGTAATAATGGTGGTCGTGATGGTCGTAGTAATGATGGGAGTCATGATGGTAGTAGTCATGATGGGAGTCGTGATGGAAGTAGTAGTCATGTTAGTATATGTTAGTAGTCATGATGATAGTAGTAATGTAAGCACAAGCGGTAGTTGTGATGCTAGTCGTAGTGATGTTAGTACTAGTGATGGTAGTGGTCGTGATGGTAGAAGTAATGTTAGCACACGTGGTTGGCGTGATGGTCGTAGTAGTAGTGTTGTTCGTACGAGTTATGGTAGTAGCAGTGGTGTTGTGCCAAATGTTGAGGTACCGGAGCCTACAAAAATGTTGGCCATGACGTCATCTCCAGATGTTCCATCACATCAAGAGTGAGCACGACGCGAACCATTTGAATCCCCAAAATGAGTGATAAATTAAATAAAGAGCACACACGTTTCACTACCATGATAAAAAGCCTGCCGCGTTGCCTCAACGGTTAAGGTGGCTGGGTTAAGATCTTAGGGTCTTGAGTTTAAGCCCCTGTCGAGCCGTTAAGTAACACCTGGTGGGTCAACACAGCCTGTCACATCCTTCCGAGGTCGGAAAATTAAGTTCCATGCCACTGGTAACAGGCGCACTGCATCAGTGTTGTCACCACGCTTCCACAAGATGATGCACAGCCTGCATCTGAACCAACAACAACCATGATAAGCAAAAGTTTAAAAGTAAATGGACACGCCCACTTAATCTGACAATGGACACGCCCACTTAATCTGACAATGGACACGCCCACTTAATCTCACAATGGACACGCCCACTTAATCTCACAATGGGCCCGCCCACTTAATCTCAAAGTGGACACACCCACTTAATCTCAGAATGCACATGCCCATTTAATCTCACAATGGACACGCCCACTTAATCTCACAATGGACACGCCCACTTAATCTCACAATGGACACGCCAACTTAATCTCACAATGGACACGCCCACTTAATCTCACAATGGACACGCCCACTTAATCTCCCAATAGACACGCCCACTTAATCTCACAATGGACACGCCCACTTAATCTCACAATGGACACGCCCACTTAATATCACAATAGACATGCCCACTTAATCTCACAATGGACACGCCCACTTAATCTCACGATGGACATGCCCACTTAATATCACAATAGACATGCCCACTTAATCTCACAATGGACACGCCCACTTAATCTCACAAAGGACATGCGCACTAAATCTCATAATGGACATGCCCACTTAATCTCACAATGGACACGCCCACTTAATCTCACAATGGACACGCCCACTTAATCTCCCAATAGACACGCCCAATTAATCTCACAATGGACACGCCCACTTAATCTCACAATGGACACGCCGACTTAATCTCTCAATGGGCACTCCCACTTAATCTCACAATGGGCACGCCCACTTAATCTCTCAATGGGCACGCCCACTTAATCTGTCAATGGGCACGCCCACTTAATCTATCAATGGGCACTCCCACTTAATCTCACAATGGACACGCCCACTTTATCTCTCAATGGGCACTCCCACTTAATCTCACAATGGACACGTCCACCTAATCTCACAATGGACACGCCCACTTAATCTCAAAATGGACACGCCCACTTAATCTCCCAATAGACACGCCCAATTAATCTCACAATGGACACTCCCACTTAATCTCACAATGGGCACGCCCACTTAATCTCTCAATGGGCACGCCCACTTAATCTGTCAATGGGCACGCCCACTTAATCTATCAATGGGCACTTCCACTTAATCTCACAATGGGCACTCCCACTTAATCTCACAATGGACATGCCCACTTTATCTCTCAATGGGTACGCCCACTTAATCTCTCAATGGGCACGCCCACTTAATCTCTCAATGGACAAGCCCACTTAATCTCACAATGGACACTCCCACTTAATCTCGCAAATAGACACGCCCACTTAATCTCACAATGGACACTCCCACTTAATCTCACAATACACACGCCCACTTAATCTCACAATGGACATGCCCACTTAATCTCACAATAGACACGCCCACTTCATCTCATAATGGGCCCACCCACTTCATTTCACAATTCAGAATCCCCTTTCAAGAACAAGTCAAATCAGTTCGTGTGTACTCTCCATTCTCCAACCACCGTTTATCAACAAAACTACATAATTTAACAAATAAAAGAGAAGTTCAATTTTTTTATTGAGTACAATGTGGTGACAGAATGACCGAGAGATATGCATACTCACCTCTCAGCTGTCGAGCTTGGGTTCGAATCCCGACCCAGCTCTAAACTATCATGGCGGTGTTTTACAGGCAGGGTGATTCATCAATGTGTGTGTCGTTCCTCGGTGGGACCATAAACTGGACGCCTCTTCTGCTCTTGTACTCGTTCTTTTGTTGTCTTTCACAATAGTTCGTGTCTTTCTTGGAATTGGAAGAAGTTGAAGCTTTGGGGCCGGATAAACATCCGACAGTGTTGAATGAGATGGCAAAGCAGGTCGGGATGATGTTAACCTACTGTATATGACGTCATGTGCTTACCTGCTCTGCCGACACGAGTCCTCGTCATTGATGTATTCCAGGCCGACCTTGGCTCATACCATGTGATCGCCATTCTTCACAAAAACAGCCGCATCACTGAACTACTCAGATAACTACCTGGGAGACATCCAAAGTGTCCCAATGTATTGACATGTCCAAGCTTCGGGACAACCTTTGACCCCGATTGTTTGGCCGTGAAAGCACACAAAGCGTAACAACTGAATAGAAGCTCAACCCATCGTGATTGTTGGTGTTTTGTTCTTTTTATAACCGTTGTGGAGCTAAGCTTCACCTCGGATGGGAGTTAGGTGTGGAGCGCCGCTCCGGTGCATTCCAGTACCACTACACACCTGACAGCACTCCAGTAGTAATGTTAGGAGTCATAATGGTCATAGTAATGTTGGTATTGGTGATGTTGGTAGTTATGTTAATAAGTCGGAGAGATGGTAGTTGTAAGGGAGTACTATTGGTGGTAGTAGTTGCTGTAGTCATAGTGGCCAATCGCCATTGAAGAGCAAAGATAAGGTGGAAGATGAAGGTTGAAAGACGTGTCACGATCCATTGTTTCTTCACAATCCACCATAGAACAACCACAGCTCATTACATTGCCATGGCTGTTAGATGCAGTTTGATTCTTTCCTTTGTTCATTCCCTTTGCCATTCCCTTTAGGTCAGAAGCGTGCATTCGGGAAGAGTGGAGAGAAGAATCTGTTGGAGAAGTTGGACCCGTAACTTCACCTCTTTGGGACCAATGATGGAATCCTGACCTCCATTGGTCACCTCTTGTGTTTAAGTTCCATAGAAGTGAACGTGTTTATTACCCTATCCAGACGAGAGGGTATTGAATTTAGGTCCGTTTGTTTGTTTGTTTGTTTGCTTGTTTGTTCGAACAGAACTTGAGTTCTTGAGAAGGTTACCATTCAGAACCCCAAGACCCTTTTAGACCCCCAAAACCCTGTGAACCCTTACAACCCCAAGACTCATTTAGACCCCGAAGACCAAGAAGACACAGAGGACCCAAAATAACCCTTAGACTCCAAAGACCCTTTTGACCCGGAAGATATGCTAAGACCATTTCGACTCCAAAGTCTCCATAGATCCCGTTACACCCCTGAGAACCTTTAGGTCCTCTTCGACCTTTTCAAACCCCGAAGACACTAAGACTCCATTCTACCCTATACTCCATTCTACCCTATACTCCATTCTACCCTTCACACCTTTCAGACATGTAATACCCAATAAACCCCTTTGACCATTAGACCATTTTTAGACAATTCCAACCCTTTCAACCTTAAATTACACTCTTTAGACCTCTGACGTTTAATGACCATTTTGACCGATTTAGACATTTTCAGAGCTCTCGACCTTTCAATTGCTCTTTCTTGTTGAGATTTTCTTTAATTAATTAATTTATTTGTTCGTTTGTTTATTTATTTAAAGAGGTCTCACCATTGAGTTACATACTAGAAGTAGAGTGCGCACAATTCAAACCTCTCGAATTGAACAGCGACGCACGCACACCATTCTGGGCAAGTGTGCTCGAAGAGAACCCGGAAGTGTATATGTGTGATAAAGTGCGAAAGATGTTGACAAAGCTTTACACTGATGTTGACAAAGTTGAAATGGCACAAATAAACTTGCTGAGAGAGAGAGAGGGCATTGAAAGATGTGTGGTCTTCTTCGTTCGTATGCAGCACAAGGCTGCAAGGTAGCGGCAGCAGGGTAACCTCATTGGCTGAGGGCTGCGAGGTGATGGTTTGAACCCGGCCGAGTCATAACAAAGTAAATACGTTAAACCTAAAGAAGGAACCTTCATCCTGCGGTAACATCTGGGCATCCTGGGGTCTTTTGGACACCCCACCCCCACCACAAGGGAAAATAATTTTCGAAAAAAATGTTCTTAATGATTTTATTGCAATAACATCATGTTTCCTCCTCCGGGGCGGACTTGCTCGCATGAGATCGGGGAAGGCCTCCGCCTGCTCAGCACGTTTGGCTAGTTTCTGACGTCACACCGATCAATCATCAGCCTCGGGGGCGTGACTTCGCCCTCCGTCACCCTTGGAGGCGGGGCTTCTGCCTGCTCGGCACGTTTGGCTCGCTTGTAAATGCAAAAACGTCCGAATAGGTTACAGGGGGGCAATCACATACTGAGGGAACTTATTGCTAATCCCTAGCTTATTAACCCCGCACCACTACCCTGTGTGGTGACACGTAACACTTCAGCTCACAGTTTCCCCACTTAATTACTTCGAGATGTCTTCTACACGTTCACGGACAAAAACAACTATTCAATCCTAACTTTCCTATTAAATTCCTCCATCAACCCCGACAACCGCAACAATACTAAACAAAGGCCGTAAAAAGATGGCATTTAAATCACAGTCCATTGAACCATACACTGCACTTAAGCACAATAAAAGGTTAAATATGTAAAATACAATGGAACGGAGTGAACTCTGCCTTCCAGAACAGCTTCCAAAACGTCTGTTGGGGTTATATTATGTAACGTCTGTTATGTTGTCGTGGAAGCTATTGTCTTTCTGTGGAAGGTTGGATGGATTGAGACTTCGATGGAGAAAGTCCTCCAACTCTTCTTGGCATGCCACGACACAATCCTGGGAGAGGGAGTCGGGACGGGCACAGAGATGAGGTCATCATCATCATCATCATCGAGGATAATTAAATAATGAAGCTGAATATGGAATCGAAGATTCAGGCCGAATGTGAGCGGATTGTATTGCACGTGTCGTGTCTCACGGGGCTCCTGTTGATGGTTTCGGAGATCTTGAACAGGGAGGTTGTCAATCCAGGCCAAGACTCAATCGGAGGTCCCAATCCCATAATTTCCACGTAGATACTTCCAGCAGCAATTAGAGAAGGACGTCTTACTGAGAACTTTATGTCTGTAGCCGGGTTGGATCATAAAAAGGTTAAATACGATGAACACGAGCACAGTATTCAACAGTCATTGTACATTGAAACAGGTGCTCAACAGGTGGGTGTACACATGACGTCATTACCCTCGCCGGAGAAGAGGTTATTGCATTTGGGTCTGTTTGTCCGCAAAGAACTTTCGTGTTTTGCTTTGCAACCGCTTGTCGAAGTGAGACAAAATTTTCACAAGAGGAAGGACTACTCACGTGGAATGTTTTGATCGTAATTATGACGTCATAAGTCATTTCGTGTGTCAGACATTTTGGTAAAACGGAAAAACTTTGGACTTCTGTATCACTGAGACCACACCAAGGAAAAAATTGAAACTTAGCACGTGGAAAATACTCATGGGGAATATGTGTAATTTTTTATGATGTCATAGGTGCCTTCGTTATGACGTCATAATTGCATATGTAGAACGCTTCATCCCTCCGATGTGTATGAGAGTGAGCAAGGGATAAATTGGTCTGCAGAAAAAAAATTGTTGACGTCATTGGTCATGTCATTCAGCAGCCGTATTGTTAAAAAAAAGAAAAACCTCTAAAAATCTTCTCCAGAACAGATAGACAGATCGAATGGAATCTTCACACACATGTTCCCCAAGACTTGGGGATACCAGGGTATTCACAAATAATTGATGTCACATGGTCTGGCAGCCATGTTGGATTGCGCAAAAAATCTTTCAAAAATTATTTCTTTTGAACTGCTTCACCAATCAACGTGAAACGTCACAATTATGATCTGGTAGTGATGGGGAATGCATGTTTTAAATTTCAACCTGATCGGACACATGGTCTGGCAGCCAGAATTATTTAATTTTTTGATCTGGGTTCTTTTTGATTTATTTAATTTTATTTGAATGAGGCTCACTTGGTGACACCTTGATGGGTTTGAGGGTAGAGGAGTAGCAGCTGAAACCCAAATCCTATCCAGAAACGCAGCGCAACTCTACCATCGCTTCGGTCCCTTAACTACCACTACCACTACCACGAGTTACACGAGTAAGGTTTAGTGTATACATGTTTAGAGACCCTTAATGATTGCCAATGAGGATCTATAATTCCTGAAATGTTGAAGGGAGTGTGACCCTTTGGTGGACCCAGACATAAAGCTTGTGATACTGAAGGTAAAATGTATCTCCAGGTCAAAACACAATCCGAACACTACACCGGTAGTCGGTAGAGAACATACCCCTCCGCCAGGCTGAACAGTTCACGTTTTGTATCTCCTGACGGGTCGGATCGGGATTCAAACCTGGGACCAAACTCGAATCGCCTTTTGCCAACAAATCCACTAAGTTTTGTGACAACTCATCAACAACTTTTTTGAAACATCCAGCTCCGTATCCTTTGTGGACCCGACGGTCTATCTCTCTCTCTCGATGGTGAAGAATGGCTTCACATAATTAAATAAATCTCTCGCATCCCGATCCTCACAAAAATCGAACCACTTCCACCTTGGCAGACACCCAACCCGTCCGTCGAGTTTCGTCCGGATCCGTGGACAACTTTTTGAGATATCCTGCTCACACGGACAGGACGGAGACGGGAGTGGGAACATAACCTGCACCTGTCCACCGTCGGTCACTGAAGTAAATATAGCACAGGCTTGACGGGCCAAACGTCCTCTCGGTTCATCAAAGTCCCTTCCAGTGCTCGTATCCTGCCGTCACACACTCACACAACGACGCGCGCGCGCACACACACACACGCACGCACACACACACACACACACACACACACACACACACACACACACACACACACACACACACACACACACACACACACACACACACAACGAACTTCCCCCACACCTCGCATTACGTAGGTCCGATTTCTTGTATTCCCACCCCCGATCATTGCCGGTTCTTCTGAGAAGACTCTTCTGCACTTATTTTCTCCCTACCGTTCAATATCTTAACTGTCATCATCACATCTCTTTGTATTCAGCACTTTTATTGGTTTTTAAACACAAACTTTAAACCCACCGACTCTCCTCAGCGATCAACATGAAGCAAGGCGCGCGAAGGAGCACGGAGATCACGTGACTTCTGCAATGCTGCGCGACAATCGGTGCGCATGCGCAGATCGAGTGATTCTTCTTCGCACGAAGCACGAAGCACTCTCCCACTTCAGTCTGTTTTTAGCCGCGTCTCGTGTAGCGAATGTTGGCTCTAAGAAAGCTACGCGTTGTTCTTCTTCTTCTTCTTCTTCTTCTTCTTCTTCTTCTTCTTCTTCTTCTTCTTCTTCTGGTGAAGACAAAACCGTGAGGACTCTGCTCTTTTATATACAGGATCTGGATCTCCTTAAATACTAAACACCTGTACACATCCTCGCATTGAGGGTGCCTTTTGAGAGCGTCTATCATCAACTTTTAAATATATTCGGACATTTGCTTTTTAAGTTTCGAAAAATTCACGTTACCATTTAAAGATTATTCCATTTAATGTGTTGTAATTTCGTAAATACACGATTTTCTCGTCATGAACAGGAGCCTCCATGACAGGTCTCGCTATTGGCTCCATCAAGGCACGTAATGAAATATCGGAAGTTGTTGTTGTTATTGCCTTTAGTACACGGCTCTTGGACACATTTGTCCTTGTTCACGTACGAGGGTTGTGGCATGTTGTGGCATCGAGGGAGAAAATGGCCGAAAAGGTTTTACGATCGGATTATTTTTTAATACGCCTTTCGCTACTCCGAATATGAACTGATTTTATTTAAATTATTTAATTCTCTCTGTCAAATAAATATTTCACCGCTTTATAGACATTTTATTTGTGTAAAGTATTAGGGAACGCAGTGAGATTCATACTTAATGCGTGCACGCGAGAATAGGAAACAACAACAACACAATACCCCTGGCTATTTGGAATCCGTGTCGTTGGATATGACTTTTTGCTTCCGGTTGTTTTTAAACGCTGTGCGGTGTATAAACACGATTGGGTTTTTTTTCTATCTTGTGAATATTACTTAACGCGTGCACATGAGAGAATAGGAAACAACAACAACAACACAATACCCTGGCAATTGTGAATCCGTGTCGTTGGCTATGACCCTTTTGCTTCCGTTTTTTTTTTTTGCCTCTGGTTTTTTTTGTTTCCGTTTTTTGTCATGGGGAATGATGCATGCCGGGAGATCATGACCGGAAGGGTTTATTTATTTATTTAATTATTACAGCGTGTGCGCTGTATACAATTGCACCGAGTTTGAAATGTTCCCTGCGTCATCTACCACGTCTCCGGTGGGTCCGGTGTCCCCCCGTCCCACCCCCCCCCCCCACGTGCCTCAAGACAGCTAATGACGGCCGTCCGGTAGATGCAGTGCGTAACCTCGACGGAAATGGCGACAATTGACGGAAATACCGGGGTATTTCATTGGAAATTTGTGAAACTAATGTGTTTTCTATGTGAAAACCATTTAATTTATTGCTTGACGGAAAAAAACGAAGAAACGCTCCCCTCATGTACGAACGAACGAACGAAAGACGTCATTTCCTTCCATCATGGCATTTCGCGCCGAATGCAGAAAGCTAAGTTCTTCTTATACCATCATTCTCTTTAATATTAGCCGTAAACAAGTGTTTCGTTATGCATTAGTAGTTGAAATTTACTTACAATCATTCTTTTGCGGCCCCCTGCCACGCTGTATCGAACGATTTCATTCCTTCTGTTATATATAAAGGTGCTTATCACAATAATACCAAGATTTTTACATTTCAAATATTAAGTAGGCTTTTTAATTGTTTTTCAACTGAAAAAGCATAAATTGCATATTTTAACATGAGTGCACTCATTTGATTCACCACACGCGCTGTATTGAAGGATTTCACTTGTTTTGTATTTAACATTATCGTGAGTGATTTTGAAACTCTTTCCGGAACTTATATTTTCTTTTATTCTTGACCAGAAGTATTGTTTATTTATTTATTCAATTATTTTTTTTTCCCCAAAGTTAATTTTAATAAAGATATCTCCCACATCATCAAAAAATCATTTTTAATCGTGATTTACATTATGTGATCGCTGATCCCGAATCCAGGCCAAAGTTACCGGAAATTGCGTCGAAATCATCAGCCGTGCGGCGCTTACATGTACCACGGTATAGTTGGCAAGTATACAGTTGTGAACACGTTATAGGTGAAGTCAGAAGCGAATGTAAGAAGAATTCTACGTTCGCTTCTCGGCTTTGCCTATTCCATATTAGCGAACGAAGTGAGCTTAATACTGTGACGTCCACGGGACTTGAACAGTCCCGCCAACGTAGAATGAGCCGAAACGATGGAGGCGGTTTATTTTTTATAACCCAAAGATGGCGGTTTTAATCGCTCTACCGCAAACGGGACGAGGAAGGTGGCACGAGTCGCTTTTCACTGAGTTAATTATGTTTATTCCTCTAACAGAAATAATAATAAGACTCGGAAAGAGGAGGGATCCGGGGCGATTCGACGGGATGGTGGTGTGGGTTCGGGCGTGGGGAAAACACAAACAATTCCAATGGATATACAAATCTCAAACCCTCTAAGGCGCCAGGTACACACACACACACACACACACACACACACACACACACACACACACACACACACACACACACACACACACACACACACACACACACACACACACACACACACACAAAACGTAGCTGGTCCTGGTGGTCAGGCTGGCCCGTGGTGTAGACGTAACAGTCCCTGGATTGGCGTCGGACGAGCTGGCGTTGCGCTCGTCAGGGGCAGGAGACACCGTGGTGCTGTCGACCTCCTGGTGTCGGCGCAAGTCCGCTCACAGCCGCCAGGGAGCCAGTTCTGGCGCCAAGTTGCGAGCAGGAGAGGGAGGCAGGTCCGCCCGCCGTTCGACCCCGTACTCCGAGCCAGCAGAACCCCAGAGCCAACCGAGGTGAGGCACGAGGCACAGCAAGGCCACGAGACCCGATGAATCCAGGATCGAATCAGCGCAACAAAACAGCACGCTCCCAGCACAACAGCCTCCACCAAAACGGTTTTTCTTTATCGATCTTCTTCCTCCCACCCCTTTTCCCCGAACAGAACCTTTTTATCCTCGAGTCCTCGTCACTTCCAATCGAGCCGTTTTATTGGCCCTCCGCCATCGCCTTCCGCCAATCGTGATCACGGGGCGGAGCCATCCGCAGCACTGTCATGTGACGTCACGGCAAGCCTCCAGGGAATACTAACAGGGTTTACGCAGACACACTTACCCTATCCCGTCTCCCTATCTAATTACGTGACAATTATCATTTCCCCCTTGAAGAAATGCACATTTACTAGACAACTTATCACCACTGAATTGCTACTTATTACATCGAGATCCTGGTAAACTCGAACAGCATGGCATACCTAATTAAACATCCGAATTACCCTTTGAATGCATACCCCCCCCCCCCTCAGACGTAACAATACTTAACGCGTGCACATGAGAGAATAGGAAACAACAACAACAACAACACAATACCCCTGGCTATTTGGAATCCGTGTCATTAGCTATGACCTTTTGCTTCAAGTTGTTTTTAAACGCTGTGCGGTGTAGAAACACGATTGGGTTTTATTTCTATCTTGTGAATATTACTTAACGCGTGCACATGAGAGAATAGGAAACAACAAAAACAGCACAATTCCCTGCCAATTGTGAATCCGTGTCGTTGCCTGTGACCCTTTTGCTTCCGTTTTTGTTTTGTTTCTGGTTTTTTTTTTTGTTTCCGTTTTTTGTCATGGGGAATGATGCATGCTGGGAGATAAAGGCATCTTCGAAGAGGCATGAAAGACCCAAATAATATCAGACATGGTGTACATTTCCTCCACTGATTTTAATAAAGATATCTCCCGCATCATCAAAAATAATTTTTAATCGTGATTTATGTTATTTGATTGCTGATCCCGAATCCAGGCCGAAGTAACCAGAAATTGCGTATTCAGTTTTGAACAAGTTAGAGGTAAAGTCAGAAGCGAATGTAAGAAGAATACTGCGTTCGCTTCTCGGGTTTGCCTATTCCATATTACAATTATTATACATAACTGGTGAGGGCTTGTGTTGCGTACTTTCACCAATTTCGATGTTTCATAATAGCGAACGTCGTGAGCTTCAGACTTAACGCGTGCACATGAGAGAATAGGAAACAACAACAACAACACAATACCCCTGACGATTTCGAATCCGTGTCGTTGGCTATGACCCTTTTGCTTCCGGTTGTTTTTAAACGCTGTGCGGTGTATAAACACGATTGGGTTTTATTTCTATCGTGAATATTACTTAACGCGTGCACATGAGATAATAGGAAACAACAACAACACAATACCATGGCAATTTTGAATCCGTGTCGTTGCCTATGAACCTTTTGCTTCCGTTTTTTTTTTTTTGCTTCTGGTTTTTTTTTGTTTCCGGTTTTTGTCATGGGGAATGATGCATGCCGGGAGATAAAGGCATCGTCGGAGACAAGAAAGACCCAAATATCAGACATGGTGTATATTTCCTCCACTGATTTTAATAAAGATATCTCCCGCATCATCAAAAAATAATTTTTAATCGTGATTTACGTTATTTGATCGCTGATCCCGAATCCAGGCCGAAGTAACCGGAAGTTGCGTATACAGTTGTGAACAAGTTATAGGTAAAGTCAGAAGCGAATGTAAGAAGAATACTACGTTCGCTTCTCGGCTTTGCCTATTCCATATTAATTTCTGTCGATAAATCTGCTTGGGAGGGAACACGGGTCACAAACTACTCCAGAAGAAGAAGAAGATTAGGAGGAAGAAGAATGCTCGCGAGTATTAGCTCCGCCCACCAAAGTTTTTTTTGTTGTAAAACCTGAAGAGCTGATTATAGAATAAATATTTCATCGATTTATACAAACCGTTTCGTGTGGTTTTAATTTATGATGAAAATAGTAATCTAACTGTGTGGAAGGAAATATCAGTCATAAAACAACAACAACAACAACAGTTGAAAAGATAGAAGTGAAGAGGAAGAAGAATCCCGACCGACGGTTTGTTGACCTCACCGATCGAGGCTGCTCCAGCTAGTGTTCCCGCTCGAAGGTCTCCTGAATATTTGACCATGGAGGACGATCCGCTGATGCGAGAGACCATATCGGTGATCAAGGCCTACGTGACTCATCGTCTGGCACCGGACATGCCGCAGTCCCTCAACCGAGCGGCGGAAATTCTCATCGGTCTCGGTGATAAGGTGTTGTGTAAACACCGCGAGACCTTCGGGGAAGTGGCTGAGTGGCTGGATCTGGACCCGATCTGCGACATTTCGAAGAACGCCAACTTCGTGTTAACAATGGCGACTCACACGGCTAGAGAGGTGTTCTCCGATGATGAGGTGACCTGGGGACACCTCGTCATCCTCATCGCCCTGTTAACCTCGACGGCTCAGGAAGTGGAGAAACGGCACAGAGCGATACGAGCCCGGTTCACGACGGTGGACCAACGGGTCGACATGTTCTCCTTCGAGCTGAGCCGGGTCATGGTGATGCGCCACGGACCCTGGATTCGAGGACGAGGCGGCTGGGTGAGTCGTCGAGTCGGGGCCGCGGGACCGGGCCCCACATCGGTAGTCTGGGTTCGTGTAGTCGTTGTGTACGAGTGGGGAGAGAGAGGGCGGGCGGTTGGTGGGGATTCGACGGACGGTTCGATCGGCGCCGTCCTCTCATGGTGGGGATACAGGTCGGGGATGGGGAACCGGCACGGAGCGATGAGGGTTTGACCCGGTCAGAGCCCGGTACATGTGGATCGTGTCATGTGGATATGGCGGGAGTTTACCTCAACTGAAGGGTGTGTTTGTGTGTGTATGTTTGTATGTGTGTGTATGTATGTTTGTGTATGTGTGTTTATGTGTGTGTATGTTTGTATGTGTGTGTTTATGTGTGTGTGTGTATGTTTGTATGTGTGTGTATGTATGTTTGTGTATGTGTGTTTATGTGTGTGTGTATGTTTGTATGTGTGTGTATGTATGTTTGTGTATGTGTGTTTATGTGTGTGTGAATGTGTGTTTATGTGTGCGCGGTGTGTGTGTGTGTGTGTGTGTGTGTGTGTGTGTATGTGTGTGTGTTTGTGTGTGTATGCTTATATGTGTGTGTTTGTGTGTGTATGTGTGTTTATGTGTATGTGTGTTTGTGTGTGTGTATGTGTGTTTATGTGTATGTGTGTTTATGTGTGTGCGGTGTGTGTGTGTGTGTGTGTATGTGTGTCTATGTGTGTGTATGTGTGTTTATGTGTGTGCGGTGTGTGTGCGTGTGTATGTGTGTGTGTGTGTGTGTGTATGTGTGTGTGTGTTTATATGTGTGTGTTTGTGTGTGTATGTGTGTGTATTTGTGTGTGTGTGTGTTTGTGTGTGTTTATGTGTGTGTGTGTGTATATTTGTATGTGTGTGTGTGTGTGTATGTATGTGTGTGTGTTTATGTGTGTGTATGTGTTTATGTGTGTGGTGGTGTGTGTGCGTGTGTATGTGTGTGTGTGTGTATATGTGTGTGTGTGTTTGTGTGTGTGTGTTTGTGTGTGTGTGTGTGTTTATATGTGTGTGTTTGTGTATGTGTGTGTGTATGTGTGTGTGTATGTGTGTGTGTGTGTATGTGTGTTTATGTGTGTGTGTGTATGTGTGTTTATGTGTGTGCGGTGTGTGTGCGTGTGTATGTGTGTGTATGTGTGTGTGTGTGTGTGTGTGTGTGTGTGTGTGCGGTGTGTGTGTGTGTTTATGTGTGTGTTTGTGTTTGTGTGTGTGTGTGTGTATGTGTGTGTGTTTGTGTGTGCGTATGTGTGTGTGTGTCTGTGTGTGTGTGTGTGTCTGTCTCTGTGTGTGTGTGTGTGTGTGTGTGTGTGTGTATGTGTGTGTGTGTCTCAGGATGATTTTGTCCGAAGGTTCGAAGGAAGATTTCGTGTGAAGGAAGATTTGGTTCGAAGCTCCAAACGAACATGTCCGTGTTTCTTTATGAGCCCAAGGTTCTGTGCTGTGGTGGTGTTTGGGATCCTGCCCATCATTGCTGGGATCATCACATATCTCACCTTCCACATGGATCCTGACGGACTTTGAGGTAAAACCTGATTGTCGACGACCACACGTGGAAGGTTGAACTCTCGAACACGTTGTGTTCGTACATGTGGTAGTAGTAATGGAAGGAGTAGTAATAATGGCAGTAGTGATGGTAGTAGTAATGATGGCAGTAATGATGGGAGTCGTGATGGTCGTAGTAATGATGGTAGTAGCGATGGAAGTAGTAATGATGGGCGTCGTGATGGTAGTAGTCATGATGATAGTAGTAATGTCAGCACAAGTGGTAGGCGTGATGTTACTGGCTGTGATGTTAGTACTAGTGATGGTAGTAGTAGTGATGGTAGTAGTTGTGATGGTAGAAGTAATGTGAGCACAAGTGGTAGGCGTGATGTTTGTAGCTGTGATGTTAGTACTCATGATGGGAGTAGTAGAGAGGGGAGGAGTAATGTTAGCACAAGTGGTAGTCGTGATGCTTGTCGTAGTGATGTTAGTACTAGTGATGGTAGAGTAATGTTTGCACAAATGGTTGGCGTGATAGTAGTCATAGTAGAGTTGTTAGTACCAGTGATGGTAGTAGTAATTACGATAGTAGCAGTGGTGTAGTGCCAAATTTTGAGGTACCGGAGCCCTGCAAAAATGTTGGCCGTGACGTCATCGCCAGATTTTTCCTTCACATCAAGAGTGAGCACGACACGAACCATTTGAGTCCCCAAAATGAGTGATACATTAAAGAAAGAGCACACATTTCACTACCATGATAAAAAGGCTGCCGCGTTGCCTCAACGGTTAAGGTGGCTGGGTTAAGATCTTAGGGTCTTGAGTTTGAGCCCCTGTCGAGCCGTTAAATAACACCTGGTGGGTCGACTCAGCCTGTCACATCCTTCCGAGGTCGGAAAATTAAATTCCATGCTACTGGTAACCGGGGCACTGCATCAGTATTGTAGTCACGCTTCCACAAGATGATGCAACCAACAGCTGCAGGCTGCATCTGAACCAACAACAACCATGATAAACGAAAGTTTAAAAGTAAATGGACACGCCCACTTAATCTCACAATGGACACGCCCACTTAATGTCCAATGGACACGCCCACTTAATCTCACAATGGACACGCCCACTTAATCTCACAATGGACACGCCCCACTTAATCACACAATGGACACGCCCACTTAATCTCACAATGGGCACGCCCACTTAATCTCACAATGGACACGTCCACTTAATCTCACAATGGACACGCCCACTTAATCTCACAATAGACACGCCCACTTAATCTCACAATGGACACGCCCATTTAATCTCACAATGGACACGCCCACTTAATCTCACAATTGACACGCCCACTTAATCTCACAATGGACACGCCCATTTAATCTCACAATGGACACTCCCACTTAATCTCACAATAGACACGCCCACTTAATCTCACAATGGACACGCCCACTTAATCTCACAATGGACAGTTGGACACTCCCACTTTATCTCACAATTGACACGCCCACTTAATCTCACAATGGACACGCCCACTTAATCTCACAATGGACACGCCCACTTAATCTCACAATGGACATTCACAAGGAGGGGGGTGAGAGGGGTGAGAGGGGGTGGCAAGAGAGGGGAGGGAGGAGGGGGGAGAGAGAAGGGCGAGAGAGGGGGTGAGAGGGGGGCAAGAGGGGCGATAGCAGGGGGAGAGAGGGGGTGAGGGGGAAAAGAGAAGGGAGAGAGAAGGGCGAGAGAGGGGTGAGAGGAGGGAGCAAGAGAGGGGAGGGAGAGAGGAGGGGGAGAGAAGGGAAAGAGAGGGTGGTGAGAGGGGGGGCAAGAAAAGGGAGAGAGGAGGGGGAGAGAGAAGGGCAAGAGGGGGGGCAAGAGAGAGGAGGGGAAAGAGAGGAGGGGGAGAGAGGGGGCGAGAGAGAGGGGCGTCACAATTCTTCTTCTTCGTTTGATATGACGTCACAATTGATGCTGGGGACCTGATACTGCAGGCATGAAGCTGCATCTCCTGGCACACACACCTGCGGGCACGCCCCTACGGGCCCACACAAGTCTATCTATAATTCCAGCAATCTCTGTGTGTCTGTCTGTCAGTTTGTTTGTCTGCGACCGCCGTTTCTCCACGACCGCCGGTCCGATCTGATTGAAACTTGCCAGGAATATTGCCGGGGCCCCGCGGATGTGCCTTTTCGAGGTTTGATATCGATCGGACGAGCGGTTCCCAAGTTACGGCCATGTATCTGTGAACCAATGACAGGACACGGTGTTATGACGTCACGAATGACGTCACAATTAATTTTTATTTAATTATTTTTTTTGAAGGATTGACGTCACAATTCTTCTTCGTTTGGTATGACATTACAATCGACACTGGGGACCTGGGTAAGGGCGTAGCCAGGCTGAGGCAGACGAGGCAGTTGCCTCGTCGCTCATTTCCTGAAATATGATCTGGCCTGAGCCCTCTGGCCATCTGAGCTCCCTGGGGAGTAAACGATCAAAGCTTCCCGGCAGTGCTCTGAATACTCTTATCTCCACTCCTATCACAATACCTAAATAGGACAATACTCCCACCCCCCCCCCGACCTCTTTTAGCCTCATCACTTTTGGACCTCTGGCTACACCAATACTGGGTATGTGCCTTTCTCTGGGTATGTGCCAAACTCCCAAGGTTTGATTATTGTTCAAATTATTAATTAATCCCAAGGTTTGAATTTTCCCGAGGGAAACAGCTGTTTTCCAAGGGTTTGAAAGCTGTTTTTCCCAAGGTTGGAATTAATCGTTGTGCTTGGTCGACATTTGTGAATACATTTACAGAGAGGGACTAGAGAGGAGGGGGAGAGAGGAGGGGCGAGAGAGGGGGTGAGGGGCAAGAGAGGGGAGGGAGAGAGGAGGGGGAGAGAGGGGGCGAGAGAGAGGAGGGGGGACAGAGGAGAGGGGAGAGAGGGGGTGGCAAGGGAGGGGAGGGAGAGAGGAGGGGGAGAGAGAAGGGCGAGAGAGGGGGTGAGAGGTGGCAAGAGAAGGGAGGGAGAGAGGAGGGGGAGAGAGAGGCGGTGAGAGGGGGGCCAAGAGAGGGGAGGGACAGAGGAAGGGGAGAGAGGGGGAAGAGGGGGGGCAAGAGAGGGGAGGGAGAGAGGGGGCGAGAGAGGTGGGGCGATAGAGGTGGGGCGATAGAGGTGGGAGGACAGAGGAGGGGGGAGAGAGGAGGCGTCACAATTCTTCTTCTTCGTTTGATATGACGTCACAATTGATGCTGGGGACCTGACACTGCAAGCACGAAGCTGCACATACTGGCACGCCCCTACGGGCCTGTACTAGTTTAACAAATAAAGAAAAGTTACATTTTTTATTGAGGACAATGTGGTGACAGGTGACAGAGTATGCATACTCACCTCTCAGCTGTCTAGCTTGGGTTCGAATCCCGACCCAGGTCTAAACTGTCATGGCGGTGGTTTACAGGCAGAGTGATTCATCAATGTGTGTGTCGTTCCTCGGTGGGACGATAAACTGGACGCCTCTTCTGCTCTTGAACTCGTTCTTTCGTTGTCTTTCACATTAGTTTGTGTCTTTCTTGGAATTGGAAGAAGTTGAAGCTTTGGGGCCGGATAAACATCCGACAGTGCTGAATGAGATGGCAGAGCATGTTGGGATGATGTTGACGTACTGGATATGACGTCATGTGCTTACCTGCTCTGCCGACACGAGTCCTCGTCATTGATGTATTCCAGGCCGACCTTGGCTCATACCATGTGATCGCCATTCTTCACAAAAACAGCCGCATCACTGAACTACTCAGATTTCAACTACCTGGGAGACATCCAAAGTGTCCCAATGCATTGACATGTCCAAGCTTCGGGACAACCTTTGACCCCGATTGTTTGGCCGTGAAAGCACACAAAGCGCAACAACTCAAGCTCAACCGATCGTGATTGTTGGTGTTTTGTTCTTTTTTATAACCGTTGTGGAGCTAAGCTTCACCTCGGATGGGAGTGAGGTGCGGAGCACCGCTCCGATGCATTCCAGTACCACTACACACCTGACAGCACTCCAGTAGTCATGTTAGGAGTCGTAATGGTCGGAGTAATGTTGGTATTGGTGATGTTGGTAGTTATGTTAATAAGTCGGAGAGATGGTAGTTGTAAGGGAGTACTATTGGTGGTCGTAGCTGTAGTCATCGTGGCCGATCACCATTGAAGAGCAAAGATAAGGTGGAAGATGAAAGGTTGAAAGACGTGTCACGATCCATTCTTTCTTCACAATCCACCATCGAACAACCACAGCTCATTACATTGCCATGGATGCGAGACACAGATTGATTCTGTCCTTTGTTCATTCCCTTTGCCACTCCCCATAGGTCAGAAGCGTGCATTCGGGAAGAGTGGAGAGAAGAATCTGTTGGAGAAGTTGGACCCGTAACTTCACCTCTTTGGGACCAATGATGGAATCCTGACCTCCATTGGTCACCTCCTGTGTTTGAGTTCCATAGAAGTGAACGTGTTTATTACCATATTCAGATGAGAGGGTATTGAATTCGGGTCCCTTTGTTTGTTTGTTCGAACAGAACGAGTTCTTGAGAGGGTTACCATTCAGAACCCCAAGACCCTTTAAGACCCCCAAAACCCTGTTAACCCTTACAACCCCAAGACTCATTTAGACCCCGAAGACCAAGAAGACTCAGAGGGCCCAAAATAACCCTGGGACTCCAAAGACCCTTTTGACCCCGAAGATATGTTAGGACCATTTAGACCCCAAAGTCTCCATAGAACTCGTTACACCCCTGAGAACCTTTAGCTCCTCTTTGACCTTTTCAAACCCCGAAGACACCAAGACTCCATTTGACCCTATATACCTTCACACCTTTCAGACATGTAATACCCTATAAACCCCTTTGACCATTAGACCCTTTTGTGACAATTCCATTTCTTTCGACCTTAAATTACACTCTTTAGATCTCTTCGACGTTTTATGACAATTTTCACCCATTTAGACATTTTCAGAGCTCTCTACCTTTCAAATGCTCTTTCTTGTTGAGATTTTCTTTAATTAATTAATTAACTTGTTCGTTTGTTTATTTATTTAAAGAGGTCTCACCATAGAGTTACATACTAGAAGTAGAGTGCGCACAATTCAAACCTCTCGAATTGAACAGCGACGCACGCACACCATTCTGGGCAAGTGTGCTCGAAGAGAACCCGGAAGTGTGTACGTGTGTTAAAGTGCGAAAGATGTTGACAAAGCTTTACTCTGATGTTGACAAAGTTGAAATGGCACGAATAAACTCGCTGAGAGAGAGAGAGAGAGGGCATTGAAAGATGTGTGGTCTTCTTCGTTCGTATGCAGCACAAGGCTGCAAGGTAGCGGCAGCAGGGTAGCCTCATTGGCTGAGGGCTGCGAGATGGTGGTTTGAACCCGGCCAAGTCAGAACAAAGTTAAGACGTTAAATCTAAAGAAGGAACCTTCATCCTGCGGTAACATCTGGGCATCCTGGGGTCTTTTGGACGCCCCACCCCCACCACAAGGGAAAATAATTTTCGAAAAAAATGTTCTTAATGATTTTATTGCAATAACATCATGTTTCCTCCTCCGGGGCGGACTTGCTCGCATGAGATCGGGGAAGGCCTCCGCCTGCTCAGCACGTTTGGCTAGTTTCTGACGTCACACCGATCAATCATCAGCCTCGGGGGCGTGACTTCGCCCTCCGTCACCCTTGGAGGCGGGGCTTCTGCCTGCTCGGCACGTTTGGCTCGCTTGTAAATGCAAAAACGTCCGAATAGGTTACAGCGGGGCAATCACATACTGAGGGAACTTATTGTTAATCCCTAGCCTATTAACCCCGCACCACTCCCCTGTGTGGTGACACGTAACACTTCAGCTCACAGTTTCCCCACTTAATTACATCGAGATGTCTCCTACACGTTCACGGACAAAAACAACTCTATTCAATCCTAACTTTCCTTTTAAATTCCTCCATCAACCCCGACAACCGCAACAATACTAAACAAAGGCAGTAAAAAGATGGCTTATTTAAAACACAGTCCATTGAACGATACACTGCACATAAACACAATAAAAGGTTCAACATGTAAAATACAATGGAACAGAGTGAACTCTGCCTTCCAGAACAGCTTCCAAAACGTCTGTTGGGGTTATATTATGTAACGTCTGTTATGTTGTCGTGGAAGCCATTGTCTTTCTGTGGAAGGTTGGATGGATTGAGACTTCGATGGAGAAAGTCCTCCAACTCTTCTTGGCACGCCACGACACAATCCTGGGAGAGGGAGTCGGGACGGGCACAGAGATTAGGTCATCATCATCATCCTCATCATCGAGGATAATGACATAATGAAGCTGAATATGGAAACGAAGATTCAGGCCGAATGTGAGCGGATTGTATTGCACGTGTCGTGTCTCACGGGGCTCCTGTTGATGGTTTCGGAGATCTTGTACAGGGAGGTTATGAATCCAGGCCAAGACTCAATCGGAGGTCTCAATCCCATAATTGCCGCGTAGATACTTCCAGCAGCAATTAGAGACGGACGTCTCACTGAGAACTTTGTGTCTGTCGCCGGGTTGGATCATAAAAAGGTTAAATACGATGAACACGAGCACAATATTCAACAGTCATTGAACATTGAAACAGGTGCTCAACAGGTGGGTGTACACATGACGTCATTACCCTCGCCGGAGGAGAGGGTATTGCATTTGGGTCTGTCTGCAAAGAACTTTCGTGTTTTGCTTTGCAACCGCTTGTCGAAGTGAGACAAAATTTTCACAATAGGAAGGACTACTCATGACGAATGTTTTGATCGTAATTATGACGTCATAAGTCACTTGGTGTGTCAGCCATTTAGGTAAAACGGAAAAACGACCTCTGTATCACTGAAACCACACCAAGGAAAAAATTGAAACTTAGCACGTGGCAAGTACTCCGAATGGGGAATATGTGATTTTTTTGTCATGACGTCATAGGTGCCTTCGTTATGACGTCATAATTGCATATGTAGAACGCTACATCCCTCCAATATGTATGAGAGTGATCAAGGGATAAATTGGTCTACAGAGAAAAAATTGTTGACGTCATCGGTCATGTGATTCAGCAGCCGTATTGTTAAAAAAAAGAAAAACCTCCAAAAATCTTCTCCAGAACAGATAGACAGATCGAATGGAATCTTCACGCACAAGTTCCCCAAGCCTTGGGGATACCAGGGTATTCACAAATGATTGATAAGTCACATGGTCTGGCAGCGATGTTGGATTGAGCAAAAAATGTTTAAAAAATTATTTCTCTTGAACCGCTTCACCGATCAACGTGAAACGTCACAATAATGATCTCGTCGTGATGTGGAATAAATGTTTTAAATTCCAACCTGATCGGACACATGGTCTGGCAGCCAGAATTATTTAATTTTTTGATCTGGGTTCTTTTTGATTAAAAAAGAAAATTTTGAATGAGGCTCACTTGGTGACACCTTGATGGGTTTGAGGGTAGAGGAAGAGCAGCTAAAACCCGAATCCTATCCAGGTTCCTCCTGATGATGACTTCATCTTTTCTTTTTGCTTGTTAATTATGTAACGTACCAGTACACAAATACCAAACAAAATACTCTGCACAAAACCTCAAAAAAAGAACCCACTCACAAGTCCTGGCGAGGGTCTGCAATGTCTGATTGCTCTTTTTCTTGTTCAGACGGATCTCGGACGCCACGATGACTTGTTCATCGTCTGTTGGTGTCCTTATAATTCATTTTAAAGTGTTGGTACGAGTCTCCCAGTTCGTCCTGGTTGTCCGGTTCGAATCCGACAAGTCACTTCGATACAACCGTAATGGTCGATCGCTTCAGGGTCTTCCCCGCCAGATCACGCGCCAAATGTCGAGACACATTTCCGATTCGAAGTCCGAATCGACCCAGTATGACGCCGATTCGGCGTCGCGTGTCGAATGCAAATTAGACCAAGCGAGCCTGATGTGCGGTGTTGAGAACCACGGCCAATTATCCCTCAACAGGTCTTTCTTAATCACCCCGAGAAAACCACCACAAGCATAATTTACCCTGAGACCAGGTATATTTATTGACCGATGCACGGGGAAGGAAACACAAGGAAGCAATGCAGTAAGTAACTATAAGGGCACTCGCTAGAGCGCACACCTCCGCCACGTCATGCCTGATCCACGAGAACATATCAGGCCAAATACATGTTTGAGATATCGTGCGACACAGTACGATATCGGTTTTGGCCCGATCCCTCAATGGTGAAGAATCACTTTTAAAAAAATAAATAATTCTCGTACCAGGATCCGGATTCAGATCTTCACTAACGTTGAGCGTTGCTGTCCTTGGCCAGTCACCCACACACTCAAAAAAATTCAGAACCATTGCTTGAAAACTGTGGCCAAAAATCACGTGACAAACAAACAAACAGACAGACAGACAAACCAACATACTTGGTGAAAAAAATTTTCGCCAAGTAACAGACAGACAAGGGGTGAAAAACATAACCTCCTTCACCTTCAGTGGCAGACGTAATAAATCGATAATAAAATCTAAACCCCTTACCCCCTTACCGTTTATGCTCCCACAAACCAAACAAACGAATGGGAGATCCTTAAATAGCGTATTCCTCATCTGGGCCCTCAGACACACCACAATAGAGACAACATCCGATATCATAGGACAGAAAGAAAGTAGCTGGCCACCCGGTAAAATTTGGCAGGATGGGTCCGCACGGCCCCGGCAGCTCAAAGCGAACGTCCTGTCTGCATCAGCTTGCCATCTTGTTCTCCTCGAGGTGGTTGAATCCAGTTTTATGAGTTTCCCGGCATCTCTTGGCAAGAGGCCGAGTCCCGGGGAATGATTCTCATCCATCTCAGGCATGTTGTTCGAGTCTCATTTTGCTCGCTCCTCACTTCTGGCTTAACCTCAGCCACCCTCTGTCATCTAAATAGATTCCCTGTCCTCGCAGGTTCCTCACATTCTGCCAGGAAGCCACACCTGGTTACCCTCGTTAAATCTTAGCCGGATGTTCACCGTTCTTCACGGTCGTCCTGAATCCCGCTCTTCCCTCACCTGTGGGACTCTCCGTGTCTGTTGTTCGTATGCGAACCTCCAGTTTACCAAGACTGCTGCCAATCGTCACCTCATGCTTTCTTTTGTACCCACTCCCACTCCCCTCCACCCTACCTTATCCGCTATCCATTTTCTTTCACCCCCATGCCACTCCGCTTCTTATACTGCAATGTTTGTACAAGTTTTGTCCACCTGAGCCCTCGATCCCTCAGTTGATCTGCCAATATGTTGTTTTTGGGTTCTCCATGAACTTTGACTTCTGTGTTAACTAACAAGGGTTAAGATTTTGACCTCGCGCAAACTTAGAATACCCACCAGTGATGCTGGCAATCACAAAGGTCTCGGAATGCTTGCGGACCCGTGGTAGATCATCGGAAGGGATGAGTAGGCGGTGCAAGATCTGCTGCACAAAGTCACTCGCCGTGGTGCAGCACTTCCAGGAGAATTTTGAACTGAACCGAGGTGTAATGGTGCCCCGGAGGTGCTGCCTCTCCGGCAGGTGTGCGAACGAGCATCAGTTTTGTGATTTTATTTAATTTTTTTTTTTGTAAAATCTGACAAATCAAAGCAGTAGATTCTGGGTATATCTCCTCTTGTCATGTTCCAGGTCTGATAATGGTTTTTCCCGGTCACACTGATCAGGTTGATCGATCAGGGGGTAAGTGGTTACACTCGCGAGTCAAACAAACCATAACCTGGTTTCAGCACCAGCAAAGGTGGAATAATCCATCGACTAGTGAACTTACACGTCTACCGATCCTGACAGGTGCGAAAGGATAGAAACCCAAACAAAGGTGCGAAAGGATAGAAACCACTTTGTCAAAATCACAACAGCCACCAAGTGGTGGTCAGAGGGCACGCCGGGCCCAACAATGAACACCAAGGTCACCATTAGAAATGCGTGAGCTGATGAAGACCAATTAATAAGTTAACAGGTCGAAGGAGATTCATTGTGGTGGTGCGAAAGGGGGATTTAACATCCCCGTTTTTTTTAATTATTTAAATATATTTTTTAATTATTGTCCGATTGGTGAATGAGTGTGTCATGGTTTATTTGTAAGTGCCGACCACCTCGCGTGTAAATTTTTGATGACAACCGAAGGGTTTTGTTCTTGTTGCTTTGCGGAAACCAACATGAGCCTTTCGAGCCCTATTTTTGTAAAAAAAAAAAAAATTAATAAATAAAAGTTTGTTTTCATGATGAGGGAGAATTTAAAGTTCCACCAATTGGATAATATGACGAGTTGGCGAAACTGGGAACCGTCAGCGGTGTCCAATCACAGCCGTCGAGTTATCCCGAGACGTTTTTTTGAGAAAAGACCATTTTGATGGACATTGTAATGGGCTCCGTCTGTCCGTCCCTGTCCGTCTGTCCGTCCCTGTCCGTCTGTCCGTCCGTCACGCAATCTCCTCCTCCTGAACGGTTTGTCCGAAATACTCCAAACTTGGTGTCTGTGATCACCACGTGGCACGAACGTGCAACAGGTTTCGTCCCGTCCATTCGAAGTTCGGAGAAGAACTTGTACGAGGTACTTGTTAACGTTTCCAACATCACGAGGTACGCGAGGAGACGATGGACGGGTGAACGCGGAGCGCGGTTCAAGCCCAGGATCTCGACATCACGACTTGTTGCTCACAATGGAAACCACAAACACACCGAGTTCCCTGAACTTGTCGACATTAAACACGGTGTTTGTCGATAATCACCAGGCTCCATGTGGCAACTCAAAACGCTCCCTGCTCAACTCGCAAAGGCCACCGAGGACATGGTGGACACACTGTCCGTATTTTGGAGGGACAACAGCGAGGTGTGGGTAACAGCTGCCATCTTTATGGATTCGTTCCACAACTGTTTCGCCCCTTGAGTGGAGAGGTACCTGGCAGAGAACCACCTCTCCTTCAAGGTACTTCTGCTGGTGGACGACGCTCCAGGCCACCCCGAGGTGCTGAAGGTGGTCCATCCCAATATGGAGGTCATCTTCCTGCCACCCAACACCACCTCCCTGATCCAACCACTCGACCAAGAGGTAATTTCGACGGAAGAAAACGTGATGCACCCTCCCGCACCTTCCGTCGCATCTTGGATGATATGGAACCCGACCCCGAACTTACCGTTCGGGGAATGTTGGAAGGACTTCAACAAAGCGCACTGACTGCATCGATGCCATCAAAGACTCGCTGGATGAATTCAAACCCTCCACCATCAATGCTTGCTGGCAAAACCTGTGGCCAGAGGCAGTCAACAACTTCCCAGGTTTTCCCAACACCATGGAAGAGGGGATGGGAGGGTTTCCGGGTCGGCATGTGAGGTGAGAGGGGAAGGCTTGGACGACATGGAGCTTGAGGAATTGGAGGAGCTCATCACCTCACATGGGTAGGAGCTGACTCAGGAGGAGTTGGAGGCCTTCATCAAGGTTTCTGAGGAAGAGGTGGTGAGGCCCAACCTGACTGTGAAGTTCCTGGCTGAGGTGCTGCAGGATGTAAGGACGGTAGCTGACAGGTTGCAAGATGCTGACCCAGTGATGGAGTGATACCTCCGGTTCAAGAGGAGGTTGGATGATGTTTCGCTGCCGAACAAAGAGCTGCACAGAAACCTGCAGCACTCAGGAAAAGAGCTGTCTATTAGGCATTACTCATTTTTCTTTCACCTCGTCCCCGCAACCTGCATTCCCTTCGGTGCACCACTCATCAGCACCCTCACCTGCACCCCCTTCAGCACCCTCACCTGCATCCCCTTCGGTGCACCTCTCATCAGCACCCTCACCTGCATCCCCTTCAGTGCACCTCTCATCAGCACCCTCACCTGCGTCTCTCTTCAGAGGAGTTCACTGGATTCTAACTCATCATCATCATCATCATCATCATCACATCAAGAGTTAAGTCGGATCTTAAATAAAAATTGGAAACAGTACCTGTTGTTGTTGTTTGTTTAATTATTTATTTGGAAGCATTTTTAATGAAACTCTAATCATGTATATTTACTGTATGACCAACAGTGCCAAAACAACCTTTTACAAGAGGATGTAAAACTCACAGAGGACAGGTAAAGCACATAAGCAGGTACCTTACAGACATATGTGTGGAAGCATGAAAGCCAGGTAGGTGAGTACGTGAGTCAGAGCGCTCGGTCTCCCCCTTGCGGCCGAAACAGACCCTCGTGGGAGTGCCTCGACTGCCCCTCATGGTCTGCGCAGTCATAGGGAGACTGTTCATCAGCGAGACTTCCACACCAAAAATAAGGACGAGAACTTCCAGCACCTCAATATCAACTCCCACACCTCCATAAACACTCTCCCCTATATCATCCCTCACCCGGTGCCAACTTGCACACGTCTATAAACACTCTCCCCTCTATCATCCCTCACCCGGTGCCAACTCGCACACCTCCATAAACACTCTCCCCTATATCATCCCTCACCCGGTGCCAACTTGCACACGTCTATAAACACTCCTCTAGATCATCCCTCACCCGATGCCAACTCCCACACCTCCATAAACACTCTCCCCTATATCATCCCTCACCCGGTGCCAACTCGCACACCTCCATAAACACTCCCCGATATCATCCCTCACCCGGTGCCAACCCCCACACCTCCATAAACACTCTCCTCCAGATCATCCCTCACCCGATGCCAACCCCCACACCTCCATAAACACTCTCCCCTATATCATCCCTCACCCAATGCCAACTCCCATCCCTCCATAAACACTCTCCCCTATATCATCCCTCACCCAGGGCCAACTCCCACACCGCCATAGACACACTCTCTCCCCTATATCATCCCTCACCCGATGCCAACTCGCACACCTCCATAAACACTCTCCCCTCTATCATCCCTCACCTTATGCCAACTCGCACACCTCCATAAACACTCCCCGATATCATCCCTCACCCGGTGCCAACTCGCACACCTCCATAAACACTCCCCGATATCATCCCTCACCCGATGCCAACTCGCACACCTCCATAAACACTCTCCCCATATCATCCCTCACCCGGTGCCAACCCCCACACCTCCATAAACACTCTCCTCCAGATCATCCCTCACCCGGTGCCAACTTGCACACGTCTATAAACACTCTCCCCTCTATCATCCCTCACCCGGTGCCAACTCGCACACCTCCATAAACACTCCCCGATATCATCACTCACCCAGTGCCAACTCGCACACCTCCATAAACACTCCCCGATATCATCCCTCACCCGGTGCCAACTCACACACCTCCATAAATACTCTCCCCTATATCATCCCTCACCCAATGCCAACTCGCACACCTCTATAAACACTCTCCTCTCGATCATCCCTCACCCGGTGCAAACTCCCATATCTCCATAAACACTCGCCCCTCCATCATCCCTCACCTGATACCAACTCCCACCTCGATATGAACCCTCACCGAGTCACACGTGATCGAGTTCACGTTAAACAAGTTGACTTTTAGTGATGAAATCGAAGGATTCACACAATTCACGGATGGAAGGAAGTCATTCGGGTGGTGAAGGAGGTTCGTGGAGAATGTTCAAGGTTTCCGAGTGAAGGGAAAGAATCGAACTTCGGGACTTGGTCTCACCAGGAGAGTCCCCATCTAATAGCACACCGGTCCCTAAGTCCTTCAGCTTCTTCAGGAATGACTTCTCGTGTTCAACCTCCTCGGCCAACATGTCAATGTAGAGACATGCGTCCTTCAAAATGTCCACCTGGAAACAGCGCACACAAACATGTCAACCATGGTGCTGTTCGTGTGAGGGTTGCTGGTCGCATCATTGGACCTATGTTTGTAGTTGTACGTAATAAATAGATCTTTGCGGGGTTTTGATTCTTACTTCCTCTTCCACACACCTTCCACACACACCACACACCACCTTGATATTTATCCCTCTTCCGCACACCTTGCTCAATCTCTTCTTCTTGCTTCCCTCGCGGTGCCAAGGGATGGCGTCAGAAAGAAGCTGAAAATGCTGCGCACTCTTCCTCGGATCACTGAAACACATACAGGGGGAACAGGGGGTTTTGTACACAAAGTCGAGGCTCATGGAGGAGCTACAACTTACAATGGATCCGGACGTAACAGAACACAAAAAAAAACAAGATGGATGGGGAAAGACAACAACAGCAGGGATGACGTACAAAACAGGAGGGAGACTTGGACAACTATTAAAGGGATGTGGGGAAGAATGAGGGCAAGGGGAGGAGGGGTGAAGAAGATGGATACATCCGCAAACTCTCAATCACAGAAGCGGAAGGAAAAACTGGAGGTTTGGAAAGAGGAGGGGTTTCAGAAGGTTAACGGGGGTCGAAAAGATCATGGGTATGGGGTGAGGGATGATCTAAAATGGTGAATCGCCACGTTGAAGCCCTGGCGTGAAAAAAAAGATCGAAGAGGATGTGGAAGTTGCTTCCGCAGGAGGGAAAATGGAAGAACGAATGAGTGGAGGTGAACAGTGATTCTGGAGCGAATGCGAAACGAAGGACTAATCGATGAGTCATTCAGACACGACTCAGAGGCGAGTCCTTCTGCGTTGCGTTTTGTACACACCTGTCCGAGAGACGGTCCCGCACCACTTCCTCAGCACCTTTCCCGTGCTCGGCGTCGACAACGTTCGTCTAAAAAGAGGAAGATGAGGTGAACAGAAACACTCGTTCACTACTTAACCTGTTTAACAGCTTAAACCATTTACATGTGACCCATTAACTCGTACTGTCTGCGTTAGCAGTCTCGGTAAACATGGTCGCCGTTCGCACTTGCCCGTTCCCTGGGATTCTTCCTCCGATCAGCAATCGGTTTACAATATAAACTCGGCCCACGTGATGCAAGTCACGTGACCTGCGTTGGTCTGGGTTCAGTGTTCCACAGGGATTCGTTCGTTTGAAGAGTGAAATATCCAAGAGTTTGATCAACTGGAAACACCCGCTCTCTTTGGGAGCGGCCTGCGGGGATAGTGGGCGTGGTGGGGGGGATAGTGGGCGTGGTGGGAGGGATAGTGGGCGTGGTGGGGGATAGTGGGCGTGGTGGGGATAGTGGGCGTGGTGGGAGGGATAGTGGGCGTGGTGCGGGGGGATAGTGGGCGTGGTGGGGATAGTGGGCGTGCTGGGGGTATAGTGGGCGTGATGGGGATAGTCAGCGTGGTGGGAGGGATAGTGGGCGTGGTGCGGGGGGATAGTGGGCGTGCTGGGGGGATAGTGGGGGTGGTGGGGGGATAGCGGGCGTGGTGGGGGGGAAGGTGGGCGTGGTGGGAGGGAGAGTGGGCGTGGTGCGGGGGGATAGTGGGCGTGGTGAGGGGGATAGTGGGCGTGCTGGGGGTATAGTGGGCGTGCTGGAGCTAATAATGTCCGCTGTCTGCAGCAGAGGTCAGTAAACCACTTGCACTGTGGCACGTGTACAGGTGAGAAGGTAAGTCATCTCGACCTCCCCCTCACAGGTGAGAGGGGATTAATTGTGTGCCCATGACCTGACCCTGGGTACTATCAACATGTATGCAAAATATGGTGGAGATCGGACCAGCACTGTTTGTTCAGATGAACACACATGCACACACACACACCACACGCACACACAAACATACTGTTACAGGTGACGGGATTCAAACCAGGGTCCTATATGTCACTCCCGACTAAAGAGTGCTGCAGGTGGTGACGTCAGCGACCCCGAGTCCTATTCACAGCCCGCCAGGCTGAGGCCCGCGAGCTGGCCGAGCGGTTTTGAAAGCTTGACCTGTAGGTTGAGCACAAGGAGTAGAGTTCCAGATAGTCACGCTGACAACTCAGGGGCACTTAAACGTCACGAGTTTCCCATTCGAAATGGAATCTTAACAACACAGCCCCAGGGAACAATGGCACAAAGTGAAACACAATGGAACACAATGAATTTACTCGCATCAAGGGATGGTGCACACTAAAGGCAAAACGACACGAGACGCAAATCGTATCGGGACGACGACGGACTTGATGAAATACAACACAGGCCACACGACCGATACGAAAGGCCGACACAGCGTCACGCACACGGACCCTCTCTCTAAACGCCCTGTCACACCTTGACGATTTAGCCAGCATATGCCGACGTATGAAAAATTTGTCTATAACGCTGGCACACGTCGAATACGTTATGGGTAAGTTTGTATACGTTAAGAGCACGCTGGCATACGTCGTAGCACACCGAGCTGTTAGACAAATTTTCCATGCTTGAAATTTTTCGACGTATGCCAGCGTATGACTCACACGTTCCGCATACGCTGGCCATAAGTTGTAGGTACGTTACGCGATCGTTGACACACGTCAACACACGTTACTTGTAAGTTACTCATAAGTCGAAACACGTCGAGGTAATGGTTAGCGTCATTGTTCCAGACTCACTGTTTTTTTTTCTTCGGTATGACGGTGATGTTGACACTTCGATTTCTAGTGCGGTTATAATATAATATAATTAATAGGCTGCCACTCAACGATTTAAATCATAACCGCACTAGAAATAGAAGTGTCAACATCACCGTCATACCGAAGAAAAGAAAAAAAACAAAAACAGGGAGTCTGGAACACTGACGCTAACCATTACCTCGACGTGTTTCGACTTATGAGTAACTTACAAGTAACGTGTGTTGACGTGTGTCAACGATCGCGTAACGTGCCTACAACTTATGGCCAGCGTATGAGGAACGTGTGTCATACGCCGAGTAAGTAGAAAAATTCTCAACATGCTGAAAATTTGTCGACGTACTCGGCGTACTACGACATATGCCAGCGTGCATCAGAGTGCTATTAACGTATACAAAACTTACCCATAACGTATTCGACGTGGCCAGCGTATTCGGCAAATTTTTCAAACGTCGGCATACGCTGGCTAAAACGTCAAGGTGTGACAGCGGCTTGACACTTCGATGTCTAGTGCGGTTATGATTTGAATCGTCGAGCCGCACCCTTTTAATAGGCTACGCCACGTGATCGTCGGCGATACGCTGCCGCGCGCTATGCACAAGTTAGACTATCATTGGGCATAGGTTGTGAACGCCGACAACACGCTCAGCATTCGTTGATATAAGTTATCTATATGTTATCGAAACGTTCTGTGTACGTTACAAATACGTTATGCATACGTCCAACTTGTTATGAATACGTCCAATACTGGAAAAAAAACATCAATAGTTCAGCGTACGCCAGCGTTTTACATACATTTTGATACCTTGCCATACGCTGGCTAAAATGTCAAGGTGTGACAGGGCCCTAACCCAGGGTGAGGAAAGGGAAACAAAGGACGGTACGTGGTGGGGAAAAACAAGAGAACGGCCCGGTCGTCATCTCTGCCTCATCCGGACGGCTCGTCTTCAATGCTCTCCTTCGCTCTCCCCTTCATCCGTCCCCTCACTCTCAAGGACAGCCGCTTTGAAGCAGCCCACCACTCACCGAGCAACACAGCTACGGTCACTCGAGGCGTCACTGGCATTTCTTCATCCTCAGAACACCACAACTTGCTTCTTATTCTTCCCCCTCTCTCTCTCTCTCTCTCTCTCTCTCTCTCTCTCTCTCTCTCTGTCTCTCTTTCTCTCTCTCTCTCTCTCTCTCTCTCTCTCTCTCTCTCTCTCTCTCTCCCTCTCTCTCTCTCTCTCTCTCTCTCTCTCTCCCTCTCTCTCTCCCTCTCTCTCTCTCCTCTCTCTCTCTCTCTCTCTCTCTCTCTCTCTCTCTCTCTCTCTCTCTCTCTCTCTCTCTCTCTCTCTCTCTCTCTCTCTCTCTCTCTCTCTCTCTCTCTCTCTCTCTCTCTCTCTCTCTCTCTCTCTCTCTCTCTCTCTCTCTCTCTCTCTCTCTCTCTCTCTCTCTCTCTCTCTCTCTCTCTCTCTCTCTCTCTCTCTCTCTCTCTCTCTCTCTCTCTCTCTCTCTCTCTCTCTCTCTCTCTCTCTCTCTCTCCCCTTTTTACCTCGTCTGGAACTTAGTTCCAGGGAGATTATAGGATGGCGCCTCGTCGATCCGTCCACAAATACTTGCAACTTCTTCTCTGAAACTACACATATGATTCAGATGAAACTTGACCACAACCTTCATCACCCATGATGTACCAAAGCTTCGTCGCATTCTGACTGGTGGTGTAACCTGATGTTGCAACCCAGATTTGGTGACATTCTGACTGGTGGTGTAACCTGATGTTGCAACCCAGATTTGGGTGACATCCTGACTGGTGAGTCTGAAGAAGAAGATTTTTGAAGGAATTTACGCGTCAGCCATTTTGACACACTTCCGGTCACATGATCGGCATGCATTCTGTAATTTAACATCACGACCCTTTCCCAATTTTGTAACCCAAATTTGGTAGCATTCTGACTGGTGGGTCTGGTGAAGATGTTTGAAATTTTTTTTTTTCCAAGTTGGCCATTTTGACCGACAAAGTCAGGAGCGGAACGAGCTTTGCAATCGCCATTTCCGAGACCAGTCAGGAGCGGAACGTTGCTGCCAAGTATCAGCCGGTTCGGCCCAGCGGTTTGGCCGGATAAGTCAAAATAGGAGACGGACGGACGGACGGTGCGTGATGACAATACCTCACCTGGAATTTCAATTCCAAATAAGATTAAAAAAAAATTCTTCCTCTCTTCACTCCTCCTGCCAGACGGAGAGGGTCGAGTTCTTCACACAGTTGTGGTTCTGCACACATCAGTGAAAATGCTGTGAGGAGTCAAGTGAGACTGGGGGGGGGGGAACTTGAAGTAAAATAAAAAATAAATACAAAAAGGTTCGATTTCTGATCCCACAGCCGACCTGGAATTTCTTACGTGATACACCTCAAACGTCAGGAATGGTCACGGACACCTCCCTGCACTCCCATAACCGTCACAATACCTCGACAGAATTCCTACTGAAGGTAGTAGGGTGATACCCAAACAATCCCAAGATAATTTATCATTCCCACCCCAACGAACAATCATTGAACATCCATCTCTTCCTCTTTATATTGTGATGGGGCCAGGTATCGGTGGCGAGCACGACTGCAAGAGGGAGCAGTAGTCGGCTCCACCGAACACACCGGAATTGAGGTCGTGCCTTTTGGATAAGTCCGAAAGGCACGGGTCCCTTATTGGACCATGAATCGCCAATAATTCGACCGCGTGGGGAAGGGTCAATTGCCAAACTTCAATATACCTAATTACCCACGCGGACAAAGCGACCGGGGAATTCACACCCTCGACGGACCTCGAGCGGAACGAGCCGTTACCGAGCCCGAACCGTGTGTAACCCGAGCGGAGATTACCAAGGCCCGTCGGAACAAATTAATGAACAATTTACGGCATTGTTATTTCTCAATACACACCGTGCCAAGTCAATGAAAGAAACACAGAAACGAGCTGGAACATTTAACAAAAGGGATATTTATTTATAATGGGGCAGGGGAACATGCAAGAAGGCAGAGTTAACCGAATACTGAAGGAAGAGCAATTTACACACACGGCACTTAAACGTTTCCACTTAAAAGACGGGCCCACACACAGACACACACCCCCCAAAAAGAAATGGTGGCCACGGCCTTTATTGATACCCCCAGGTCGGAGGGAAGGTGAACTGGAAGTAAGAATCTGGCTTGGACCTTCCCGCTTCGTGCGGTTCTCGACGATCTGGCCCGGCGGGACTTCAACACGCAACACGATGCCGCTCCAAGCGCCAGGTACGGAGGGTAGCGTCGGGCCATCTCCGGCCGTCCGAGATTGGTCGGGGGGGGCGGTGCTCATGTCTCCGGCCCTCGACCAGGAAGTCGAGCAGCAATATGTTGCGTTGGCTCCCCATTGGCCGAGAGGCGGCAGACGTGCTCGCACCCCTCCGATTGGCTGAGAGGGGCGCCATGCCCGTATTTGGAGTGAAATCCAAGACGCCAACGTCCAAAGAAACCCCGCCTGGCACATTGGACTCCGCCCATGGCTGTGCTTGACATACATGCGCGTGGGAAAGGCCGATGGTGAAGAAGCGAAGATGGGCGTTGTTGTTGTTGAAGTTTCAAATGTAAAAATCCTAACGAAAAATAACTCACAGCGCACATACAATTAATCACCCATTAAACATAGGACGGGACCCTAACTAGAAACACATACTTACCGATATAGCTGATCTGTCGGACCTGGCTATTGTGTGTAGTAAGCTTCCAAATTCGCAACAATATATCAAGAGATAAGAGAATGCGTGGGTGTACGTAATAAATAAATAATTATAATTATTAAAACATCATTCCTGTTTTTTAAAACACGAGCGCATGATTAATATCCATTATTCACGTCATAAATTATTGATAATTTGAACACGAGTATGGATCACTCGGATGGTGCCGTGTCACACGGATAGGTAGGATGACAATACGATTGGTCAGAGAATGACCAAGGCGAGACACGTGGTTAGCTTGAGCTGACATTGAAGAAAGGAAGACATCAAGATCGGACACATCGTCGGCGAACTCACGGCTTCTTCAGTCTTGGCCTCCATTGTGTGTTCCATGTCATCTGCAAACAAAGAGATTGGATTTTCATTTTCATCGCAGAGGGAACTTGGGAGCAGCAACTTCGCTTCACAAGCAAACGCAGAGTCAACCGAGCTTATAACGTCGACTCCCAAACACAGATACACTCAAACACAGATACACCCAAACACCCAAGCAACTCAAACAACGATACACACAAACACCGATACACCCAAACACAGATACACCCAAACACAGATACACCCAAACACCGATACACCCAAACACCGATACACCCAAACACAGATACACTCAAACACTGATACACCCAAACACAGATACACCCAAACACCGATACACCCAAACACAGATACACTCAAACACTGATACACCCAAACACAGATACACCCAAACACCGATACACCCAAACAACGATACACCCAAACAACGATACACCCAAACACCGATACACCCAAACACAGATACACTCAAACACTGATACACCCAAACACCCAAGCAACTCAAACAATGATACACACAAACACCGATACACCCAAACACCGATACACCCAAACAACGATACACCCAAACAACGATACACCCAAACACCGATACACCCAAACACAGATACACTCAAACACTGATACACCCAAACACAGATACACCCAAACACCGATACACCCAAACACAGATACACTCAAACACTGATACACCCAAACACAGATACACCCAAACACCGATACACCCAAACAACGATACACCCAAACAACGATACACCCAAACACCGATACACCCAAACACAGATACACTCAAACACTGATACACCCAAACACAGATACACTCAAACACTGATACACCCAAACACCCAAGCAACTCAAACAATGATACACCCAAACACAGATACACTCAAACACTGATACACCCAAACACCGATACACCCAAACACTGATACACCCAAACACTGATACACCCAAACACTGACACACCCAAACACTGATACACCCAAACACTGATACACCCAAACACTGACACACCCAAACACTGATATACCCAAACACTGATACACCCAAACACTGACACATCCAAACACCGACACACCCAAACACCGATACACCCAAACACTGATACACCCAAACACCGATACACCCAAACACTGACACACCCAAACACCGACACACCCAAACACTGATACACCCAAACACCGACACACCCAAACACCGACACACCCAAACACCGATACACCCAAACACTGATACACCCAAACACTGATACACCCAACACTGACACACCCAAACACCGACACGCCCAAACACTGATACACCCAAACACTGACACACCCAAACACTGACACACCAAAAACACCAATACACCCAAACACTGACACACCCAAACACTGACACACCCAAACACCGACACACCCAAACACTGATACACCCAAACACTGATACACCCAAATACTGACACACCCAAACGCCGACGCACCCAAACACTGACACACCCAAACACCGACACACCCAAACACTGGTACACCCAAACACTGACACATCAAAAACACCAACACACCCAAACACCGACACACCCAAACACTGACACACCCAAACACCGATACACTGGGAATGTATCCTCTGGGAATGGAGGAACATGTATCGCTGATTGTGCCACCGACCAACAAAGGGGTTCATGTCAGCAGTCATGGGACTCGCCGTGTCCACACGGGACGTACCCGGACTCGCCGTGTCCACGCGGGACGTACCCGGACTCGCCGTGTCCACACGGGACGTACCCGGACTCGCCGTGTCCACGCGGGACGTACCCGGACTCGCCGTGTCCACGCGGGACGTACCCTGACTCGCCGTGTCCACACGGGACGTACCCTGACTTGCCGTGTCCACGCGGGACGTACCCGGACTCGCCGTGTCCACACGGGACGTACCCGGACTCGCCGTGTCCACGCGGGACGTACCCTGACTCGCCGTGTCCACACGGGACGTACCCTGACTCGCCGTGTCCACACGGGACGTACCCTGACTCGCCGTGTCCACACCGGATGTACCCAGACTCGCCGTGTCCACACCGGATGTACCCGGACTCGCCATGTTCGAGAAGGACGTGTTGGATCCCAAACTGGAGACCGACTGGTAGGTTCTCTCTCCCCCTCGTTGTGGACCCTCGTGCCCGCGGGTCTCCGTCCAGGGAACATCGTCAGGGTTTTCACCGATCACGGCGAACCGTCCGAAGGACAGCCATTCACGGACAAGCTCCACCTGGGGTGTTCCCACAGATCCCAGCGGTCCACCTGCCTGTCCCGAACGTCCAGCTCCATCTTGTTGAACCTCTCCCGTTCCCTCATCACGTCCATCTTCAGTTCCAGGGATCGGATCCTCCGTTCGACCTTTTCCTCGCTCAATCCGAGCACTTCCCCCCTCGGGGTCCGGGACGAACACTCCCAACGACCCTCGTCGGCCATCTTGGAAATCCATCCGAACCCACGGTCAGTGAGGGAGGCGATCGGTGAGGGAGGCGATCGGTGAGGGCGGCGATCGGTGAGGGCGGCGATCGGTGAGGAAGGCGATCGGTGAGGGAGGCGATCGGTGAGGGCGGCGATCGGTGAGGGAGGCGATCGGTGAGGGAGGTGATCGGTGAGGGCGGCGATCGGTGAGGGAGGCGATCGGTGAGGGAGGTGATCGGTGAGGGCGGCGATCGGTGAGGGCGGCAATCGGCGGTCGGTGAGGGCGGCGATCGGCGATCAGTGAACCGAAGACGACTCTTGCCGAATGTCGAAGAGAAATGCTCCTTCTTCTTCTTCACCAGTCCGCGAGTAACCGTGTCAGCGGTAACGGTTGTCCGAGTCACGAGGCACAGGCTTGACGGGCCAAACGGCCGATTCCTGCGTCGAAGGACCTACAGGTCATAAAACAACAACTATACTCAAAAAGAGGAAGAAGAACCCCCGCTTGGTTTATTAGCCCCGCCCACCAATGTTCCTAAAACAACAACGACACAAAATAAGAGGAAGAGGAAGTGAGTGTGTGGGTCCTGATTCGGGTCATGTCCCTGAACCGGGAGCCTCCTGAGATACTCGAGACCTTTGGTTGTCCTGTGTTGTTGCTTTGAGAGACCATTTGGTGTCGGTGTAGAATCTCCAGACTGTTCCATTCGGGCGGTCCTCTTAATAGTGGGGTTAGAGGTCAGAGTTGGGGTACCAGCGTTAGCCGTTAGAGTTCGGGGTTGAGTTCTGGGTCGGGATACCAGGGTTCGAGTTCAGGGATGGGATACCAGGGTTCGAGTTCGGGGATGGGATACCAGGGTCAGAGTTTGGGGTCGGGGTACCAGTGTCAGAGTTTGGGGTCGGGGAACCAGGATCAGAGTTCGGGGTTGGGGTACCAGGGTCAGAGTACCAGGGTTCGAGTTTGGGGTCGGGGTGCCTCCCCATTCCTTCCTCTGTAGTTCATTGTTGCCTCCACCACCAAAGGTGTTCTCCATACACGGGTCATGTTTGCACCCCCTACCTGTTTGTGTGTGAGCACGATATCTCAAAAAGTTGTGAATGGATTCGGACGACACTTGGTGGACAGGTAGGACGTGTCACAAGGACGGAGTCATGAGATGTCGGTTCTCAGGTTCTCATGTCGATCCAGTCTCTCAGTGTCGAACAAAACGTGAACCGTTCGGCCTGCCGGAGGGACACGCTCTTCCGAGTCCCGTTACAGTTCGTGGTTGCGTTTCGTGGTTGTTCTCCAAACAATGGTTGCTGTCGTCATTAAGTCAACTTAGTGACCTCATTTTGAACCTTTTCTTGCTTTGCTTTCATAATCACGTGACCACTGTAATTGGCTTATATCACGGATAGCACCTGTAATTGATGGTGGATGGAAGAGGTGAATCACCTGTAATTTCGACATGTCGATCACGTTTATTATTTAATATTTATTGGAGAACGTCTATGCAAATTTCGGTTGTTCTCTCTTGTGCAATTTCTTGTCTATCAGTCATTTCCTCCGTCCTTGATTGGTTCTTCTTGTTTCACACCCACAGAACTCTTGTCTTACTCACTTGACCCGACTCTCCATGGTGTCCAAGAAATTCGAAGAACATCGAACCGAAGATGTGGACGAGAAGTCGAGGTTCGCTTCAATCAACGTCGCCGGTACAAGTCCAGATCGTGTTGAGGACACGCCGGAGCCTTCCGGGAGGATGTACAAGTCCCCAGGATTCCTTGAAACTCTCCGCCGAAGGTTCAATCGCCTCGTTAAAAAAGTCACCACCTCCGTCACCTTCTCGAGTGCAGCCGAAGTCACCTCCTCATTCAGTCGCTCAGATGCGGACGAAGCTGCATTCACGGTTTGTGCGACAAACACAGACAAAGTGACGTCCCATGACGTCATCACAGGTGCAGGTGAAGCCACCACCAAATGTGTCGACGCTTCACCTGTACCTGACATCGCACCTTCCTTCACTGCGAGTTCACTCGAAGCCACACCATCGACCGCAGGCCGATCGGGTCCCCAATGGGAATCCCAAAGTCGAGTCTCCGTTGAAAGCCGAATTACCTCCGACAGAGTCTTCAAGGACACGTGTTCCACAAAAGAGAAAGGTAAAGGTGCGCTCAAAAATGAAATGATGTTTTAAGTTTGGATCCATTTGGAATTGGCATAATTTTATTTCTCCTCCGTGCGGAAAGGTCACCTGTATATTAAATGTGTAAACAGATTAAACTTTTCCAGTAAGTTGAATATTAAGAAGAATTGCCTGTCATGTTGAACTATGTTGAGAATTTTGTATGGAAGGCACAAACGAGTTGGAATGTGGACTGAAGAAAATGTACAGGCGCTCTGGTCGCTTCAAGATAACGTATCTTCCCAGTTTTGGGAGAAGCAGACTGACTTTTAACCCACATATGATGGAAACTTGTTTTAATGGCCATTAGAGTTGGTGTTTGACGTCATTCGAGCATTCTGTGTGATTAATATGTCTGGGTTTGAGTTTGTGTTCCAAACCATTGAAGCAGGAGCTGTCAAAGCAGACTGAAGATAAGGTTCACCTGGAAATTGTCAAGACCGGGAGAACTGGCGTCAGTGCCAGAAAATTATAAATAAATAAAAAACTTTGTCTTACTGGAAACTATATAAAGACGAAGATTCTCCGGTTATGTTGAGAGATCTGGAACTCGTATGTATTGTCCAGAATCTCCTGCGCCGGCACATATCATCAGTTTCCGTCCGTCCATCGGGACCGTCCTCTGCGCAGAGCTCTGGTGCTGCCTCAGCGGTCTCTCCTTGGCGATCGGGCACAATCCTGGACGGGTTCTCCACTCCGACGCAGGATACCGGCAAGCCGGCACTCATTTTGACGACCTCCGAAGGATGACAGGCAGAGTCAACCCCACCTGGTGTTAATTTAACAGCCGAGGGGGGATGTGAACTCAGGGTTCTCGGATCCCAAGCCCACAAGCCGTGGGTGTATAATCTGTTTGTTTGTTCAATAAATGTTTTGAAAATTACACCGACGTTCTGTATCTGTATCTGGACGACCAAATTTGCGTTAAAAACATTACAACATGGTCCTGATGTTAAATACCGGAGGTCATGCCGATCACGTGACCGGAAGTGCGTCACAATGGCCGCCCATTCAAGTCTGCACACAATGATACACTCGTAAACGGTTAAACAGTGACGTCATAAGCATTTAAAAGCCATAACTTTTATTCTCGAGCGTTTTGTGAACCACCAAGACTTTCAAAACAACAAAGTATCGACTGTACGAGGAAATGAGGCGCGGGTGGAGAGGCCGTTCGGCCCGTCATGGCTGCACGACGTCACCGGCACACTCGTTTATCAACACGAGATCCAGAGGAATTTGGATCGTGAATCGATTTGTTTGTTGAGGCCTCAAATTGGGTTAGAACATGTTTTTATGTCGGGAGGATTAACGAGTGTGTTTGTGTTCACGGCCGCCATTACTCCCACCGAGTCATCAGTTTGGATGGGATCGTCCGAGGGGAGTTTGACACAAGTCTTTCACGACTCGGCTGATGCCGGCGATAACGAGACAGCTTCGACCTTGTAGGGATTCGAACCCAGGCTCGACAAGTTAGAAGCAGGCGAGCGCGTGGTGTTTCATTGGTGGAGGGCGGGGCCTCGATAAGAAGGGTGATTCTGATTGGTGGAGTGGCCGAGCATCGACGGGCAGGACGTGTTCGATTGGTGGAGGGCGGGGCCTCGATAAGAAGGGTGATTCTGATTGGTAGAGTGGCCGAGCATCGACGGGCAGGACGTGTCCGATTGGTGGAGGGCGGGGCCTCGATAAGAAGGGTGATGCTGATTGGTGGAGTGGCCGAGCATCGACGGGCAGGACGTGTTCGATTGGTGGAGGGCGGGGCCTCGATAAGAAGGGTGATTCTGATTGGTGGAGTGGCCGAGTATCGACGGGCGGGACGTGTCCGATTGGTGGAGGGCGGGGCCTCAACCGCAAAACGATTTCCTGTCCTTTGGAAGATTGAAGAAGCAGCTGCTGAGACAACCTGGAGCGATTCTGTGCTTTGAAGCAAAGAGGACTTAATAAAGAGAAATAAACTGCACTCTCTTCACGCCTCGCAAAGCAGCTCGGACACACGGGTCCCTCCGGGTCCGGCGATGGTCGCTTCAGGTCTCAAGTGGATCGTTCCACATTCCGAGAGGCTCCCACCGGGTCTCGCACGCGTTGCTCTGGGTCCTTCGTGCATCACTCAAAGTGACAGGAGGATCGATCCAGCTTCTGCACACGTAACGCCAGGTCCCACTCAGATTGCTCCAGGTCCCACTCGGATCCCTCCAGGTCCCACTCAGATCCCTCCAGGTCCCACTCAGATTGCTCCAGGTCCCACTCAGATCCCTCCAGGTCCCACTCGGATCACTCCAGGTCCCACTCGGATCCCTCCAGGTCCCACTCAGATCCCTCCAGGTCCCACTCAGATCCCTCCAGGTCCCACTCAGATCCCTCCAGGTCCCACTCAGATTGCTCCAGGTACTATACATGTCGCTCCAGGGAATGAGCGGAACATGCCAGGTCCCACTTGGATAACTCCAGGTCCCACGAGTGTCACTGCAGGTCCGACGCGTAACGCTCCACGTCCTCAATGGATCGTTCCAAGTTCCGCGCAGGTTCCGACAGGTCTCACTTGCATCCCTCCAGGGCCCGTGCATGTCACTCCAGGTAATGAGCGGATCACGCCAGGTCCCACTCAGATTGCTCCAGGTCCTGCACAGATCACTCCAGGTCCGACGCGTAACACTCCACGTCCTCAATGGATCGTTCCAAGTTCTGAGCAGGTTCCGCCAGGTCTCACTTGCATCCCTCCATGTCCCAATCAGATTGCTCCACATCCCGAGCGGGTTGCTCCAGGTCCCGTACATATCGCTCCAGGAAATGAGCGGATCAGGCCAGGTCCCACTCAGATTGCTCCACATCCTGAGCGGGTCGCTCCAGGTCCCGTACATGTCGCTCCATATAATGAGCGGATCACGCCAGGTCCCACTCAGATTGCTCCAGGTCCCATACGTGTCGCTCCAGGTAATGAGCGGAGCATGCCAGGTCCCACTCAGATTGCTCCACATCCCGAGCGGGTCGCTCAAGGTCCCGTGCATGTCGCTCCATGTAATGAGCGGATCACGCCAGGTCCCACTCAGATTGCTCCAGGTTCTGCACGGATCACTCCAGGTCCCACGAGTGTCACTGCAGGTCTGACGCGTAACACTCCACATCCTCAATGGATCGTTCCAAGTTCCGTGCAGGTTCCGCCAGGTCTCACTTGCATCCCTCCAGGTCCCACTCAGATTGCTCCACATCCCGAGCGGGTCGCTCCAGGTCCCGTGCATGTCGCTCCAGGTAATGAGCGGATCACGCCAGGTCCCACTCACATTGCGCCACATCCCGAGCGGGTCGCTCGAGGTCCCGTGCATGTCGCTCCAGGAAATGAGCGGAGCATGCCAGGTCCCACTCGGATCATTCCAGGTCCCACGAGTGTCACTGCAGGTCCGACGCGTAACGCTCCACGTCCTCGATGGATCATTCCAAGTTCCGCGCAGGTTGAGACAGGTCTCACTTGCATCCCTCCAGGTCCCGTGCATGTCGCTCCAGGTAATGAGCGGATCACGCCAGGTCCCACTCAGATTGCTCCACATCCCGAGTGGATCGCTCAAGGTCCCGTGCATATCGCTCCAGGAAATGAGCAGATCAGGCCAGGTCCCATTCAGATTGCTCCAGGTCCCGTACATGTCGCTCCAGGTAATGAGCGGATCATGCCAAGTCCCACTCAGATTGCTCCACATCCCGAGCGGGTCGCTCCAGGTCCCGTACATGTCGCTCTAGGAAATGAGCGGATCAGGCCAGGTCCCACTCAGATTTCTCCAGGTCCTGCACGGATTGCTCCAGGTCCTACACGGATTGCTCCAGGTCCCACTCGGATCATTCCAGGTCCCACGAGTGTCACTGCAGGTCCAACGTGTAACGCTCCACGTCCTCGATGGATCGTTCCAAGTTCCGCGCAGGTTCCACCAGGTCTCACTTGCATCCCTCCAGGGCCTGTACATGTCGCTCCACATCCTGAGCGGGTCGCTCCAGGTCCCGTACATGTCGCTCCAGGAAATGAGCGGATCACACCAGGTCCCACTCAGATTGCTCCAGGTCCTGCACGGATCACTCCAGGTCCCACGAGTGTCACTGCAGGTCCGACGCGTAACACTCCACGTCCTCAATGGATCGTTCCAAGTTCCGTGCAGGTTCCGCCAGGTCTCACTTGCATCCCTCCAGGTCCCATTCAGATTGTTCCACATCCCGAGCGGTTCGCTCCAGGTCCCGTACATGTCGCTCCAGGAAATGAGCGGATCAGGCCAGGTCCCACTCAGATTGCTCCACATCCCGAGCGGGTCGCTCCAGGTCCCGTGCATGTCGCTCCAGGTAATGAGCGGATCACGCCAGGTCCCACTCAGATTGCTCCACATCCCGAGCGGGTCGCTCCAGGTCCCGTACATGTCGCTCCAGGTAATGAGCGGATCACGCTCGGTCCCACTCAGATTGCTCCAGGTGGCACTCGGATCACTCCATGTCCCACGAGTGTCACTGCAGGTCCTGCGCGTAACGCTCCACATCCTCGTTGGATCGATCCAAGTTCCGCGGAAGTTCCGCCAGGTCTCACTTGCATCCCTCCAGGGCCCGTTCATGTCGCTCCAGGTAATGAGCGGATCATGCCAGGTCCCACTCAGATTGCTCCACATCCCGAGCGGGTCGCTCCAGGTCCCGCGTATGTTGCTCCAGGTCTGAGGCACGTCACTCAAGATCTCACTCGGGTTACTTCAGATCTCCTTTGCAACTTCTCAGGATTAGCGCGGGTTTCTCCAGATTACGCATGTAATATCGCTCCTCGTCGCAGGGAGGTCATTCCAAATCCTGAGCAGGCATCACCGGGTCACATGCGGGTTGCTCCAAGTCCCACACATCCTACTTGTGTTACCACCGACCCAGGTCCCAGGTGGATTGTTGCAAGTCATGCGTCAGTTAAGCCAGGTTCCGCTCGGATTCCTCCAGGAGCCACGCATGTCGCTGTCGGTCCGAGGCATGTCACTCAAGATCCTACTCAGGTTTCTTCGGATCTCACTTGCATCGTTCCAGGGACAGCACGGGTCACCCCACGTCTCAAAGGAATCCTTCGACTTCCGGACCGGGACGTGGAAGGCTCCACCAGGTTCACTTCAGGTCACAAGCATGTCACGCTATGTCCCCCGCTTATTGCTCCAGTTCCCACATGGAAAATTCCAGGTTCTAACCGGCCTACGCCTTGTCCCAGTAGGATTGCTTCACGTCTTTTGTGGAAAGTTCCAGGACCCGAGTGGTTCGAGCCAGGTCCCACGAGGAATACTTCACATCCCACATGGAAAATTCCAGTTTCTGAGCGGCCCAAGCCTTGTCCCAGTAGGATCGCTTCACATCCCTTGTGGAAAGTTCCAGGACCCGAGCGGTTCGAGCCTGGTCCCACGAGGAATACTTCACATCCCACATGGAAAATTCCAGGTTCTGAGCGGCCCAAGCCTTGTCCCAGTAGTATCGCTTCACGTCCCTTGTGGAAAGTTCCAGGACCTGAGCGGTTTGAGCCAGGTCCCACAAGGAATGCTTCACATCCCACATGGAAAATTCCAGGTCCCGAGCGGCCTACGACTTGTCCCAGTCAGATCACTTCACGTCCCTTGTGGAAAATTCCAGGACCCGAGCGATTTGAGCCAGGTCCAACAAGGAATGCTTCACATCCCACGTGGAGAGCTCCAGGTCTCGAGCGAATGCGGTCACGTCCCACTCCGATCACTCCACATCCCACGTGGAAAATTCCAGGTGCCGAGCGGTTCGCACCAGGTTCCATTAATGTCGCTCCTTGTCCCACGAGGGTCGCTCCCTGTCCCCAGGTGTGTAACTTTGTCTCTTGTCTTATCGATCAGTGGGATTTATGGGGGGGGAGGGGAGGGGTTCCCAGCATCACCTCAATCCAGCACCACCTCCATCCAGCACCACTTCCACACTGCATCACCTCCACACAGCATCGCCTCCATCCAGCACCACCTCCATCCAGCACCACCTCCATCCAGCACCACCTCCACACAGCACCACTTCCACACAGCATCACCTCCACACAGCACCACCTCCACACAGCACCACCTCCATCCAGCATCACCTCTCCCCTATCTTAGTCCACACGATGTGGGATATTAATCGGTGCTCGTTGTCACACAACCTCGATCTGTCGACAACAATCAATGTTGTGAATTGAAATACACACTTTGCAGATGTCTCCCAACCCTCTGGAGGTAAATGAACTGTTCACTGGAACATGGACCGCTGGGTCTCCGGTCGATCCCATAGTCCCTTCATATTGATTGTCACTCCGGTCGATCCCATAGTCCCTTCATTTTGATTCTCACTCCGGCCGATCCCATAGTCCCTTCATATTGATTGTCACTCCGGCCGATCCCATAGTCCCTTCATATTGATTGTCACTCCGGCCGATCCCATAGTTCCTTCAAATTGTTTCTCACTCCGGCCGATCCCATAGTCCATATTGATTCTCACTCCGGCCGATCCCATAGTCCATATTGATTCTCACTCCGGCCGATCCCATAGTCCCTTCAAATTGATTCTCACTCCGGTCGATCCCATAGTCCCTTCATATCGATTGTCACTCTGGTCGATCCCATAGTCCCTTCATATTGATTGTCACCCCGGCCGATCCCATAGTCCCTTCATATTGATTGTCACTCCGGCCGATCCCATAGTCCCTTCAAATTGATTCTCACTCCGGTCGATCCCATAGTCCCTTCATATTGATTGTCACTCCGGCCGATCCCATAGTCCCTTCATATTGATTGTCACTCCGGCCGATCCCATAGTCCCTTCATATTGATTGTCACTCCGGCCGATCCCATAGTCCATATTGATTCTCACTCCGGCCGATCCCATAGTCCATATTGATTCTCACTCCGGCCGATCCCATAGTCCATATTGATTCTCACTCCGGCCGATCCCATAGTCCCTTCAAATTGATTCTCACTCCGGTCGATCCCATAGTCCCTTCATATCGATTGTCACTCTGGTCGATCCCATAGTCCCTTCATATTGATTGTCACCCCGGCCGATCCCATAGTCCCTTCATATTGATTGTCACTCCGGCCGATCCCATAGTCCCTTCATATTGATTGTCACTCCGGCCGATCCCATAGTCCCTTCATATTGATTGTCACTCCGGCCGATCCCATAGTCCATATTGATTCTCACTCCGGCCGATCCCATAGTCCATATTGATTCTCACTCCGGCCGATCCCATAGTCCATATTGATTCTCACTCCGGCCGATCCCATAGTCCCTTCAAATTGATTCTCACTCCGGTCGATCCCATAGTCCCTTCATATCGATTGTCACTCTGGTCGATCCCATAGTCCCTTCATATTGATTGTCACCCCGGCCGATCCCATAGTCCCTTCATATTGATTGTCACTCCGGCCGATCCCATAGTCCCTTCATATTGATTGTCACTCCGGCCGATCCCATAGTCCCTTCATATTGATTCTCACTCCGGCTGATCCCATAGTCCCTTCAAATTGATTCTCACTCCGGCCGATCCCATAGTCCCTTCATATTGATTGTCACTCCGGCCGATCCCATAGTCCCTTCATATTGATTGTCACTCCGGCCGATCCCATAGTCCCTTCATATTGATTGTCACTCCGGCCGATCCCATAGTCCCTTCATATTGATTGTCACTCCGGTCGATCCCATAGTCCCTTCATTTTGATTCTCACTCCGGCCGATCCCATAGTCCCTTCATATTGATTGTCACTCCGGCCGATCCCATAGTCCCTTCATATTGATTGTCACTCCGGCCGATCCCATAGTCCATATTGATTCTCACTCCGGCCGATCCCATAGTCCCTTCAAATTGATTCTCACTCCGGTCGATCCCATAGTCCCTTCATATTGATTGTCACTCCGGCCGATCCCATAGTCCCTTCATATTGATTGTCACTCCGGCCGATCCCATAGTCCCTTCATATTGATTGTCACTCCGGCCGATCCCATAGTCCCTTCATTTTGATTCTCACTCCGGCCGATCCCATAGTCCCTTCAAATTGATTCTCACTCCGGCCGATCCCATAGTCCCTTCATTTTGATTCTCACTCCGGCCGATCCCATAGTCCCTTCATATCGATTGTCACTCTGGTCGATCCCATAGTCCCTTCATATTGATTGTCACCCCGGCCGATCCCATAGTCCCTTCATATTGATTGTCACTCCGGCCGATCCCATAGTCCCTTCATATTGATTGTCACTCCGGCCGATCCCATAGTCCCTTCATATTGATTCTCACTCCGGCTGATCCCATAGTCCCTTCAAATTGATTCTCACTCCGGTCGATCCCATAGTCCCTTCATATTGATTGTCACTCCGGCCGATCCCATAGTCCCTTCATATTGATTGTCACTCCGGTCGATCCCATAGTCCCTTCAAATTGATTGTCACTCCGGCCGATCCCATAGTCCCTTCAAATTGATTCTCACTCCGGCCGATCCCATAGTCCCTTCATATTGATTGTCACTCCGGCCGATCCCATAGTCCCTTCATATTGATTGTCACTCCGGCCGATCCCATAGTCCCTTCATATTGATTGTCACTCCGGTCGATCCCATAGTCCCTCCATATTGATTGTCACTCCGGCCGATCCCATAGTCCCTTCAAATTGATTCTCACTCCGGCCGATCCCATAGTCCCTTCATATTGATTGTCACTCCGGCCGATCCCATAGTCCCTTCATATTGATTGTCACTCCGGCCGATCCCATAGTCCCTTCATATTGATTGTCACTCCGGCCGATCCCATAGTCCCTTCATATTGATTGTCACTCCGGTCGATCCCATAGTCCCTTCATTTTGATTCTCACTCCGGCCGATCCCATAGTCCCTTCATATTGATTGTCACTCCGGCCGATCCCATAGTCCCTTCATATTGATTGTCACTCCGGCCGATCCCATAGTCCATATTGATTCTCACTCCGGCCGATCCCATAGTCCCTTCAAATTGATTCTCACTCCGGTCGATCCCATAGTCCCTTCATATTGATTGTCACTCCGGCCGATCCCATAGTCCCTTCATATTGATTGTCACTCCGGCCGATCCCATAGTCCCTTCATATTGATTGTCACTCCGGCCGATCCCATAGTCCCTTCATATTGATTGTCACGATCCCATAGTCCATATTGTCACTCCGGCCGATCCCATAGTCCCTTCATTGATTCTCACTGATCCCATAGTCCCTTCATATTGATTGTCACTCCGGCCGATCCCATAGTCCCTTCATATTGATTGTCACTCCGGCCGACATATTGATTCTCACTCCGGCCGATCCCATAGTCCCTTCAAATTGATTCTCACTCCGGCCGATCCCATAGTCCCTTCATTTTGATTCTCACTCCGGCCGATCCCATAGTCCCTTCATTTTGATTCTCACTCCGGCCGATCCTATAGTCCCTTCATATTGATTGTCACTCCGGCCGATCCCATAGTCCCTTCATATTGATTGTCACTCCGGCCGATCCCATAGTCCCTTCATATTGATTGTCACTCCTGTTGATGATTTACAGGACTTTGAAAATTGTAATGATTGAACAAGTTCCTACTGAACTTGGAGTCCTTCAACAGATGTTATACTGTCAGAGAACATGTGTATGTGTGTGTGTGTTTATGTGTGTGTTTATGTGTGTGTTTATGTGTGTGTATGTGTGTGTGTGTTTATGTGTGTGTGTATGTGTGTGTTTATGTGTGTATGTGCGTGTATGTGTCTGTGTTTGTGTGTGTGTGTGTGTGTGTGTGTGTGTGTGTGTGTGTGTGTGTGTGTGTGTGTGCGCGTGTGTATGTATGTGTGTGTATCTTTGTGTGCTTATGTGTGTGTGTTTATGTGTGTATGTGTGTGTATGTGTGTGTGTGTGCGTGCGTGTATGTGTGTTTGTGTGTGTATGTATGTGTGTGTTTGTGTGTGTATGTGTGTGTGTGTGTGTGTGTGTGTGTGTGTGTGTTTGTGTGTGTGCAAATATTGTAAGGAATCTGGAAGCCATGTGCACACAAACAGCCAAAGTCTCCGGAGTTCAGTTATTTCGATAAGTAGATGTTTATAGTTAGAATCCCTCCTTCTGTCTCATGGAAAGTTTGTGTGTGCACTGTGGGTTATTTTTTTAGTTAAGTTTTTATTATATCTACAACAACCACAACAACAACAGCGACGCAACCCGGTCGCCATTGCCCACGTGTTTTTGGCTGAAGGCGTGGGCGGATCCTCCATCGCCTCAGATCGAGGCTCCGCCCCAAGGCAGGGCATGGACGTTTCCTCCAGCGAATGAGCGGAGGGCGAGCATGACACGCACGCCCCAGCCATTCGAGAGGTGACTACGAATCGCCCCACAACCCCTCGTCCAATCAGGAGCCGAGTGGCGAGGAGAAGAGACCCCTCTCACCTGAGAAGAGTGGAGTGGTTGTTAGGACCAGGGTTCGGCAGAGAGGGGATCGTGGCGATTGCCAAGCGGTCTGTCGTCGTGGCTGGGTGGTGGTCGACGAGGGCTCTGCAGACGGTCGTGGTCGTGGTTGGAGCGGTCTGCGGTCCTTGGAGGGCAAGTTTGGTGACCGAGCAGCCAGGGTCGTGGGCCGTGGACTTCGGGTCGTGGGTTCGAGTCCCACCGTGGTGGTTCGGATCGGTGTGACCACACGATGCGGGACAGGTACCACGGCCCACAACAATATGTTTGCACAAAAGCTCACAGACTTTAACGTCCCAACTGTTTTTTTACCAGGATCTCAGGCTCCATGTGGAGCTGCCACACACAAATGGACAGGATTGGTCATGCACAGGACAAATGGACACATAGACAGACATAGACACACAGACAAATATACCAGACACAATACAGGACTATTCAACAAGACAAACATAAACGCTGAGCTTGGGGGAAGTGCCCTCACCTCCAGAGGCACTCAAAATACTTGTGACGTCACGACAATGACATCACTTTTCTCACTGCACTCAAAGGAGGAATTTCCAAAGGAGGATTTTCCTGCTCCCCATGGATGTCCCACCTACGGGGATTTTCCATGCTCAATCCTTTTAAATACTCAACGTCAAGCAACACCTGGACAATTCCTCACGGGACGGACCATTCTTACGGTCTTCGGGATGACCCAGTCGAGGTTTGAACCACCTGATCTCCTAGACTCGGAGTGGACGCTCGAACCATGACACCACCGAGTCGAAACTCCACATCAACAACAGATTACAAGGTTAAAAAAAATTAGGACCACTGTACCTGTAACGTACCCGGGCCCTGGCCTGAAGTCAGCCAAATTTGGTGACATTGTGACCGGTGTGTCTGGAGAAGAAGATTTTTGAATATTTGAAGTGTTTGAAAGGTTTTAGGAAGTCGGAGAATGATCACAGGTTCGAGTATGGGATATGTTTCTAAAGGATATAATTAATAAGGCCGTTAATTATCTTCAAAAGGGTGTTTTTGTTTTTTTTAATTAACCCAAACACCCAATTTTCACTCACGCACTCAGTTGGAGTTCCCTGAGTAGTTTGCTTGCAAAGTTTCAGGCTGTTTGGTTTCATGGTTTTGGAGTTATGGAGGACACACACACACACACTGACATAAGATATCGGTTTCATTTTAAAATGAGGGATTCATTCACTTCCAACACCAATCCTTCACATATTCCATGGGCAGGATTTCCTGCTTCACCCAAACACCTTGTTCGAGTCCAATGTTTGCTGACGTACCTTCCCACAGGTGAGCAAGGTGGCAGAGAACATGATGTCGGTGAGGATGGCCTTCCAGAGATTCAAAAGCAGACTGTTTCGGTCATAAGTGAAGTCCTGACGAAGGTTTGAGCCTCAGGTTGTGGACATTATTCCTGTGAGTATAAATCATCATTCATGTTTACCGAACCATGAACGTTTCATTGTTTCTTCATTGTGGGACAAGAGCCAATCGGATTGGCCTCAAGCTCCTCCCACTCATTAAATTTATCATGTTTCAAGGTGATCCCAAAAATGTTTTGTGTATCGTATAATACAAGGAAATCCACCGCGATGGAACCTTGTCCGAGCGAAATGCGTTGTTTGTTGTGTTTTTAGCAAACAATAAACAGGTGGGACGGGGTTAGGGGGTTGGGGGGGTGGCATGTGCAGGTGCATTTGTATTGAAATTCATTACATTTGTATTCAAAGTCCTTTTCACCTTAATTATACATTTTCACACTCACTTCGCCAATGATGATTTTGACTTGGCCATGTTATTATCCTCATTATTGTTATTATAGTAACTATTATTGTTGTTAACACTACTACCAGTACTATTAATATTGTGACTGTTCTGACTCCTGTAGGATAACAGTGTAATGGACGTCATCTCCCGATAACTCCAAGAGGACATCGTGTCTCTACGAGACCACAGTCACCAGTCACTCCAGAACTTCCCGCGGAATCCCACGCCCAGAGTTGTGTTCCCACAGGAAAAAGCTCAAATGTGGCGGCGATCACGGAACTGATCTTAATTAGTTGGCCGAGCAAGATCGCTGGTTCTGTAATCGTTTCTAGCGCTCACCGAGCCCAATTGAGCAACAGTTTATCCTGTGCTGTAATCAGAACGGACGGAACAAGTCAAGACACAAGTTTCTTAAGAACAGGCTTTTAGTAGCAAACAGGAAAGTATTTACAAAGGAAACGATGGTTCAATCAATTAAATATTTACACACGTTATCGCATTTCCCATTACCCCCTACTCGGCGTACGCGCCCTCGGAGCCTTAGGAATCACTGAGCAGCTTCACAATGACTGGCGCCGCATGCATCTGGGGGAGAAGAGAGATCGGGAAAGGGTGAGATAAGTAGGAGAAAAATAAAAATCTGGTCGGGTCACGTGCCCTTCCCCTTCACACCCTGCGCTGGTCCGGTTGAGCTCGCGCCGCCAATGGTTCTGACCGATGGTCTTGGTGTCCTGAGTCCTCGCGCTCCACTCTCGGTCCCTCCTCGCCGTCGCCAACGCGCTGCCACTCTCTGTGCGTCTGCAATGTGCCGTTCGTGATGCGAACTTCATGTAATTTTTGCAGGAAATGCGGGAGGTGTGCGAGGTGAAGTGTGGGCCGATGTGAAAGGACGAGCGGTGGTGAATGAGTGAAAAATAAAGACACGAGAACATGAAAAGTGGAATGAAAAATGAGAAGAATGAAAGGTGAATGAAAGGAAGGCAGAGATTGAACCCAACGGATGAGAGTACGCACCGTGTGAGACGTGAAAACCGCAAGACGTTCAAGGCGAGTCGATAATTAGCACTCGTCCCTCTCAAGAAGGTTCTCTGGATCTCAATCTCAAGATCTCGACTCTTTTCGGTTTGTCTCGGAATTACCTCGAATTTCCTCCGCTCGCTCACGTCCTTGCCCACCCTCTTTGTGTGTTGGTGCTCCGGCCTCTGGTGGTATCCGGTGATTGGCTCTCGAAGTTTTGGCGCGCCATCTCTCGGAGATTATGGGTCGAACCATCAAGAGTTTACACGTGCTTCCACCACGTGTCCACCAAACCGGTTTGGGGTAATTTTGGCATCATGCCTGCACCGAGGTTTAGAAAGTGTTGTCATTCAGCGGAGGGAACATGTGAATCGATACAGGGAAAGCATGTGGAACTACAACGGCAACTGGTAGAGCGTGTACCTCCGCCAAGCCGAACAGTTTACGTTTTGTATCGCATTGATCGGCCGGATCTGGATCTGGATCTTCAGCAAAATCGAAGCAAACTGGGTTTTTTAATTTCTAGTTCAGAAATGAGACTAAAGACATTTCTTGAGGGATGTAATAAAGGTGAAGTAAGAGAATAGAGAGCAGTCTGTTGAAATAGAAGAAGAGTGGTGAATTATGATACAGTAATGAGAACCACACATGAGGAAGAGGAAGATGAAGTATTGTAAGAGATCGTTTATATTATTTTTTTTTGATAAAGATTGCAGAAGATTAGGTGAAGGAAAGGTTGAAGAAGAGATGGTGAGGTGTATGGTGAATTTGGATCGGTAATCGCAGAGGGTGGAAACAGATCACGTGGTTACAGGAGAACCACATGGTTACGGTCGATGTATAGGTAAAAGTGAATTTATTTATTATGATTATATTATTTTAAATTAGGATTGCGTAAGTTTCCGAAAAGGAAAGGTTGAAGTAAAATCGTGGAGGTGTATAGTGAACTTGGAGCGGTAAACGCAGAGTGAAGCTGATGGGTCGATGAAAAGTACCAGGAAGAGGGTAGATGGATACACGTGGTTTCAGGAGGTGTACAGTTAGGAAGGATACAAGGGAAATTATTATTTTTTTGATGGATATATGAAGATTAGGTGAGATTAGGAAATTGGAGGTTGTAGGAAGAAATCGTGGAGGTAATGGTGAGAGTGGGTCAGCTCAACTCGAAGAAAGATGGTGTGCCGGCAGAAGGAGGAGGAAGAAAAAGAAGGATCGATACTCGTGGGTATAGGGGAAGAAAGGGTTGTTGTTTTTTTGTTAATTTTTTGAATTTAAGACAAGAAAGGCAGTGTGTTGTTGAGAGGGATAGATGGCGGGTGTTGGGAAAAGTTGGGAAAATAGGAATTGATGGTAATAGGGAGAGAATACAAATAAAACGATCGTACACCTGGACGGGAAGGACGGGTAGGCCTCAAGAGGCCCGATAAGACAAGGTCGACGAAAACTCACAAAATAGGAAAATTGTGAAAACAAAGCTGAACTCGGAACACACAGCGAGCATGTAGGTGAGAACATAAAGTTAAAACGTGACAAATAACGACCGGAAACTTAACTTTGAGAAAGTCGGCAGAGACCCCTGAGAGAAACTGCTGTCGCTCCAAACCCAGAACCGGAAGTCAAACTATTGAATTCAATTTGAGAACTATTCACGAGAAAATAATTCAAAGAAATTTAATTGTGAAATTCTGACATAGACAGAAGACTCTGTGAAAACCTCGAGAGAATTAACCGCTTGGACAGAATAACTTGAAAACAGGATGTTGTCGCAAAATAATAAATCAAACTCACAGAAGTTGTACAACTTGTCCGGGAGTTAAAAAACACTCCCATGCGGGTGTTTCTCGTAGATTGTAGGAGATCACTGCAGATTTCAGTCGATGTAGATTGTCGTAGATCACCGAGAACGACGATCGATCGCGACACCAAAATTGAAATATCGCGCTCCGTAGCAAGCGGGCATCCGGTCCATCGGGATGGAAAGGAATAAGTGGGTTTGGGTTGGGGTTGGAAAATAATAATTTTCCTTGTATCGTTCCTCACTATACTATACACCTCTTGAAACCACGTATCTCTCTACCCTCTTCCTGGTACTTTTCATTGATCCATCAGGTTCACTCTGCGTGTACCGTTCCAGATTCACCATACACCTCCACAATTTTACTTCAACCTTTCCTTTTCCGAAACTTACGCAATCCTCATGGGGAAGAGTGAGATGACAGGGAGGTGGGTGGACGAGGAGTCAACAAGCTGGGTGCAAGCTCAAACACAGCAAGAAGGGGAAAGGAAAACTGGAGATGGCATAAGAAAAGGATGTTGAGGAATAAGGGGGGGAAGCACATTCATCTGGAAAGGAAGGGGTCGTCTTGTGGAGGGCTTTAATTTTGGAGAGGGCTTGGGGAGGAAAGGAAGGCTTGGAGAGGGGAGAAAAGAACATGAGTATGGATGGGGAGGGGGGTGTTGGGGAACAGCCATCTTGAAGACGGAAGAGTCAAATTGAAGTCTGAGGAAGTTGGTTCCACAGGCTGCAGAAAGGAGGAACAAATGAGTGGAGGTGAGCAAAGAACATGGATTTTGGAATTTTAAATAGAAGTTGGTTACTGGAAGACTGAGAAAGCCCTTTTGATCAAAAATTCAGTGATGAGGGTACAGAGCAAGGCAGAGGGGTGCAGGACCAGAAATAAACCAGGAGACGACAGAGACCACTGGTGTGAGAGTAAGAGAACCACAGACTCAGCTTCATCGCTGGAGATTCCAAATATTGTGACGGACTTGGTTTCTATGGCATCAAGAACTGCAAGGTGAGACTCTGCTGCCAAAATTTAATGACACTTCTACTTGTCACATTGTGACGTCATTGTGTAATATCATTCATAAAATTACATTTCAAACATATGATAGAGAAGTACATTCGATGCGGAACATCTCATCGTGCTGGGAAAGAAAATTGAAGAACAAACAATCAAATCAAGCTGAGAAGTGCAAACACCAAAAATTGGGAATCCCATGGAAAATCCTGAAAACTATAACAACGACCACAACTTGTTCACATGCCCAGCTCAGGGGTGCAGTAATGCCCTTTTTTGGATTGATCCTTTTCCATGTCGTTCCCTTGGGAAAGGGGGATCGTGAGGTTAGGGCAGACATTTTGATATTTTTTTTGCCCGAGGTGCTGAAGATTGCTCGCAAAATCCCGAAGACCCAAATTATATTCACTCCCGATTGGAATGGAGTGAAATTCCCGAATTCCCACCCAAAACCTTTTTATGAAGTCAACAAGACAATAAAACATCAAATAGAAATCTCAATCTGATTTTGGATTTTTGAACAATTTTGGATGAACATCAACAGTGAAGTGATGACGTCATTGTGACAAAGGTGATCCCTCGAGACATTTCCCTTCGATGTTTTGTTCCTTTTTCAGGATTTCAATCCCATCCAGATCCTTGTTCTGCTCTTTTCTCTTCTCATAAATTGCTTTGCATAATTGTTCTGGTTTTCCAATTGTCACAGAATCAGTCCCGTTCTTCTTCATCATTCCTGTAGGTCCGATTATCACGAGAGCGATATCGATGCTCTTCAGCTTCCAGGTTCTCTTGACTTTCTTTTTCAGATCCTGGTATCACATTTGGTTCATGCTTGCAAGAGTTCACTGAGACTGGGATATTGACTTTTTTGCACATGTGTCGGTGGATTGCTCTCGATACCTTGTTGTACCTTTGTGTGTACATGTGTTCTGACATGAGGTTTTTACATCCCGAGAGTAGGTGTTGGTTTTTTTCTATTTCTACCTTACTGAACCTGCACCTGTTCTTATTGACTCCATCCTGCCATCTTCTTCGAGTGTCCTTGGTGTTGGGTATTTACAGCTCCGAGAGAAAGTCTACACCCCCTTTCAAAATTTTCACCTTTTGATGCCTTCTCGCCTGGAATGAAATTGCATTAAATCAGACTCCCCCCCCTAAATTTACACATCATAACCCAGAACTTCCATATGAAAAACAAATTCTTCAAATTTCAGAAAATTAATTAAAAATACAAAACTGGAATATCTTGGTTGGATAAGTATCCAACCCCCTGAGTTAATACTTGGTGGAACACCTTTGTTAGCAATTACAGGTGTGAGTCTGTTGGTCGAGGTCTCTTCCAACTTTACACACCTTGATTGGGAAATATTTGCCCATTTTTCTCCAGAAAACTGTTCAAGTTCAGTCAAGCTGTGTGCGGAGTGTTAATGGACAGCAATCTTACAAGTCGTGCCACAGATTTTCGATTGGATTTACGTCGGGGCTCTGACTGGGCGACTCAAGGACATTTATCTTTTTGTTCTTCACCCACTCCAGTGTAGCTTTGGCTTTGTGCTTCGAGTCGTTGTCATTCTGAAAGGTGAACATCCGTCCCAAATTTAGCTTTCTTGCAGAGGACAGCAGGTTTTCCTCCAGTATTTTTCTGTATTTTGCTCCATCCATTTTCCCTTCAATCTTAACAAGTGCCCCAGTCCTGCTGATGACAAACATCTCCATAACATGATGATGCCACCACCATGCTTCACAGTAGGGATGGTGTTCTTTGGTTGATGTACTTTGTTGGGTATGCACCAAATGTAGCGTTTTGCATTTAGGCCAAAAATTTCCATCTTGGTTTCATCAGACAACAAAACTTTTTTCCACGTGGCTTCAGAATCTCTGGAATAGTTTTTTACACACCTCAAACAGGACTCAAGGTGGGCTTTTATGAGTAATGGCTTTCCTCTTGCCACGCTATCGTACAAGCCAGACTTGTTGAGTTCTTGGGATATTCTTGTCACATGTACACATTTACCAGTCTTTGCCAAAAAGGCATGTAGCACTTTCAAAGTTACCATTAGCCTCTTGATGGTCTCTCTGATCAGTCTCCTCATTGCTTAGTCATCTAGTTTGGAGGGACGGTCTCATCGAGACGGTCTTGGTGGTTCCATACGCCTTCCATTTCTTCATGACTGTGCTCCAAGGGATATTCAAGGCATTTGAAATATTTTTACACCCATCCCCTGATCTGCGCATTAACACAACTTTATCCCAGACGTCTTCTGAAAGCTCCTCGGTGCTCATGGTTGAGTCTTTGCTGTGAAATTCACCACCCAGCAGAGGAAACCAACAGGAACGGCTGATTTTATTCTGAAATCATCAGAACCACCACAATTTAACACAGGTGGAGGCGAATTAACCTGGAGTGTAATTGTGAAGGTGATTAGTTTCACCTGAGCTCGTTTACAATTGTTGTTTTTTGGGGGGTGGACACTTATCCCACCAAGATATTCTAGTTTGGTGTTTTTAATAAATTTTCTGAAATTTGCGTAATTTATTTTTCACTTGGAACTTGTGGGTTATGATGTGTAAAAAGTCTGATTTAATTCCAGGTTATAAGGCATCAAAAGGTGACAATTTTGAAAGAGGGTGTTGACTTTCTACAGACACTGTACTCTGACTCGTTCTCCATCCCAGTAAACATGACGTCTTCCAAGCCACTGCAAAGTTCCTTCTTTGTGTCTCCCCAACTCTTTCCAGATCTTCCTGCTCTTTTGTCGTTCTCCCAGATGTCGGTATATATTTGTTGATGTGTCTTTTTTGTATTTTTCATTTGTCTTCTTGCAATCGATGGCGCTGGATTTGCTGCTATTTCCATCCCATGTGTGGCTTCTTCTACTCGCACCTGTTCCGAGAAATTATTTGCTTTGATGTATTGTTTGATGTCTCGACACAGATGATGGACGAGTAAAGGCCTTGTTACACACAGAACATTTGAATGGTTTCTGTCCGGTGTGTACTCTTTGATGTCTATGTAAGTCTGATGACTGATTAAACACTTTGTTACACACAGAACATTTGAATGGTTTCTGTCCGGTGTGTATTCTTTGATGTCGATGTAAGTGTGATGACTGATTAAACACTTTGTTACACACAGAACATTTGAATGGTTTCTGTCCGGTGTGTACTCTTTGATGTCGATGTAAGTGTGACAAATGATTAAACACTTTGGTACACACAGAACATTTGAATGGTTTCTGTCCGGTGTGTACTCTTTGATGTCTATGTAAGTCTGATGGCTGATTAAACACTTTGTTACACACAGAACATTTGAATGGTTTCTGTCCGGTGTGTACTCTTTGATGTCGATGTAAGTGTGATAACTGATTAAACACTTTGTTACACACAGAACATTTGAATGGTTTCTGTCCGGTGTGTATTCTTTGATGTCGATGTAAGTGTGACAACTGATTAAACACTTTGGTACACACAGAACATTTGAATGGTTTCTGTCCGGTGTGTACTCTTTGATGTCTATGTAAGTCTGATGACTGATTAAACACTTTGTTACACACAGAACATTTGAATGGTTTCTGTCCGGTGTGTATTATTTGATGTCTATGCAGTCTGATGCATTGAGAGAAGGGCTTTGTTACACACAGAACACTTGTGAATGGTTTCTGTCCGGTGTGTACTCTTTGATGTCTATGTAAGTCTGATGACTGATTAAACACTTTGTTACACACAGAACATTTGAATGGTTTCTGTCCGGTGTGTACTCTTTGATGTCTATGTAAGTCTGATGATTGATTAAACACTTTGTTACACACAGAACATTTGAATGGTTTCTGTCCGGTGTGTACTCTTTGATGTCGATGTAAGTGTGATAACTGATTAAACACTTTGTTACACACAGAACATTTGAATGGTTTCTGTCCGGTGTGTATTCTTTGATGTCGATGTAAGTGTGACAACTGATTAAACACTTTGGTACACACAGAACATTTGAATGGTTTCTGTCCGGTGTGTATGCTTTGATGTCTATGGAAGTCTGGCGAATGATTAAACACTTTGTTACACACAGAACATTTGAATGGTTTCTGTCCGGTGTGTATTCTTTGATGCATTGATGCAGTTGATGCACGAGAGAAGGGCTTGTCACACACAGAACACTTGTAAGGTTTCTCTCCGGTGTGTATTCTTTGATGTCGAGATGCAGATGATGCACGAAAGAAGGTCTTGTTACACACAGAACAATTGTCGGGTTTCTCTCCCGTGTGCAATATCTGGTGCCCACGTAAGTATGATGACTGATTAAACGCTTTGTTGCAAACAGAACACTTGTGAGGTTTCTCCCCCAAACGTATTTTTTGATGACGATATAAACTTGATGAAGAACAAAAGACCTTCCTGCATTGTGAACACTTGTAGGATTTCTCACCGGTGTGCAACGTTTCATGTATCAACAGATATGAAGAAGCAAATCCCTTATTACACATAGTGCACCTGTGTGACGTCTCACCTGTGCATATTTTTACACCTCCTTTTAAACACGATGAGGAGGTGAAGTCTTTGTTGGAAACAGAAAACTTGTTTGGCTTCTCACTTCTTTGTTTCTCCTGTTGCAAGATATTGATCCAACTGTCGCAGTTGTTGTTGTTTGTCGACACACGCCGAAACTTGTCAACATCCTGACACAAAGTCTCTGTCGGGTGATGATCGAAAGAAACTTCTCCGTCCACCGACGAGGAACAGTTGACACGTGAAGACGTTTCAAATTTTTTCTCTGCAAAGACACAATTGAACAAAAACATCAATAAATCACTTTTACAACTTGAACAGCACTCGTCGAGCACATCGTCTCACCTTGCACGTTCATTCTGAACAATATTTCCATTGTTAACTGAACACCCCACTATCATGGCCACAACCACCATGAACCATATACACGTATCATCCATGCATCCTATTACATCACATTGTTTCTTGGAATGGGTTATGAACGTCAAAAATGTAATTATTCACTCACGTCTGTCATGGATCAGATAAATGAAGTTTCAGATTTTTCGGATAAGGATTTCAATCCAACCAGTTCTGGCCGGAGTTCCACTTGAAACGTTGTAAAATCAGAGGGGTGAGATACTTTGAAGAAAGTAATTTTAAATTTGAGAACGAGTCACGAGAAAGTAATTGAAAGAAATTTAATTGTGAAATTATTACGTAGATATAAAATTCTCTGTATGAAAACCTTCAGAGAATAAACCGCTGGACGGAATAACTTGAAAACAGGATGTTGTCGATAAATAATAAATCAAAGTCATGGAAGTTGTACAACCTGTCGGAGACTTTTAAAAAACAACACTCCCTTCAAGGTGTTTCTCGTAGCTTGTAGTGGATCACCGTGGACGACGACCGTGACACCAAAATCGAAATATCCCGCTCCGCAGCAAGTGGGCCCCCGGTCCATCGGGATGGGTTATTTATTTTTTTGGAGACAAGGTTGGACACTCGTGGGGAGACGTTGAACACAGAAAAGACCCCAACATAACAGAACAAGAAGAACGTCGTGGAGGGGCGGGGGGACACAACTAAAACAAGGTGGAGATGCAATGAAAGGTCACATGGAAGAAGAATGGTCATGGGGAGGAATGAGATGATCGGGAGGTGGGTGGACAAAGGGGGTGAACAAGCTGAATGCAAGCTCAAACACAGCAAGAGGGGGAAAGGAAAACTGGAGATGGCATAAGAAAAGGATGGTGAGGAATAAGGGGGGAAAACACATTAATCTGGAAAGCAAGAGGTCGATTTGTGGAGGGCTTTTATTTTGGAGAGGGCTTGGAGAGGAAATGAAGGATTGGAGAGGGGAGAAAAGAACATGAGTATGGATGGGGGGTGTTGGGGAACAGCCATTTGAAGAGGGAAGAGTCAGATTGAAGTCTGAGGAATTTGGTTCCACAGGCTGCAGAAAGGAGTTGCAAATGAGTGGAGGTGAGCAAAGAACCTGGATTTTGGAAGTTTCAACAGAAGTTGGTTTTTGGAAGACCAAGAAAGCCCTTTGGAGCAAAATTTGAGGGTGGGAGTGCAGAGCAAGGCAGAATGGTGCAGGACCAGAAAGGAACCTGGAGAAAACAGAGACCACCGGTGTGAGAGTAAGAGAACCACAGACTCAGCTTCATCGCTGGAGATTCCAATGATTGTGACGGACTTGGTTTCTTTGGCATCAAGAAGTGCAAGGTGAGGCTCTGCTGCCAAAATTTAATGACTCTCTTGTACTTGTCACATTGTGACGTCATTGTGTAATATTATTCATAAAATGACTTCTAAACCGTATGACAGAGAAGTTCATTAGATGCGGAACATCTCATTGTGCTGGGAAAGAAAATCGAAGAAAAAAACAATCAAATCAAGCTGAGAAGTGCAAACACCAAACAAGCACCAGAAATTGGGAATCCCATGGAAAATCCTGAACAAAATTACAACCACAACTTGTTCACATCCCGAGCTAAGGGGTGCAGTGATGCCCTTTCTTGGATTGATCCTTTTACATGTCGTTCCCTTGGGACAAGGGGTTCGTGAGGTTAGGGCAGACATTTTGATATTTTTTTTCCCGTGGGACCGAAGATTGCTCGCAAAATCCCGAAGACCCACATTATATTCACTTCTTATTGGAATGTAGTGAAATTTTATGGGATTTTTTATCCACACAAAACCTTTTTATGAAGTCAACAAGACAATAAAACATCAAATAGAAATCTCCATCTGATTTTGGATCAACAATTATGCTGTGAAGTGATGCAGTGATGACGTCATTGTGACAAAGGCGATCTCTCGAGGCATTTCTTTTCCATGTTTTGTTGTTCCTTTTTCAGGATTTCATTCCCATCCAGATCCTTGTTCTGCTCTTTTCTCTTCTCATAAATTGCTTTGGATAATTTTTCGAGTTTTCGTATTGTCACAGAATCACTCCAGTTCTCCTTCATCATTCCCGTTTGTTCCGATTAACACTGTAGCAATGTCGGTGATCTTCAGCTTCCAGGTTCTCTTGACTTTCTTTTTCAGATCCTGGTATCACATTTGGTTCGTGCTTGCAAGAGTTTTCTGAGACTGGGATATTGACGTTTTTGCACATGTGTCGGTGGATTGCTCTCGATACCTTGTTGTACCTTTGTGTGTACATGTGTTCTGACATGAGGTTTTTACATCCTCAGAGAAGGTATTGGTGTTTTCTATTTCTATCTTATAGAACCTGCACCTCTTCTTATTGACTCTATGCTGCCATCTTCTTCGAGTGTCCTTGGTGTTGGGTATTTTCAGCTCCGAGAGAAAGTCCACACCCCCTTTAAAATTTTTCACTTTTTGGTGCCATCTTGCCTGGAATAAAATTGCATTAAATCAGACTCCCCCCGCCCCACTTTATCGTTACACATCGTTACCCAGAACTTCCAAATGAAAAACAAATTCTTCAAATTTCAGAAAATTAATTAAAAATACAAAACTAGAATATCTTGGTTGGATATGTGTCCAACCCCCTGAGTTAATACTTGGTGGAACACCTTTGATAGCAATTACAGGTATGAGTCTGTTGGTCGAGGTCTCTTCCAACTTTACGCACCTTGATTGGGAAATATTTCCCCATTTTTCGACACAAAACTGTTCAAGCTCAGTCAAGCTGTGTGCGGAGTGTTAATGGACAGCAATCTTACAAGTCAAGCCACAGATTTTCGATTGGATTTCTGTCGGGGCTCTGACTGGGCGACTCAAGGACATTTATCTTTTTGTTCCTCACCCACTCCAGTGTAGCTTTGGCTTTGTGCTTCGGGTCGTTGTCATTCTGAAAGGTGAACATCTGTCCAAAATTCAGCTTTCTTGCAGCGGACAGCAGGTTTTCCTCCAGGATTTTTCTGTATTTTGCTCCATCCATTTTCCCTTCAATCTTAACAAGTGCCCCAGTCCTGCTGATGACAAACATCTCCATAACATGATGCTGCCACCACCATGCTTCACAGTCGGGATGGTGTTCTTTGGTCGATGAGCTTTGTTGGGTATCTTGGTTTCGTCAGACAACAAAACTTTTTTCCACATGGCTTCGGAATCTCTGGAATAGTTTTTTGCACACCTCAAACGGGACTCAAGGTGGGCTTTTATGAGTAATGGCTTCCTTCTTGCCACCCTACCGTACAAGCCAGACTTGTTGAGTTCTTAGGATATTGTTGTCACATGTTCACATTTACCAGTCTTTGCCAGAAAAGCATGTCGCTCTTTCAAAGTTACCATGAGCCTCTTGATGGTCTCTCTGATCAGTCTCTTCATTGCTTCGTCATCCAGTTTGGAGGAACGGTCTCATCTAGACGGTCTTGGTGGTTCCATACGCCTTCCATTTCTTAATGACTGTCTTGATTGTGCTGCAAGGGATATTCAAAGCATTTGATTTTTTTTATACCCATCCCCTGATCTGTGCATTTACACAACTTTATCCCTGACGTCTTCTGAAAGCTCCTCGGTGCTCCTGGTTGAGTCTTTGCTGTGAAATTCACCACCCAGCAGTGGAAACCAACAGGAACGGCTGATTTTATTCTGAAATCATCAGAATTTCTGAAATTTGTGTAATTTATTTTTCACTTGGAAGTTGTGGGTTACAATGTGTAAATAAAGGTGTAAAAAGTCTGATTTAATTCCATAAGGCATCAAAAGGTGACAATTTTGAAAGGGGGTGTAGACTTTCTATAGACACTGTACTCTGACTCGTTCTCCATCCCAGTAAACATGACGTCTTCCAAGCCACTGTAAAGTGCTTTCTTTGTTTCTCCCCAAACTATTTCCAGATCTTTTTACAATCTTCCTGCTCTTTTGTCGTTCTCCCAGTTGACGTAATATATTTGTTGATGTATCTTTTTGTATTTTTCATTTCTCTTCTTTGCAATCGATGGCGCTGGATTTGCTGCTATTTCCATCCCGTGTGTGGCGTCTTCTACTCGTACCTGTTCCTGGAAATTATTTGCTTTGATGTATTGTTTGATGTCTCGACACAGATGATGGACGAGTAAAGGCCTTGTTTAACACAGAACAATGATAGCGTTTCTCTCCGGTGTGTAATCTTTGATGTTTTGATACAGTTGATGAATGAGTGAAGGCTTTGTCACACAAAGGACACTTGTAAGGTTTCTCTCCGGTGTGTATTCTTTGATGTGCTGATGCAGTTGAGGGATGAGCAAAGGTCTTGTTACACACAGAACACTTGTAGGGTTTCTTCCCGGTGTGCTCCCTTTGATGTGTATGTAAGTTCGATGTTTGATTAAACGCTTTGTCACACACAGAGCACTTGTAGGGTTTCTCTCCAGTGTGTATTCTTTGATGTGTATGTAAGTTCGATGTTTGATTAAACGCTTTGTGACACACAGAACACTTGTAAGGTTTCTCTCCGGTGTGTATTCTTTGATGTGCTGATGCAGTTGAGGGATGAGCAAAGGCCTTGTTGCACACAGAACACTTGAAGGGTTTATCTCCGGTGTGTATTCTTTGATGTGAATGGAAGGTCGATGTTTGATTAAACGCTTTGTCACACACAGAACACTTGTACGGTTTCTTCCCGGTGTGTATTCTTTGATGTGAATGTAAGTTCGATGTTTGATTAAACGCTTTGTTACACAGAGAACACTTGTAGGGTTTATCTCCGGTGTGTATTCTTTGATGTCTAGATGCAGATGATGAATGAGCAAAGACCTTGTCACACACAGAACAATTGTAGGGTTTCTTGTGGGTGTTTATTCTTTGATGTGTCAACAGATATGAAGAAGAAGCAAATTCCTTATGACACACACTGCACCTGTGTGACGTCTCACCTGTGCATATTTTTACACCTCCTTTTAAACACGATGAGGAGGTGAAGTCTTTGTTGGTTACAGAAAACTTGTTTGTCTTCTCACTTCTTTGTTTCTCCTGTTGCGAGACAATGATCCACCTGTCGCAGTTGTTGTTGTTTCTAGACACAACCCCAAACTTCTCACCATCTTGACACAAGGTCTCTGTCGGGTGATGATCGAAAGAAACTTCTCCGTCCACCGACGAGGAACAGTTGACACGTGAAGACGTTTCACATTTTTTCTCTGCAAAGAGACAATGGAGCAAAAACATCAATAAATCACTTTTACAACTTGAACAGCACTCGTGCAGCACATAGTCTCACCTTGCACGTTCATTCTGAACAATATTACCATTGTTAACTGTTATCTGAATCATGTATCAGATAAATAAAGTTTCAGATTTTTCGGATAAGGATTTCAGTCCAACCAGTTATGGCTGGAGTTCCACTTGAAACGTTGTAAAATCAGAGGGGCGAGATACTTTGAAGAAAGTAATTTTAAATTTGAGAACTAGTCACGAAAAAGTAATTGAAAGAAATTTAATTGTGAAATTATTTCGTAGATAGAAGATTCTCTGTATGAAAACCTTCAGAGAATAAACCGCTGGACAGGATAACTGGAAAACAGGATGTTATCGATAAGTAATAAATCAAACTCACGGAAGTTGTACAACTTGTCCAGGGAGTATAAAAAAACACTCCCTTCAAGGTGTTTCTAGTAGATTGTAGTCGATCACTGCAGCAGATTTCAGTCGATGTAGATTGTAGTCGATCACCGAGGACAACGACCGTGACACCAACATCAAAATATCGCGCTCCGCACCAAGCGGGCCCTCGGTCCATCGGGATGGGTTGCAGCGGAGAAAAAGGCAGCGGGGATGTTGTTTATTTTGGTCAACCGCACACTTTGAGTGAATTATGATATAGAGAACAAGAAAAAGAACAATCAGAGATTGCAGACCCTCGCCAGGACTTTTGTGTGGTGTTTGTGTACAGGTGTGTTTTGTAATCAATATGAGATATAATTAGAACTGCCACTTTATAACTGCTGGTTGTGATGACCGGGTACCAAGATGTCCCGCTTTGATGCAGCCCTGCTTTGATTGGACACCTGACCCTGACCCGTGACGTTTTTCGTTATTATTCAATTGAATTTAGAACGGGATTAAAATTAATTAAATTCAAATCAAATGTAAGAACAAATAGTAAGAAGAACAAATGTAAGAACAAAAGAACAAATGTAAGTCCTGTATCAGAAGGAACCCGAACAAGCGAAAAGCAAAGATGAAGTCATCAGGAGGAACCTGGATAGGATTCACATTTCAGCTGCTACTCCTCTACCCTCAAACCCATCCAGGAACATCCAAGTAGCCATATAAAAAAAACAAAAAGAAATCCCAGATTAAAAAAAATCAAATAATTCTGGCTTCCAGACCATGCATCCGATCAAGATGAAATTTTATTCACCATCAATTCAAAACATTTATTCACTATCACAACTGGATCATAATTGTGACGTTTCAGGTCGATTGATTCAGCGGTTCCAGAGAAAACATTATTTACTATTTTTCTTCAATCCAATATGGCTGCCAAACCATGTGACCTATCAATTATTCCTTCACAAACTTGTACACCACGGCTTGGGGAACATTTGTGTGAAGTTTCCCATTGATCTGTCCAGCCGTTCTGGAGAAGATGTTTTTTTTATAGGTTTTCGGGTAAATCAAATATGGCTGCCAAACCATGTCATATGTGTGAATCTTTTGTTCCTCACGAATAGGCGGTCATACGTGTAAAATTTCACCTCAATCTGTTCAGCCACTTCAGAGAAGATTTTTGAAGGTGAAAAAACACAAACAATATGGCTGTCGAATCACGTGACTGATGATGTCATCGTTTTTTTTTCTTTCTATGACACATTTTATCCTGGGATGGCCCTCAATTTTTTTTGATGTTGCATTATACAAACTAGTGCACGCCTATAGGTGCGTGACCATACGTGCGTGGCCGTACGTGCAAACAACAACAAAAAAAACTTTCAAACCGTGTGCCAGAAACAACAACCACACAGGCCGTTCCTTCGCTCTCATGTGCCCTTACGTGCGTGGCTGTACGTGCAAAAAAAAATAATAACAAGTGGTGCCAGGCACAACAAATCCCGCCCATTTAAGGCATAAAGTTATTTTGGGGATCAAATTTAAATTTGATACATCCTTAACCTGAATGTTGATCATAACGAATAGAATAAGGAATATTTTAGTCTTTGTTTGAAGTAAATCAGATCATTTTTGACGAAGTTATGAGTGAAAAACGATTTTGATCTTTTCGTGACCTTGACCTTGACCCTTGATCCAATTGGACCCAAAAGTTAATGGTGTCGTCCAAGGTTCATTGCCCACCTGTGGATTAAATTTGATAGTGTTTGCTAAAGCCGTTTTGCTGTAAAGTTGCTAACAGACAGAAAGACAAACAAACAGACAAACAAGCAGTCATAGACTGGTACTTACGAAATCGTCAACTTGACCTCTGACCTTGTCTAATAAAAGCTATCTCAAGAGAAGGTTGCGACGCAAACCAGTACTTTCTATGATGATTCTGTAACAAACCATCAAAAATCGTAACATCGACCGAAGCAAAAATCTCCATTTCTCCACGCAATTATTTAATATAATTTTATCAAAGTCAAAAAACCGTAATATTCGGCCATCCACCAACAATGTTTACATAATCCGACGGCTTTGCGAGTCAGGCATGCGACGATAACCTTTATTGGGATAAAAAATGACTCTTAAACACCATCTTTATCGAAAACACCATCAGCGCGCACATGCAAAACCTTTACTTGACTCAACGACGCGTCTGCTAGAGCGCGCTGCACCACGTGACGAGCCGTGACGCGGCGAGTGAAATATTTTTATACAATCTTAAAACAATCTCCAAAACATCCGATTTTTACCAGAATTTCGACAAGCAAGTGTTAAGCGTCCAAAGCGATCGCAAAAACCGAAGACAAAATTAAAATCGAAGTTAAAACGAACTCGTTACGTCGACCGAAGCAAAAATACTCCATTTCTCCACATGAATTTACGGAATTATGTTTGACCTCACTGTGACCTTGACCTTAGACCGATTTTGACCAAAATCTAATCAGCGCTAGCCATCACCCTCCTGAATCACGTGGTGTAATTTGACATTGGTAGCTTCTTCGGTTCTCGAGTTATCGTGCCTACAAACAAACACAAACACACACACAAACAAACACACAAACAGAGGACAGAAGTCCTCAATATACTTACGAAATCTTTAGATTTCGTAACAAGCCGGTAGGTGACGAGGGATTCGCGAGGATCGAAGCGCTGGATACGATGCTTTTCATTCTGACCGATCCACCGACGAAGATTCATTGCCAAGACGTATTGGTTCACATACAATTGTTCCTCTGCCTGGCAAGATTTTTCCTATTGCGTATTTTGCCAACTGGCACTCCTCATAAAAAATGACGGTAAATAGACACCCTATTTTTGAAGGACTACCATTTAAAAATAATCGGTTTGCTTGTTTGTGCTGTGGAGCCTCGCATTGCAGACACACACACACACACACACACACACACACACACACACACACACACACACACACACACACACACGCATACACACACACACACACGGAAAACCTGATAAGCTTCTCTCAATGCTCTTGTTTGACCACACCTGAGCCACAATATTTTCATAAGCTCCGCCCACTTTCCTACGCCACGCCCACTTTCCTATGCCACTCCCACTTTTCATCAACCACGTCCACTTTCCCTAAGCTCCGCCCACTTTCCTAAGCCCCTCATAAAAAATGACGGTAAATAGACACCCGATTTTTGAAGGACTACCATTTGACAAATAAAACCTAAATCAAAAATCGCCTCGATAAAATTTTCTACATATACCTCCAAGTGAGGTTTTAATTCCAAAGTCTCCTTTGTCCAGATTCAAAACTGAAGGACAAGTATTGAAAATACTGTACGCGGTTTTACGGCCGCTGCACAGCAACGGGTGGTTGCTAGGCAACGAAATTCAAACGCGCACATTCCCAGTATATATTCCACATGTTGGCAAAGTTTCATCGAAATTGGTTCGCTGGTTCGTGCTGTCGAGAAACAGCGGTCACACACACACACACACACACACACACACACACACACACACACACACACACACACACACACACACACACACACACACACACACACACAGAAAACCCGACAATAAGGGATATCTAGCATATTATGCGAATCCAACAAACCGGACGATTACAATATCACGCTCCCTCCCTCCGGGAGGGGGCGGGTTAATAATAAAAAACCTTCAAACCGCGAGCCAGAAACGACAACCACACAGGCCGTTCCTTCACTCTCGCGACAACCACACTTCCTCACACAGAGTTAATTAAAATCAAGTTTACCTCCCAGTTTTTGCTTGTCATGACATTCGCTGCCATGTAACCGGCATGGCCCGTGACGTCATCGTCGGCCGGACGCGCACTGGCCGACGCAGCCACGCCTACGCAGCAACGTGTCTTGTCATTGGTTGGTAAATAAATGGCCGCAGCAACGTGTCATGTCATTGGTTGGTAAATGAATGGCCATAACTTGGGAAGCACTTGTCCGATTAATATCAAACGTTGAAAAGGCACATACTCAGGTCCCCAGCAATATACCTGGCAAGTTTCAATTAGATCGTACCAGTGGTTGTCGAGAAACAGCGGTCACAGATACACACACACACACATATTGCTGGAATTATAGATAGATGCAATTATGACGTCATAACGAAGGCACCTATGACGTCATTTTTAAAAATCACGCTTATTTCCCATTACGAATACTTGCTGTGTGACAAGTTTCAATTATTTCCTGAGTAAGGTTTCAGAGAGCGGTCCAAAGTTTTCCCAACATGGCTACCACACCACGTGACCTATGACGTCATAATCATCACGAAAATATTCTTCACGAGCAGTCGCACCTGCAGTGAAAATTTCCTCTCAATTCGACAAGCGGTTCCGGAGAAAAAAACCCATAAAAACACAAAAAAATACTGGGTTTGTACTCGCACAGTGTCGGCACGAAGAGCAAAATACAAATCCCTGCCACCTCCAGTCGAAAGTCGGGCCTGGTCAGCTGGTTCGTGAAAGACTTACAAAAGGATGCACAAGGAACTTTGATGCAGAAGGAGGTCGTTCGGCCCATAAAGCCTGTCATACAGCAACACCACATGAACAAGAACAGAACTCGGTGGAGCGCGTACCTCCGCCATGCTCAACAGTTTACGTTTTGTATCCCACTGATGGGTCGGATCGGGATACAGACCTGAACCAAAATCGAATCGGCTTGTTCTTGTCACCTGCAGAACTCATCCACCGAGTTTTGTCACAACTCGTCCACAACCTTTTGAGATAACATGCTCACAGACAAACGGACAGGGGTGGAAACGTAACCTCTGTCCACCTTCAGTGACGGAGGTAACGAGAGCGTTCACAGAATACGATATCCCATGCAGTGTTCAAATATATTTATATATATATATATATATTTACGTAAAATTTAATAAATCAATGATTTTAAAGATCGTTTTTAAAAATCCAGGAGTTTACTGACATCACCACATAATATTGGTAGAATCTCCTTCACCCTGACACTGTCCCTCTCACCTGCCACGCCTTCTCGTGCGATACATCGATATACAGCTCGGTTCTGGGAAGTATTTTGAAGGAGAGATTTGTGTTCTGAAGTGTTGAAGTATATAATTAAATTTAAATAAAAGCTTAAAGAGGTTTAAAGTGGAATAAATAAATTAATTCCGGGTTTTCCCGCCCTTTTCCCCAGTCTCTTGCATCACCCCATCGAACACAAAACATGAATTATTATTATTAATTCCTGTTGTTACAAACATATGAATTGTGTGATTTCACCAGATCGGGTTTCGGACCAGTATAACGTGTTTAATTGTGCTGTGTGTGAAAGTTATTTGTACTGGGGTGAAGGAATTGTTTTGTACTTTGGTTAAAGAATCGTTTTACCTGTTGAAAGTCTGGACGGGTCACAATGACACCAAGCAAGGCTGAAATGGCCAGAGCAGTGACCACAACACGAGATAAGAGACACCGACGATGCTGCCGAATCGGACTCAGCAATGGCAACAAAACGAGATAAGAGACACTGACAGCAGCTGCATTGGTCTTGGCAACGATGAACAACTCTTAATGTTAGAGGCACCGACAGCGTGGAAGATATAAAATACCGACGGTTTGGATGAGGAGACAGGAGAGAGGAATAATGTAAGAGATGGAACGGAGGAGACAAAGGGGAGAAAGGCTTTCCCCTGAGCTGCTCAATTTAATGTGGAGCAAGAAAGGCACATTCTCTGAATTTCATGTGACAAAGTTAATTTTAAAACTGACTCAAACAGTAAAGGAGGAATCGGGAGTCCACTGTATGCCGAGCCTGGGATGCTTTCGTGACCCCATTCGCTGACTACAAAGAACCAACTTCACCCCGCTGTACGTTGGTCGCTCCAATCTCCTGGTCGGTATACTCGCCAAATCTACTTCCCTGCTGTTGTCTTGGAGATCACTTTAAAGCAGGCATCTCCTCGCTGGCCTTATCGTTAAGGCAGCCTGCCCGTACCTCCACTCTCTCCTCACCTGCTTCCAGTCACGCATTGTCCTTCATGGCTCGGAGAACCCCAATTAAACCTCTCTCTGAGACAGCTTGACCTGTGAGCTAGAATTCTTCTCCATTCCTCGGGTGTTACAAAGCTTTCAAATTAATTAAAAGTGAAAATCTGAAATGTCTTGCGTCCATAAGTATTCAGCCCCTTTGCTATGACACTCCAGATTGAGCTCAGGTGCATCCAATTTCCTTCAATCATCCTTGAGATGTCTCCACAACTTGATTACAGTCCACCTGTGGCCAATTCAATTGATTGGACATTATTTAGAAAGAAACACACCCTTCTATTGTTTGTACAAAGTTGACAGTGCATGTCAGAGCAGAAATTCCTGCTCCATTGGGGACACCGGGCTTACGGTCGGGGGTCAAAAAGGCCACCGAGCAGTGGTTTCGGTGGTGAATGTTCGGAAGGAAACATCATCAGGTTTTAACTTCCTGTTCCATGATAAATACCGGACAAACTCACGTCCTGGTGCCTCACAGGGTTCGGGGGTCGGTTCAATCAATGAGCGTACCTTCACCCGCAGGTACAGGTGAGTCACTCGTCTCATCAGCCAGAAGTTCCTCGGGCAGGTGGAACATCCCACCGTCGACCTCGAAATGATGAGGCCATTGTGTGCCGGTGCAGGGGTCCCACGAACAGAGTAAACGTTCATCTGAGTTGGTGTAAACGAGGGTAAAGAGGAATCGAATGATGACGTCATGACGTATAACTCGGATGGGATTCCCATTTTAACAATTAATTACCAAACTCCATGGGGATTTGTACCTTGAGGGGAATAACAAGGACCCGGTATACTGTTGTTGCATTCACTCTGCAGAATAATATTATTATTAATATATTATTGTTAGTAAAACGATAACATGAGGAATGAGTTTGTGGTTCAAACCTTCATATCGAGGGAACGAATCACGGACGAACTCGGACTCGATCTTCCCTTTCACCGCAGAATCTGAAACACAAAACAATCCATTAAATATATAATAAACTTACAGGGACCACAAGACGTCGGTTAGGAGTGACGTCACGTACCGGGTCCGGACTCCTCATCCTCGGGTGAACCGACCATGGACCCCCTTCACCTCGTCGAGTCACGTGATCAGGAGCCTTGATTAGTCACGCTTTTTCACCGGCAGATTCGCCATCAATCACGTGATCAAGGGTCTTGATGAGTCACGATTTCTCGGCGGCAGATTCGCCACCAATCACGTGCGACCAAAGAGCGTCACAGCTCGATCTGGTTTGTCATTATTCTTAAATAAATAAATTTGATAAGAACACACATTGATGTAATCCGTGCTGGCAGGATGGCATCGAGGAAGCCCGGGTTCGAATCCCGACCAGGCTATAAACCGCCATCCTGGTGTTTTACAGGCTGTCCCTCGGATGGATGTTAAGCCGGCCGTCCTGCGTCTGTGGACCTTAAAGAGCCCCCACGGTGTCTATCGCGAAGGTCTGGCCGACCGGTTCGTGAAAGACCGGCGTGGTCATCTGTTCGTTGCCGTGCGTGTACCGGTGGTTTGTGAGTGCGTGGTGAACTGCTGGTCTCAACGGACAAGAATCACTTAAATTTATCCCACGTGGTCCACATGATTGGTGAAGCAGAAGAAGAAGAAGAAGAAGCCACTTTCCGTTTTTTTTCTTTTTTTCCCAACAAAAGATTTCGGGTCCCACGAAGTCAAAAAGTGTGAAAACCCGTGAATGTGTTTAATTAAAATGTATATAAACGATACAGTTTGATTAAGTTTGAAATCGATACCGTTTTACAGGAAAGTTAATTATAGATGAAGAAGAAGAAGAAGATTAAAGCGAAGAAGAAGAAGAGTGCGTCCACCGCCATTTTGAACTCACGGTGTGGTGTTCTCCTTCCCACGTCATCGTGGTTTTGTGGAACGATGTTCCTTTGATTTCGTCGACATTTTAATGCATGTTTGGTCGAGGAGACGATTAACAACATGTTTTCCCTTTGGTTTGACACGTACATGTGTGTAAATATCGCGTTTTATTTAATTCAAGTTTAATAAGGCTTGAGGCCTTTATTTTCTCTCACGTATTTTCTGTCAGGATTTATGGACGAACATACATATTAATATGGAATAGGCATAGCCTGGAAGCGAACGTTGAATTCTTCTTATATTCGATGCTGCAATTTCCGGTGACTTCGGCCGGGATTCGGGATCAGCGATCAAATAATATAAATCACGATTAAAAATTATTTTTTGAAGATGCGGGAGATATCTTTATAATAAAATTAGACTTAAAACTGCGAGAGTATTTATTCTCCAGTTTTGTTTTTAATTTTTTAGTCATGAAGGTGTGATTGGGTATACTATAGATCAAATTAATTATTTGTGCATTTCTATAACCGTGATAACACTACTGCATATTACCTCAACATTACCTTCACAACAACAACTACACCGCCTAGAACAGGACCTCATCTGAAAAAATAAATATTACCTCAACATTACCTTCACAACAACTACACCGCCTAGAACAGGACCTCATCTGAAAAAATAAATATGACCTCAACATTACCTTCACAACAACAACTACACCGCCTAGAACAGTATCTCATCTGAAAAAATAAATATTACGTCAACATTACCTTCACACCGACAACTACACCGCGTAGAAGAGGATCTCATCTGAAAAAATAAATATTACCTCAACATTACCTTCACAACAACAACTACACCGCCGAGAACAGAACCTCATCTGAAAAAATAAATATTACCTCAACATTACCATCACAACAACAACTATACCGCCTCGAACAGGATCTCATCTGAAAAAAAAAAATTACCTCAACATTATACCTCAACATTACCTTCACAACAACAACAACACCGCCGAGAACAGGATGTCATCGAAAAAAATTAATATTACCTCAACATTACCTTCACAATCTCAACTACACCGCCTAGAACAGGATCTCATCTGAAAAAAAAATCCTCAACATTATACCTCAACATTACCTTCACAACTACAACTACACCGCCGAGAACAGGATCTCATTGAAAAAAATTAATATTACCTCAACATTATACCTCAACATTACCTTCACAATGACAACTACACCGCCTAGAACAGGATCTCATCTGAAAAAAAAATCCTCAACATTATACCTCAACATGACCTTCACAACGACAACTACACTGCCGAGAACAGGATCTCATCTGAAAAAATTAATATTTCCTCAACATTCCCTTCACAACAACGACACCGCCTAGAACAGGATCTCATCTGAAAAAATTAATATTTCCTCAACATTCCCTTCACAACAACTATACCGCCGAGAACAGGATCTCATCGAAAAAAATAAATATTACCTCAACATTACCTTCACGACAACTACACCGCCGAGAACAGAATCTCATCTTAAAAAATTAATATCACCTCAACATTATACCTCAACATTACCTTGACAACAACAACTACACCACCTAGAACAGGATCTCATCTAAAAAAATTAATATTACCTCAACATCATACCTCAACATTACCTTCACAACGACAACTACACCACCGAGAACAGGATCTCATCTAAAAAAATAAATATTACCTCAACATTGTACCTCAACATTACCTTCACAACAACTACACCGCCGAGAACAGGATCTCATCTTAAAAAATTAATATCACCTCAACATTATACCTCAACATTACCTTCACAACAACAACTACACCACCTAGAACAGGATCTCATCTAAAAAAATTAATATTACCTCAACATCATACCTCAACATTACCTTCACAACGACAACTACACTGCCGAGAACAGGATCTCATCTGAAAAAATTAATATTTCCTCAACATTCCCTTCACAACAACTATACCGCCTAGAACAGGATCTCATCGAAAAAAATAAATATTACCTCAACATTACCTTCACGACAACTACACCGCCGAGAACAGAATCTCATCTGAAAAAATAAATATTACCTCAACATTACCATCACAACAACAACTACACCGCCTCGAACAGGATCTCATCTGAAAAAAAAAATTTCTGCAACATCAGCTTCACAACGACAACTACACCACCGAGAACAGGATCTCATCTAAAAAAATAAATATTACCTCAACATTATACCTCAACATTACCTTCACAACAACAATGACACCGCCTAGAACAGGATCTCATCTAAAAAAATAAATATTACCTCAACATTATACCTCAACATTACCTTCACAACGACAACTACACCGCCGAGAACAGGATCTCATCTGCAAAAATAAATATTACCTCAACATTACCTGCACAACAACAATTGCACCGCCTGGAACAGGATCTCATCTGAAAAAAAAAAATCCTCAACATTACCTTCACAACGACAACTACACCGCCTAGAACAGGATCTCATCTAAAAAAACAAGACACGGTGCTTTGACGTCAAGAATGACGTCACAATTAATGTTTACTTATTTATTTTTTTTTTTTTTTTTGCATGATTGACTGTCCGCTCTGATTGAAACTTGCCAGGAATATTTCTGTGGACCCGCGGATGTGCCTTTTCAAGGTTTGGTATTAATCCGACGAGCGGTTCCCAAGTTACGACCATTTATCTGTCGACCAATATCTGCGAGAGAGGGGGACGGGAGAGGGGGGGAAGAGAGTGGGGGCGAGAGAGAGGGGCGAGAGAGGAGGGGGGAGAGAGGAAGGGCGAGACTAGGGGGGAGAGAGGGGGCAAGAGGGCGGGGGATGAGAGTGAGGAGGGCGAGAGAGGGGGCGAGAGAGGGCTGCACATACTGGCACTCACCTACGGGCACGCACCTACGGGCCCGCCCCTACGGGCCTGTACTAGTCTCAATAAAGGGCTCATGGTGCCGAGACAGATCCATCTCAATACAGGGCTCATGGTGCCGAGAATGAGATCCATTTCAACACAGGGCTCATGTTGCAAAGACCCAGATCCATCTCAATACAGGGTTCATGGTGCCAAGACTGAGATCCATCTCAAGACGGGGCTCATGGTGCCAAGACCGAGATCCATCTCAATGCAGGGCTCATGTTGCCAAGACCGAGATCCATCTCAATGCAGGGCTCATGGTGCCAAGACCGAGATCCATCTCAATGCAGGGCTCATGGTGCCAAGACTGAGATCCATTTCAATGCAGGACTCATGGTGCGGAGACGAAGATCCATCTCAATGCAGGGCTCATCGTGCCAAGACGGAGATCCATCTCAATACAGGGCTCATGGTGTGGAGACAAAGATCCATCTCAATACAGGGCTCATGGTGCCAAGACCCAGATCCATCTCAATACAGGGCTCATGGTGCCAAGACCCAGATCCATCTCAATACAGGGCTCATGGTGCCAAGACCGAGATCCATCTTAAGACAGGGCTCATGGTGCCGAGACTGAGATCCATCTCAATGCAGGGCTCATTGTGCCGAGACCGAAATCCATGTCACTGCCGGGCTTGTGGTGCTGAGACCGAAATCCATCTCAATGCAAAGCTCGTGGTGCTGAGACTGAGATCCATCTCAATGCAAAGCTCATCGTGCCGAGACTGCGATCCATCTCAATACAGGGCTCATGGTGCCAAGACTGAGACACATCTCAATGCAGGGCTCATGGCGCCAAGACCGAGACCCATCTCAGTGCAGGGCTCATGGAGCTGAGACTCCATCTTCAAGATGTTATCTCACCCTGAGCACCCCCGTGAGGCTTCATTTTTCTGTTTTTTATTTTGTTTTTGAATGTTTGGGGGGGGTAAGTAGGGGAAGGGGGGAAGGGTTAAGGCCACGGTGAGGATAAGGGGTAAAATGCTATCCACTTGGTTCTTGAGGGCGGTGTTCTTAACCGCACTGGAGAACCAAGAAGGGAGAGGACCATTCCCGAGCCTTCATGCAAAAGTGGGGAAAAGGTTCAATCACCGAAGGGTGGGAGCACGTATACAGTTTTGACAAAAAGGTCGTGACTGTTCGCAACTCGATTGAGCACCTAAACTTCACGCTTTATATTCCGTAAATGCGGACGTCGTTGGAGACACCTCCCTGGGTGTCCCACCGTTTGTGTTTCTTTGTCTCTCTCTCGACTCTCGTCTTCCCTCCGTTCAGCGTCCCATCGAGCTCACGTGTGTTTCCTTGAGTAATCCTCCGAAAGTTAACATTCGAAGAACTTTCCTTTAATCACCTTCAAACAGCCTCAAAAGAAGTTAAAATCACAACTCAAATAAGCAAGTTTAATACCTCGAAGGTATTCTAACCTCGTTCCTTCCTCTCGATCAAACAACCTCCGTTTACAAATGTTATTCCGTCGTTTTAAACGACGACACAGTTCAAAGTTAATCATTCAAACGTTTATTAGCGACACCAGTAATCGATTTAGACTCATTAAAAAACACAATGAGCGAAGGGGCATGGCTTAGCGGTTTCTAGGTAACCCACGCGTCGTGGACCACAAGTGGACCCGCGGGAGGGACACAGCGTTCCCGGGTTTTCAATCTGTAAGTTACTATCCGTGGCGGTTTTCGTCATCGCATCTTTGTTCAAACGTGGAAAATAAAATTGTGTGACTTGTAACTGTTGAAAATATTTGAATAATGTCCATTGTTATTGGTTATCAGGGGGTGCCGCTGAATTGGGGGGTTATCAGGGGGCTGAATGAGCTCCTGTGTCCCATTTCATTGTGTATCCTTTTTGTGTAAAACAAAGCACGTTGTGTACGGTGGTGTGTGTGTGTGTGTGTAACTGAAAATGTGGTGATATTAGGGTGGTGGAGTTACCTTTCAGCTGACGAGTCCGGGTTCGATTCCCAAACTGTCTGATTCTGACGATAAACTGTCTGATTGGTGTTTCACAGGATCAGCATGACCACAATTAATGTATCGGGATGTTTTTATCTTTGTAAATTCTCGATGTAAATGTGTACCGTGTAGCGCCCCCTATTGGTGGGAGAAGGTATTACAAGTCTTCACCATTTACAGTGCAGTGTTCCTGTCCCCACGTTTTCCAGTGCTGGGAGATGTTTGTGATCATCAACAGGAGATGTGTTTTTTTGCTTCATGCACGTAACCCTGGTTATTGCTTTTTTTGCCAATATAAAGTTGTCTGTTGCCCATACACCGCCCAAATAAAGTGATGTGTCAAAGAACGTGTTGCACGCTTGGAAAAAGATCGCCCGTCGGACGGGTACTCTGCTGTGTGGATAATTCATTAAATCCAGGGTGTGTTTCATTCCCAATGAGTTTGCTGTCGCTTGCCAAGCGACACATTCTAATTATCAACCATTTCGATCGAGTGCTTGCTTGAGTGCTTAAGCCTCTTGGCGAACGCTCTCAAAACTGATTGGTGATGGCACAAACCTCCGGATATAAAATAGTTGGAAAGTTCGTCTTTCTTCTGCCCCTTGCTGTATTCGGCAATACAAACGGGTCTACGTTGCCTCGAAACCTGAATCTATCTATAATTCCTGCAATCTCTGTGTGTCTGTATGTTTGTCTGCGACCGCCGTTTCTCGACAACCACTGGTCCGATCGAGTTGAAACTTGCCAGGAATATTGCCGGGCACCTGAGGATGTGCCTTTTCAAAGTTTGATATTATTCGGACAAGCGGTTCCCAAGTTCCGGCCATTTATCTGTCAACCAATGACAGGACACGGTGCTATGACATCACGAATGACGTCACAATGCTGATTTTTTTAAATATGATGTCACAATTGACGCTGGGACCTGAGTATGTGCCTTTTCAAAGTTTGATATCGTTCCTCTTCATCCGTTTCTGCTGCTTCCCAAGTGATGGCCATTTATGATACGGTTGTTCCGATATAATTGAAACAATGCCCCAATCCAGTTTTTGTTTTTTTTGCACGTACGGGCCCGCACTAGTATTTTCAATACAAATCTTTTTTTTATTAATAACTACTTATTTTACCCAAAGTGCAGTGTGTGTTTGACAGCATTTCTCATTTATTTTTAAAACGCATCGAAACGTCGTGATCAAACCAAAAACGGAACGATATTTTCTGACCGTTGTCCCGGAAAGGGAACGATATTTTCTCACCGTTGTCAGGGAAACCCACCTCTTCTCGACGAGATTTTCAAATCTCGTGAAGTGTATGCGTAAATAAGCCGTTTTTCCCCGACAATAAATGCATTTGAAAAGATGAAGCACACCTCCCACACAGAATCCAGTCCATGCAAGTGCTGAAAAGTGTGGGGCCAGAACACACTCCTGACAATCTCCAGTGACAACTGGAAATAAGTCAGAGATGGTACCATCACATGTCACAGCACTTTCAGTCCCAGAGTGGAGTTCAGATCGGTCAGTTTTGGTTGCCCCCACAAAGACAAAGAATCCTCCAGACGACATCCCGATTCACTGAATCAAATGCTTAACAGAGATCAACAAAGGCTGCAAGCAGCCCCTGCCAAAACTCTCGTCTGCATTCGGTGGGAACCCGTCGAGCAAGGATACGTTCAATCATTGACCTCTTTGGTGTTAAGCCTGACTGCTCTGGACGCTGGTGCTCAAGCAGATGGTGACGAACTCTATAAAGAATTATCCGAACAAAGACCTTTCCCGGCACTGAGAGCAGAGTCACTCCTCAGTCGTTGCAGTCTTGGCGACCGCCCTTCCCTTTCCAGAGAGGGATGACATGGCCCCTCTTCCAGTCAGTTGGTATGATGCCTGTGTTACAGACAGAGAACAGAACTGCATACAACGACACGAGTACAGCTTTTCCACCAGCCTTGAAAAGTTCAGCATGGATGCCACAGATTCCAGGAGCTTTACCCCATTTCAACCAGTTCACCGCAGCCCGTGTTTGCACAAACGAAGGTTGACCACAGTTAAATGGAGGGTCAGCAACAGTGATGGGAACACACCTGACGTCCAACTCGACAGCTGGTGGATCAGCCTGGTCCAACAGCTCAAAGTAACCGGCCCAGAAGGCCTTCACTTCGGACTCCTCTGTCAAGAGCCTACCACCCTCTGCTCTTACTGCAGTACACCGAGGGATAGGCTCAGATGAAGGCAATGCGCGAATTCCCCTGTAAGAAGGACGAGAATCACTTGATCACAGCTGATGCTCTACCCCCTCACAGATTCCTCGCAGTTACGACAAGTAGACAAGGGTACAGGTAAGATTTAATAAATAATAAACAAGGATACAGGTGAGATATAATAATAATTAAGTGTACAGGTGAGATATAATAATAATTAAGGGAACAGGTGAGATATAATAATAATTAAGTGTGCAGGTGAGATATAATAATAATTAAGTGTACAGGTGAGATATAATAATAATTAAGGGAACAGGTGAGATATAATAATAATTAAGTGTGCAGGTGAGATAGAATAATAATTAAGTGTGCAGGTGAGATATCGATCTATAATTCCAGCAATCTGTGTGTGTGTGTCTGTCTGTCTGTTTGTTAGTCTGCGACCACCGTTTCTCGACGACCGCCGGTCCGAACTATTTGAAACTTGCCAGGAATATTTCCGGGGCCCCGCAGATGTGCCTTTTCAAGGTTTGATGTCAATCGGACGAGCGGCTCCCAAGTTACGGCCATTTTATTGCTTTTTTTCAGTGTTGAAAAGGTGGATATATGGCAGCTGAAGTGTCGTTCCACCTTATCACCTTATCATGCCATTTTTTCTCAGAATAATGATAACAGCATCATAATAATAGCAAAATAAATATTACCTCAACATTACCTCACAACAACTACACCGCCTAGAACAGGATCTCATCAAAAAAATAAATACCAGAAGCGAACGTAGAATTCTTCTTGCATTCGCTTCTGACTTTACCTATAACTTGTTCACAAATGTATACGCAATTTCCGGTTACTTCGGCCTGGATTCGGGATCAGCGATCAAATAACGTAAATCACGATAAAAAAAATTTTTTGATGATGCGGGAGATATCTTTATTAAAATCAGTGGAGGAAATATGCACCATGTCTGATATTATTTGGGTCTTTCATGTCTCCGACGATGCCTTTATCTCCCGGCATGCATCATTCCCCATGACAAAAACCGGAAACAACAAAAAAAAAACCAGAAGCAAAAAAAAAAACGGAAGCAAAAGGGTCATAGCAAACGACACGGATTCCAAATTGCCATGGTGTTGTTGTTTCCTATTCTCTCATGTGCACGCGTTAAGTAATATTCACAAGATAGAAATAAAACCCAATCGTGTTTATACACCGCACAGCGTTTAAAAACAACTGGAAGCAAAAAGGTCATAGCTGACGACACGGATTCCAAATCGTCAGGGGTATTGTGTTGTTGTTTCCTATTCTCTCATGTGCACGCTTTAAGCATGAAGCTCACTGCGTTCGCTATTAAGTACGTGTGTCGTCAGGACCCCGTCCTTTTGTCTCGTGGGAGAGTCGAATATGTGCGTTGTGATGTTTTTTTGTACTTAAAAGTGAATTTATTTATTATGATTATTATTTTTAATTAGGATTGTGTAAGTTTCGGAAAAGGAAAGGTTGAAGTATAATCGTGGAGGTGTACGGTGAACTTGGAACGATAAACGCAGAGTGAAGCTGATGGGTCGATGAAAAGTACCAGGAAGAGGGTAGATGGAGACACGTGGTTTCAGGTGTTTGGTGAGGAAGGATACAAGAGAAATTATTTTTTTTTTTGATGGATATTTGAAGATTAGGTGAGATTAGAGAATGGGAGGTTGTACGAAGAAATCGTGGAGGTAATGGTGAGAGTGGGTCAGCTCAACTCGAAGATAGATGGTGTGCTTGCAGAAGGAGGAGGAAGAAAAAGAAGGATCGGTACTCGTTGGTATGGGGAAAGAAAGGGTTGTTGTTGTTTTTTGTTAATTTTTTGGATATAAGACAAGAAAGACAGTGTGTTGTTGATAGGGATAGATGGCGGGTGTTGGGAAAAGTGGAGAAAATAGGAATTGATGGAAATAGGGAGAGAATACAAATAAAACGATCGTACACCGAGAGGGGAAGGATGGGTAGGCCTTAAGTGGCCTGATAAGACAAGGTCGACGAAAACTCACAAAATAGGATAATTTTTAAAACAAAACTGAACTAAGAACACACAGTGAACATGTAGGTGAGAAAATAAACAGTTAAAACGTGACAAATAACGACCGGAAACTTAACTTTGAGAAAGTCGGCAGAGACCCCTGAGAGAAGCTGCCGTCGCTCCAAACCCAGAACCGGAAGTCAAACGATTGAATTCAATTTGAGAACCATTCACGGGAAAATAAATGAAAGAAATTTCATCGTGAAATTATAACATAGATAGAAGACGCTCTGTTGGAAAACCTCAAGAGAATAAACCGCTGGACAGAATAACTTGAAAACAGGATGTTGTCGTTAAATAATAAATCAAACTCACGGAAGTTGTGCAACTCGTCCGGGAGTTAAAAAAAACACACTCCCATGTGGGTGTTTCAAGTAGATTGAAGGAGATCACTGCAGATTTTCGTCGATGTAGATTGTAGATCACCGAGAACGACGACCGCGACACAAAAATTGAAATATCGCACTCCGTAGCAAGCCGGCCCCGGTCACTGTAATCGACACCTGGATTGGTCACGACGGCTCCGTGCGTGAAGCCACCGGAAGTGCACTGTCTGCAATCTTGTCTCCCCCAAAAGAGGCGAACTGACACGCAACGTTGAACCGGGCCCGGCCAATTTTGCAAAATATATTTCAACTTCTGTCGAATATTTTAATGGATTTTGAAGTAAATTACTGTTCCTATTACTCAATCGAATTCCGGAAAATTCCCTTTGAGCTCCTTGGCAATTGCAAGGAGGCGATCAATGCATATTATGAGGCCCGACACAGGGTTGGATCGGAAAACAAACATCGGCGTAACATCCAACTTTCATTAGGCTCCAGGTCACTTCATCAATTACAAAACAAAACTAAAGTGTTTTTTTTAATGTTATTTAAAATATGTTTTGTTATTTTAGGCAATTTTATGTTATTCTATGTTTCTTAATGTTTTTAGGATTTTTTTAAGTTTCAAATTTCGTTCGTTTTTTAAGGGATTAAATTTTTGTTATTTTTTTTTGCTGTTTTTAGTGTTTTTTAAGCTTAGGTTTTCCTCGAAATTTTTTGTAGCAGGGGAGGGCAAAAATGGTGGGGGGCGGGGTGAATTTTTGGTTCAACATAAGTGGGAGGGTCAAAACTTTTAATGTACAAAAGAGAGTGCAGGGGAAATTTTTTTTTTGTGGGGAAAATTTGTTTTCGCATAGGCGAACGATTTTGGGGAAGGCATATGTGAATAAATTTCCAAACTTAAAGGGTTTAATTTGTTGGTTTTTAATCTGTCACTCTCCAAAATAAGAGGTGTACCATTAGATTCTCAGGGGGGCATGGAAGTTTTTATGGTAAAAAAATATCTTCACCCGCTAGTCGAGACCCTCCCCAAAAAAAATCCTCACCAAATTTTGCATGAAGGTATACATATAAAAACTTATTCTGCCCGACCCAACATGTCTTAAAAACTGAACTGTGGCCTCGCATCCCCTGAACTGAGGGAGCTTTAATCCCTCATTGCAGTATTGCAGGGCATCAGCAACACTCGCACTAAACACTTGGGCAGCCAAGTTAACTTTCATTTTTTCCTTCCTCCGGTCCTTATGTGCATTGTTCAATTTATTTCCTCACCTCAAACCTTCTCTCTCTTATAGCTTATTCAACTTCTCTATATACTGCCATTTGTTGGTCTGGCCATCAGGGGTTTTGAAGATCCCACCATCTGCAAAAGAGTTACGCAGTAATTTGAGCATGTGGCACACATCTAGTAGAACATGAACTCGAACAGATGGGTCAGAAGGATGAGGAAAATATGGATTCATACCAATCACATTCATATTTGCTCCAAGAGCTCTCATCATTGCAAAATGGCACTACGGTCCATCACAGGTGAGGGAAACGCCTCGGACACCGGTTTCATGGAGTCTGCGAAAGCACTCGTTTCCTAGATTTGCCCGTTCTACTCCATTCTTGCCATCTATCAGAAAATATCCCAATGGAATCTTCCAACCATCATTCACAGACACAGCCATAAAGAATAGCGCATCCTTAGCAACTGGTGTGGAATCATCAAACCTTCCAGTGCCAATATCTACATAGCCTTTGAACTTTCCATTTGAATATTCAATGTGCTTCCGTATCGCCATTTCATCAAACATAACTGTGCAAATTGTCTCCTTTCCCTTGGCTTGATTTTCCATTGGTTTTGCCTGAAGTGCAGTAAATGATTGTTTTGTGAAACCCGGGTCCCCTTCTACTCCACTATACCATGATCTAATAGTTTGGGGATGAGGCAAAGCCAGGTTAAATGTTTCTCTTACATAGTCATAGGTCTTTGCTGAGTAGAATTGCAATGTCATAGCAAAGGCACGGAGGTCCTCTGGGTATGCACACGAGTTTTTTCCATTTGACGGTTGACTAATTCTTTCAAAGACTTCCTTGGGGACTTCACTGAAAGTTGACTCCAGCATCTCTGCACAGTTTGTTGATATTCGGTTATGATCATGCAAATAATCAATGACTGACTTTAAGCTTGAAACCTTTCTTTGGAGACGTCGTGTCTTTTGCAGAGTGCTCTCGTAAACGAAGACCATATGACATTTTTTTAACCCTGAAATGAAAAAGAGATTTTTTTTGCCCGAAAAGATCAATTAGTTTTCAATAATTTCGGCATGCAGGAATGGCATGAAAATGATTGAACAAGTTACAATCATATAGTTCATGACTTGAGTTAGTAAGCTTACCGGTGCGGTCTGGAAATCTGGATTCCCTGTCAGCGCACAGACGTAAAAGATGATTAAACCACGCAAAGTGACATTCTCTCACGGTCACATGAGGTATGTGATTTCCACAAGTTCATGACACCAACTAATAAAACTTTGCATGAGTTACATGCAGTTTATTGCTTGCATTTGGAGATTTCTTACTGCCAGTCTGCTGTTTTCGTACTTCGATGCAGTGATATTTTGGGGGAGACAAGATGGTGGAAAGTGAACTTCCGGTGACTTCACTCCTCGGTAGACAATCGCTGTGGACGCGACCAATCCAGGTGTAGAGATCAGTGGCCCCGGTCCATCGGGATGGAAAGGAATAAGAGGGGGGGGGTGGTCGGGTAACGGTTAGAAAATAATAATTTTCCTTGTATCGTTCCGAACTATACACGTATCTCTCCACCCTCTTCCTGGTACTTTTCATTGATCCATCAGCTTCAGTCTGCGTTTACCGTTCTAAATTCACCATACACCTCCACAATTTTACTTCAACCTTTCCTTTTCCGAAACTTACGCAATCCTCATGGGGAAGAATGAGATGACAGGGAGGTGGGTGGACAAGGGGTCAACAAGATGGATGCAAGCTCAAACACAGCAAGAAGGGGAAAGGAAAACTGGATATGGCATAAGAAAAGCATGGTGAGGAATAAGGGGGAAAAGCACATTAATCTGGAAAGGAAGGGGTCGGCTTGTGGAGGGCTTTTATTTTGGAGAGGGCTTGGGGAGGAAATGAAGGTTTGGAGAGGGGAGAAAAGAACATGAGAATGGATGAGAGGGGGGGGGTGAATCGCCATCTTGAAGACAGAAGAGTCAAATTGAAGTCTGAGGAAGTTGGTTCCACAGGCTGCAGAAAGGAGGAACAAATGAGGGGAGGTGAGCAAAGAACCTGGATTTTGGAAGTTTCAAGAGAAGTTGGTTACTGGAAGACCGAGAAAGCCCTTTGGAGCAAAAGTTCAGTGATGAGGGTACAGAGCAAAGCAGAGGGGTGCAGGACCAGAAATGAACCTGGAGAAGAGAGAGAGACCACTGGTGTGAGAGTAAGAGAACCACAGACTCAGGTTCATCACGAGAGATTCCAATGATTGTGATGGACTTCTGCGGCATCAAGAAGTGTAAGGTGAGGCAGGGGTGCCAAAATTTAATGAATCACTTCTATTTTTCACATTATGACGTCATTGCTTGTGTGAAATCATTTATAAAATTACATTAAATTATGTTATCACAGAGAAGTACATTAGATGTGGAACATGTCATCGTGCTGGGAAAGAGAATCGAAGACCAAACAATCAAATCAAGCTGAGAAGTGCAAACACCAAACAACCAACTCTCTCCAGATCTTTTTACAATCTTCCTGCTCTTGTTGTTCTCCAAATTGACGGTTTTTCTTTGTTGATGTATCTTTTTGTATTTCTCATTTATCTTCTTTGGCGTTGGATTTGCTGTTATTTCCATCCCATGTGTGGCATGTTATACTGTTCCTGGAAATTTTTTGCTTTGATGTGTTCTTTGATGTGTATGTAAGTTCGATGTTTGATTAAACGCTTTGTCACACACAGAACAATTGTAGGGTTTCTCTCCAGTGTGTATTCTTTGATGTGAATGTAAGGTCGATGTTTGATTAAACGCTTTGTCACACACAGAACAATTGTAGGGTTTCTCTCCGGTGTGTATTCTTTGATGTGAATGTAAGTTCGATGTTTGATAAAACGCTTTGTTACACACAGAACAATTGTAGGGTTTCTCTCCAGTGTGAATTCTTTGATGTCGAGATGCAGATGATGAACGAGCAAATGCCTTGTTACACACAGAACAATTGTAGGGTTTCTTCTCGGTGTGTATTCTTTGATGTGTCAACAGATATGAAGAAGAAGCAAATTCCTTATTCCACACAGTGCACCTGTGCGACGTCTCACCTGTGCATATTTTTACACCTCCTTTTAAACACGATGAGGAGGTGAAGTCCTTGTTGGTAACAGAAAACTTGTTTGTCTTCTCACTTCTTTGTTTCTCCTGTTGCAAGACATTGATCCACCTGTCGCAGTTGTTGTTTGTAGACACAACCCGAAACTTGTCACCATCTTGACACAAAGTCTCTGTCGGGTGATGATCGAAAGAAACTTCTCCGTCCACCGACGAGGAACAGTTGACACGTGAAGACGTTTCAAATTTTTTCTCTGCAAAGACACAATGGAGCAAAAACATCAATAAATCACTTTTACAACTGTCTCACCTTACACGTTTATTCTGAACAATATTACCATTGTTAACTGAACACCACATTATCATGGCCCACTACTCCCATGGACCATATACACATATCATCCATGCATCCTATTACATCATATTGTTTCTTGGAATGGGTTATGAACGTCAAAAATGTAATTATTCACTCACATCTCTCATGGATCAGATAAATAGTTTCAGATTTTTCAGAGAAGGATTTCAATCCCACCAGTTATGGCTGGAGTTCCACTTGAAACGTTGTAAAATCAGAGGGGCGAGATACTTTGAAGAAAGTAATTTTAAATTTGAGAACGAGTCACGAGAAAGTAATTGAAAGAAATTTAATTGTGAAATTATTACGTACATGGAAGATTCTCTGTATGAAAACCTTCAGAGAATAAACCGCTGGACGGGATAACTTGAAAACAGGATGTTATCGTGAAATAATAAATCAAAGTCACGGAAGCTGGACAACTTGTCGGAGAGTTTAAAACAACACTCCCTTCAAGGTGTTTCTCGTCGATTGTAGTTGATCACTGCAGCAGATTTTAGTCGATGTACATTGTCGTGGATCACTGAGGACGACGACCGTGACACCAAAATCGAAATATCCCGCTCCACAGCAAGCGTGCCCCCGGTCCATCGGGATGGGGGGGTTTTTTGGAGACGAGGTTGGACAATCGTGGGAGACGTTGAACACAGAAAAGACCCGAACATAACAGAACAAGAAGAACATCGTGGAGGGGTGGGGGGACACAACTACAACACGGTAGAGATACAATGAAAGGTCACGTGGAAGAAGAATGGTCATGGGGAGGAATGAGATGATCGGGAGGTGGGTGGACAAAGGGGGTGAACAAGCTGGATGCAAGCTCAAACACAGCAAGAGGGGGAAAGGAAAACTGGAGATGGCATAAGAAAAGGATGGTGAGGAATAAGGGGGGAAAACACATTAATCTGGAAAGGAAGAGGTCGATTTGTGGAGGGCTTTTATTTTGGAGAGGGCTTGGGGGAGAAAGGAAGGCTTGGAGAGGAGAGAAAAGAACATGAGTATGGATGGGGGGTGTTGGTGAAAAGCCATCTTGAAGAGGGAAGAGTCAGATTGAAGTCTGAGGAATTTGGTTCCACAGGCTGCAGAAAAGAGTAGCAAATGAGTGGAGGTGAGCAAGGAACCTGGATTTTGGAAGTTTCAACAGAAGTTGGTTTCTGGAAGACCAAGAAAGCCCTTTAGATCAAAATTTGAGGGTGGGAGTGCAGAGCAAGGCAGAAGCAGAGCAAGGACCAGAAAGGAACCTGGAGAAGACAGAGAGACCACTGGTGTGAGAGGAAGAGAACCACAGACTCAGCTTCATCGCTGGAAATTCCACTGATTGTGACGGACTTCGTTTCTATGGCATCAAGATGTGCAAGGTCAGGCTCTGCTGCCAAAATTTAATGACTCACTTGTACTTGTCACATTGTGACGTCATTGTGTTATATCATCTATCTATAATTCCAGCAATCTGTGTGTGTGTGTGTGTGTCTGTGACCGCTGTTTCTCGACAACCGCTGGTCCGATCTAATTGAAACTTGCCAGGTATATTGCTGGGGACAAGAGGATGTGCCTTTTCAAGGTTTGATATTAATCGGACAAGTGCTTCCCAAGTTATGGCCATTTATTTACCAACCAATGACAGGAACCGTTGCTGCGGCCATTTTTTATCAACCAATGACAGGAAGCATTGCTGCGTAGCTGTGGTCGATGGGGAAGAGAAACTCAGCTGCGTTCGCCATTACGGATTTTTTCTCTTCTCTTCTCTTCGTGTTTTTCCTTGTGAAAAGGCAAAATACGTTGGCGCTAATTGAATAATTGGCCATTAAAAGCCGTTAGGGTTAGTTCAGAACAGCAATTTTCAGAAAATTTGCGATTGTATTCTTGCCCTGGACGAGGAAACAAAGAAGAAGCGCCGTTTCCTCAGCGATGTTGTTTATGAAGAGGTGCAAACGAGATAAAGGTGTGTACAATCTACATGGAGACGATTTTTATTATTATTTATTTCTTGAAGAAAAATTGTTCCAAAAATATTTTATCAAAAAAAGTGCAAACTTTTTTTGTTTCCAATTGTCAAAACGCTGTGGCCTTTGGAAGTGTTAAGGAATTCAGCTCCACTCAACATGATTGCCAACGAAATACATCTCAATTTGGTGGTAAAAACGATTCACAACGACGGGTTTCCTTACTCATTGCTCTGCAGTCTGCATTCAACCCCTTCATTTGTCATCTCATTGACCTCATTTCATCTGTCTATAATTCCAGCAATCTCTGTGTGTGTGTCTCTGTGTGTGTGTCTGTGACTGCTGTTTCCCGACAACCACTGGTCCGATCTAATTGAAACTTGCCAGCAATATTGCTGGGGACCTGAGGATGTGCCTTTTCACGATTTGATATTAATCGGACACGTAATTCCCAAGTTATGGCCATTTATTTACCAACCAATGACAGGACACGTGCTTTGTAGGCGTGGCCGATGCGCCATTTAGTTACCAATCACAGGACACGTTGCTGCGTGGGCGTGGCTGCGTAGGCCGGTGCACGGCAGGCCGACGATGACGTCACGTGCCGTGCTGGTTCCGATGGGGATCCATCGGTGCCTTAGTTACCGTGGGGTAGGAGTGGCAATGGTAAATGGCAGCGAATGTCATGGCAAGCAAAGACAGGGAGGTAAACTTGATTTTAATTAACTCTGTGTGTAATTATCACAGCAGTTGTTCCTTCAATGCAAGCGATAATTTGTGGAATGATGTGAACATTCCGTATGGGCACGCACTACTTTTGGATAGTGATGACTGACTGTATTCTAATAATTTCGCGATTTCTTATCCGCATTTATAGATAACCACAATGTCCCAATCCAGTCGTCATTTCTGAGAGCGAAGGAATGGCCTGTGTAGTTGTTTGAAAGTTTTTTTTTGCATGTACGACCACGCACATATGGGCACGCGAGAGCGAAGGAACGGCCTGTGTGGTTGTTGTTTCTGGCACGCGGTTTGAAAGTTTTTTTTTAGTTTTTTTTGTATGTACCGCCACGCACGTACGGCCACACACGTACGGCCTCGCGAGAGCGAAGGAACGGCCTATGTAGTTGTTTCTGGCAAGCGGTTGTAAAGTTTATATATATTTTTTGCACGTACAGCCACGCACGTACGGGCACGTGAAAGCGAAGGAACGGCTTGTGTAGTTGTTGTTTCTGGCACGCGGTTTGAGTTTTTTTGCGGGGGGGGAGGGGGAGGGTTTGCACGTAGGGCCACGCATCTACGGGCATGCACTAGTTTATAAAATTACATTTAAAACGCATGACAGAGAAGTACATTAGATGCGGAACTTCTTATCGTGCTGGGAAAGAAAGTCGAAGAACAAACAAGGAAATCAAGCTGAGAAGTACAAACACGAAAAATTGGGAATCTCATGGAAAATCCTGAACACTACAACAACTCCCACAACTTGTTCATATACCCAGCTAAGGGGTGCAGTGATGCCCTTTTTTGGATTGATCCTTTTACATGTTGTTCCCTTGGGACAGGGGGATCGTGAGGTTCGGGCAGACATTTTGATATTTTTTTTGCCCGAGGTGCCGAAGATTGCTCGCAAAATCCCGAAGACCCACATTATATTCACTCCCAATTTGAATGCACAGTGAAATTCCCGAATTCCCACACAAAACATTTTCATGAAGTCAACAAGACAATAAAACATCAAATAGAAATCTCCATCTGATTTTGGATGAACAATTATGCTGTGAAATGATGACGTCATTGTGACAAAGGCAATCGCTCGAGGCATTCCCTTTTGATGTTTTGTTTTTCCTTTTTCAGGATTTCAATCCCAGCAGGTCCTTGTTTTGCTCTTTTCTCTTATAATTTGCTTTGGCTAATTTTTCTACTTTTCACATTGTCACAGAATCACTCCTGTTCTTCTTCATCATTCCCGTTGCTGCGATTATCATTGGAGCAATGTCGGTGCTCTTCAGTTTCCAGGTTCTCTTGACTTTCTTTTTCAGATCCTGGTATCACATTTGGTTCGTGCTTTCAAGAGTTCACTGAGACTGGGATATTGACGTTTTTGCACATGTGTCGGTGGATTGCTCTTGATACCTTGTTGTACCTTTGTGTGTACAGGTGTTCTGACATGAGGTTTTTACATCCCGAGAGAAGGTGATGGTGTTTTCTATTTGTACCTTACAGAACCTGCACCTGTTCTTATTGACTCCATGATGCCATCTTCTTCGAGTGTCCTTGGTGCTGGGTCCTTACAGCTCCGGGAGAAAGTCCACACCCCCTTTCAAAATTTTCACCTTTTGATGCCTTCTCGCCTGAAATTAAATTGCATTAAATCAGACCCCCCCCCCTCTCCACCATTTATTTGCACATAGTAACCCAGAACTTCAAATTGAAAAACAAATTCTCAAATTTCAGAAAATTTATGAAAAATACAAAACTGGAATATCTTGGTGGGATATGAGTCCAACCCCCTGAGTTAATACTTGGTGGAACACCTTTGATAGCAATTACAGGTGTGAGTCTGTTGGTCGAGGTCTCTTCCAACTTTGCACATCTTGATTGGGAAATATTTCCCCATTTTTCTGCACAAAACTGTTCAAGCTCAGTCAAGCTGTGTGCGGAGTGTTAATGGACAGCAATCTTACAAGTCGTGCCACAGATTTTCGATTGGATTTACATCGGGGCTCTGACTGGGCGACTCAAGGACATTTATCTTTTTGTTCCTCACCCACTCCAGTGTAGCTTTGGCTTTGTGCTTCGGGTCGTAGTCATTCTGAAAGGTGAACATCCGTCCCAAATTCAGCTTTCTTGCAGAGGACAGCAGGTTTTTTCTCCAGGATTTTTCTGTATTTTGCTCCATCCATTTTCCCTTCAATCTTAACAAGTGCCCCAGTCCCTGCTGATGACAAACATCTCCATAACATGATGATGCCACCACCATGCTTCACAGTAGGGATGGTGTTCTTTGGTTGATGTGCTTTGTTGGGTATCTTGGCTTCGTCAGACAACAAAACTTTTTTCCACATGGCTTCGGAATCTCTGGAATAGTTTTGTACACACCACAAACGGGACTCAAGGTAGGCTTTTATGAGTAAAGTCTTCCTTCTTGCCACCCTACAGTACAAGCCAGACTTGTTGAGTTATTGGGATATTGTTGTCACATGTTCACATTTACCAGTCTTTGCCAGAAAAGCATGTGGCTCTTTCAAAGTTACCATGAGCCTCTTGATGGTCTCTCTGATCAGTCTCCTCATTCCTTAGTCATCTAGTTTGGAGGGACGGTCTCATCTCGACGGTCTTGGTGGTTCCCCACGCCTTCCATTTCTTAATGACTGCCTTGACTGTGCTCCAAGGGATTTTCAAGGCATTTGAATTTTTTTATACCCATCCCCTGATCTGTGCATTTACACAACTTTATCCCGGACGTCTTCTGAAAGCTCCTCGGTGCTCATGGTTGAGTCTTTGCTGTGAAATTCACTACCCAGCAGAGGAAACCAACAGGAACGGCTGATTTTATTGTGAAATCATCAGAATCACAACAATTTAAACAGGTGGAGGCCAATTAACCTGGAGTGTGATTGTGAAGGTGATTGGTTCCACCTGAGCTCGTTTACCATTGTTATTTTTGGGGGGTGGACACTCATCAAACCAAGATATTCTCGTTCTGTGTTTTTAATTAATTTTCTGAAATTTGTGTAATTTATTTTTCACTTGGAAGTTGTGGGTTACGATGTGTCAGTAAAGGTGTAAAAAGTCTGATTTAATGGATTTAATTCCACGTTATAAGGCATCAAAAGGTGAAAATTTTGAAAGGGGGTGAAGACTTTCTACAGACACTGTACTCAGCCTCGTTCTCCATCTCAGTTAACATGACGTCTTCCAATCCACTGCAAAGTGCCTTCATTGTCTCTCCCCAACTCTTTCCAGATCTTTTTCAATCTTCCTGCTCTTTTGTCGTTCTCCCAGTTGACGGTATATATTTGTTGATGTATCTTTTTGTATTTTTCATTTCTCTTCTTTGTAATCGATGCTGCTGGATTTGCTGTTATTTCCATCCCAAGTGTGGTATCTTCTACTCGCACCTGTTCCTGGAAATTCTTGGCTTTGATGTCTCGATGCAGATGATGGATGATTAAAGGCCTTGTTGCACACAGAACAATTATAGACATTCTCTCCGGTATGTATCCTTTGATGTCTATGAAGGTCCGATGACTGATTAAACACTTTGTTACACACAGAACATTTGAATGGTTTCTGTCCGGTGTGTATCCTTTGATGTCTATATGCAGATGATGGATGATTAAAGGCCTTGTTGCACACAGAACAATTATAGACATTCTCTCCGGTGTGTATCCTTTGATGTCTATGAAGGTCCGATGACTGATTAAACACTTTGTTACACACAGAACATTTGAATGGTTTCTGTCCGGTGTGTATCCTTTGATGTCTATGGAGGATCGATGACTGATTAAACACTTTGTTACACACAGAACAATTGTAAGGTTTCTCTCCGGTGTGTATTCTTTGATGTCTTTGTAGGATCGATGACTGATTAAACACTTTGTTACACAAAGAACATTTGAATGGTTTCTGTCCGGTGTGTATTCTTTGATGTGCCGAAAGAGTTGATGAACGAGCAAAGACCTTGTTGCACACAGAACAATTGTAAAGTTTCTCTCCAGTGTGTATTCTTTGATGTGAAGATGCAGATGATGCACGAGAGAAGGCCTGGTGACACACAGAACAATTGTAGGGTTTCTTCCCGGTGTGTATTCTTTCATGTCTATGGAAGTTCGATGAATGATTAAACGCTTTGTTACACACAGAACAATTGTAGGGTTTCTTCCCGGTGTGTATTCTTTCATGTCTATGGAAGTTCGCTGAATGGTTAAACACTTTGTTACACACAGAACACTTGTAGGGTTTCTCTCCGGTGTGCAATATCTGGTGTTCATGTAAATGTGATGACTGATTAAACGCTTTGTTGCAAACAGAACACTTCTGGGGTTTCTCCCCCGAATGTGTTTTTTGATGACGATATAAATTTGATGAAGAACAAAAGACCTTCCTGCATTGTGAACACTTGGAGGATTTCTCACCGGTGTGCAACGTTTCATGTATCAACAGATATGAAGAAGCAAATCCCTTCTGACACACACTGCACCTGAGTGACGTCTCACCTGTGCATATTTTTACACCTTTTAAACACGATGAGGAAGTGAAGTCTTTGTTGGTAACAGAAAACTTGTTTGGCTTCTCACTTCTTTGTTTCTCCTGTTGCAAGACATCGATCCACCTGTCGCAGTTGTTGTTTGTCGACACACCCCGAAACTTGTCACCATCTTGACACAAAGTCTCTGTCGGGTGATGATCGAAAGAAACTTCTCCGTCCACCGACGAGGAACAGTTGACACTTGAAGACGTTTCAAATTTTTTCTCTGCAAAGAGACAATTGAGCAAATTCAAATCGAATGGAAGAACAAATAGGTACAGTCCTGTATCAGAAGGAACCCGAACAAGCGAAAAGCAAAGATGAAGTCATCAGGAGGAACCTGGATAGGATTCACATTTCAGCTGCAACTCCTCTACCCTCAAACCCATCCAGGAACAACCAAGTCGCCATATATAAAAAAACCCAAAAATCAAAAATATCCCAGATTAAAAAACAAAATTAAATAAATCTGGCTGCCAGACCATGCATCCGATCAAGATGAAATTTTATTCACCATCTTTCAAAACATTTATTCACCGTCACAACTGGATCATAATTGTGAAATTTCAGGTCGATTGATTAAGCGGTTCCAGAGAAAACATTATTTAATATTTTTCTTCAATCCAATATGGCTGCCAAACCATGTGACCTATCAATTATTCCCTCACGAACTTGTGCACCATGGCTTGGGGAACATTTGTGTGAAGTTTCCCATTGATCTGTCCAGCCGTTCTCGAGATGTTTAGACAGGTTTTCGGGTAAATCCAATATGGCTGCCATACCATGTCAGATGTGTGAACCTTTTGTTCCTCACGGATAGGAGGTCATACGTGTAAAATTTTACCTCAATCCGTTCAGCCACTTCAGAGAAGATTTTTGAAGGTGAAAAAACATCAACAATATTGCTGTCGAATCACGTGACTGATGACGTCATCAATTATTTTTTTTCTGACATATTATTCGTGGGGCGGCTTCGCCCAAATATTCAAAATAATTGTGCATTTTGTGATACAAGCACCAAATTTGGCACAAATGTACATTAATATGTTGCGAACATTTTCAGATATTGGGCCACTTGAAATTCTCTCTTTATGTCCGCCATATTGGATTTCAAAATGGCCGCCACTTGAAATTTTAATTTGCTATTATCTCTGGATGTAATGCAGCTATTGACTTGATTCTGGTATCTAAATGTATGTTTTGGGGGGCAAGGAATCCAATGGTACCATTTTCAACTTAATATTATCTATCACAGTCTGTTATGTAATTTAATTTGGAAATTATCGAGGCAAATATTGGATTCAACACAATACTTTGAAAAGAATGTCTTAGTTCTGTAAATGTCTTAGGTATAATACTGACATGCTACATGGTCTAGTATTTGAGGATAGGTGTACTGGTATCTGAGGCTAGGTATATACCGGTACTGAAGATACGTGGACATAAACAGTGTCATGTTAACAAGTTCAGCATTGCCACAAGTACATGTATGTTGTTGACTCATCGTCATGTGCAGTCCCCTTCACACACACACAGAGGGCTGTGCACTGAAGGGCAGCCTTTTTGCACTTGCAAAAGGAGACGGTGGAGCGGTTGGGCTCACTGACAACCCGAGTGCCCTACGTCGCTGGATGGTTGCGGGACCAGAAGTTGCCAGGGTGATCGAAGAATTCCAGGATGGGAACCAACACTGGAGACGGCAAACAGCAGACACACGTCATCATGATCAGACGCCAAGTGTACAGGCCTCATTTGTGAAAGATGTTCGCTCTCTCGTCGGTGTCATAGAGGAGATGGGCAACCCATTCGAGGAGGAGAGTCAGGATGTAGTCAAACTGGACACAAAGGAGATCGCAGATCCTGCTGCTGTGGAGACCATGATGAATGCCAAGAGGATTGGCCAAGAGCAGTTCGAAGCTATCACCAGAGAGTGTCTGTTGGACAGAACAAAGGCAGTGGACGCACCCATTCCTCGTAACAAGCTGAAGGTGTTCAGCACTTCCACTCCAAGAAGCCAGAGCATAGGTCAGCAACAGCTCGCCTCCATCAAGAATGACCGTGAACTCTTCGCACGCCTGTACATTGGCTGCCAGACGAGGGATGGAAACCTTGAGGAGTTCTTTTGTCACGAGAATCAGGCATGTCCTCCTGCATTGTCTGATGGTGGAAGCCTCTGCACTGGTACCAAGAGTGGTCTCCTCACATGCTTGGAAGAAGTCTCCAACGCAAAGACAGAGACTCCTGTCACGACCTGTATTGTGCTTGATGGAGCAGCCATCGTCCAGGTGCTGAAGCCGGCTGCATCAAAGACCTTTGAAGAGTATGCACAACAGATCTTCATCCCATATATGTCCACGAAGCTGCAAACAGTGTCACACCTGGATCTGGTCTGGGATACTTACCTTGCTGATTCACTGAAAGGTAGTACACGTGGAAAGCGGGGACAAGGTGTGCGGAGACGTGTGGTGGCTGCCGCAGCCATACCAGGACACTGGCAGAACTTCCTACGAGTGGACAGCAACAAGACCGAGCTGTTCAGGTTCCTCTCAGCAGCTCTCATGGAATGGTTTGACCAGGAGGACAAGCAACTCGTCATTACTGATGGAGAGGCAGTGCTCAGCAAGCCACTACTGCCAGATCTGACCTCACTCGCCCCATGTAACCATGAAGAAGCTGACAGTCGGATGTTGCTGCATGCATCTCACGCAGTCCAGCATGGACACCATGCAATACTCATCCGGACTGTAGACACCGATGTTGTGGTGCTGGCAGTGTCCTTGGCACAGGAGTTACAACCAGAAGACAAACTGTGGCTGGCATTCGGAACAGGCCAGACTTTCCGATACCTAGCAGCACACGAAACAAAGCTTTCAAATTAATTAAAAGTGAAAATCTGAAATGTCGCGTCAATAAGTATTCAGCCCCTTTGCTATGACACTCCAGATTGAGCTCAGGTGCATCCAATTTCCTTCAATCATCCTTGAGATGTCTCCACAAGTTGATTGTAGTCCACCTGTTGGCAATTCAATCGATTGGACATCATTGAGAAAGAAACACACCTTTCTATTTTAAGTACAAAGTTGACGGTGCATGTCAGAGCGGAAACTCCACCATGAGGTCCAAGGAACTGTCCGTAGAACTCCGAGATAGAATTGTGAGGAGGCACAGATCTGGTGAAGGGGATAAAACAGTTTATAGAGTGTTGAACGTTTCCAAGAGCACAATGAGCTCAATCATTAGGAAATGGAAATAACATGGAACGACTCACAGTCTTCCTCGAGCTGGCCATCCCAACCAAACTGAGCAACCGGGCAAGAAGGACCTCGGTCAGGGAGGTGACCAAGAACCCAATGACAACTCTGACAGAACGACAGAGTTCTTTGGCTGAGATGGGAGAACCTGCCAGAAGGACAACAGTCTCTGCAGCACTTCACGAATCCAGGCTTTATGGGAGAATGGCGAGACAGAAGCCACTCCTGAGAAAAAGGCACGTGACAGCGCGTCTGGAGTTCGTAAAAAGGAAATCTGAGAGCATGAGGCAAACATTCTGTGGTCTGATGAGATGAAAATGGAACTCCTTGGCCTGAATGGAAAGCGCTGCATCTGGCAGAAACTGAGCACAGCTCATCATCCATCCAGCACCATCCCTCCCGTGAAGCATGGTGGTGGCAGCATCATGCTATGGTGATGCTTTTCAGTGGCAGGGACTGAGGGACTTACGAGGATGGAGGGAACAATGAATGAAGCCAAAATCAGGAAAATCCTTGAGGACAACCTGCTTCAGAGTGTAAAAGACCTCAGACTGCGGTGAAGGTTAAATATTACTGTTCACCGACGCTCCCCATCCACCTTGACAGAGCTTGAACAAATCTGCAAGGAGGAATGGGAGAAAATCCCCAAATCCGGATGTGCAAAGCTGACAGAGACAAACTCAGGAAGACTTGAAACTGTAATCACTGCCAAAGGCGCTTCGACGGAGTATTGACTCAGGGGGTTGAACACGCATTGACGAAAGACATTTCAAACTTTCCTTTTGAATTAATTTGCAAAAATTTCTCAAAATTCCTGATAAAAATATGTTTTCCCTTTGTCATGAGGGGGTATTTTGTGTTGATCAGTGAGAAAACATTTAAATTTATTCCATTTTGAAGTCAGGCTGGAACACAACGAAATGTGAAAGAGTCGAGAAGTGTGAATACTTGATGAAGGTGTTGTAGGTTTCACCATTAAAACACCACAAAGGGCACAATGGGGTCTTTATTTTCTTTCTCCCGTGGTCCCTTCACGTCAGCCATAATCTGTGTCAGCATGACCATGATGTCGGGATGTACCGGGGATGCCAACCTGGTGTCCTGCTCCATTGTGGACACCGGGCTAACGGTCGGGGGTCAAAAAGGCCACCGAGCAGTGGTTTCGGTAGTGAATGTTCGGAAGGAAACATCATCAGGTTTTAACTTCCTGTTCCATGATAAATACCGGACAAACTACAAACTCTCGTCCTGGTGCCTCACAGGGCGGATGTCGGTTCAATCAATGAGCGTACCTTCACCCGCAGGTACAGGTGAGTCACTCGTCTCATCAGCCAGAAGTTCCTCGGGCAGGTGGAACATCCCACCGTCGACCTCGAAATGACGAGGCCATTGTGTGCCGGTGCAGGGGTCCCACGAAGAGAGGAAACGTTCATCTGAGTTGGTGTAAACGAGGGTAAAGAGGAATCGAATGATGACGTCATGACGTATAACTCGGATGGGATTCCCATTTTAACAATTAATTACCAAACTCCATGTGGATTTGTACCTTGAGGGGAATAACAAGGACCCGGTATACTGTTGTTAGATTCACTCTGCAGAATAATAATATTATTAATATATTATTATTAATAAAACGATAACATGAGGAATGAGTTTGTGGTTCAAACCTTCATATCGAGGGAACGAATCACGGACGAACTCGGACTCGATCTTCCCTTTCAGCGCAGAATCTGAAACAAAAAACAATCCATTAAATAAATAATAAACTTACAGGAAGCACAATATGTCGGTTCGGAGTGACGTCACGTACCAGGTCCGGACTCATCCTCGGGTGAACCGACCATGGACCCGCTTCATGAGGAAACTCGTCGAGTCACGTGATCAAGAGCCTTGATTAGTCACGCTTTCTCGGCGGCAGATTCGACACCAATCACGTGACCTACCAAAGAGCGTCACAGCTCGATCGAGTTTGTCATTATTCTTAAATAAATGATTGAATGAAGAAGAAGAAGAAGTTAATGAAATTGTTGAAGAAGAGGAAGAGGAAGAGAAGAAGAAGAGTGCGTCCACCGCCATTTTGAACTCACGGTGTGGTGTTCTCCTCCTTCCTACGTCATCGTGGTTTTGTGGAACGATGTTCCTTTGATTTCGTCGACATTTTAATGCATGTTTGGTCGAGGAGACGATTAACAACATGTTTTCCCCTTTGGATTGACACGTACATGTGTGTAAATATCGCGTTTTATTTAATTCAAGTTTAATAAGGCTTGAGGCCTTTATTTTCTCTCACGTATTTTCTGTCAGGGTTTATGGATGAACATACAAATTAATATGGAATAGGCAAAGCCTAAAAGCGAACGTAGAATTCTTCTTACATTCGCTTCTGACTTTACCGATAACGTGTTCACAACTGTAAACTTGCCAACTAGACCGTGGTACGTGTTAGCGCCGCACGGCTGATGAATTTGACGCAATTTCCGGTTACTTCGGCCTGGATTCGGGATCAGCGAACAAATAATGTAAATCACGATTAAAGAATATTTTTTGGTGATGCGGGAGATATCTTTATTAAAATTAACTTTGGGAAAAAATAATTGAATAAATAAATAAATAAACGATCACTTCTGGTCAAGAATAAAAGAAATTAAAAGTTCCGGAAAGAGTTTCAAAATCGCTCCCGGTAATGTTAAATACAAAATAAACACTTCCTGCCATGAAAAAAAATCACTCGGAAGTATAAAATTAACTTTGGGAAAAAAATAATTGAATAAATAAATAAACACTTCCGGTCATGATCTCCCGGCATGCATCATTCCCCATGACAAAAACCGGAAACAAAAAAAAAAACAAAGAAAAAAAAACGGAAGCAAAATGGTCATCGCCAACGACATAGATTCACAATTGGCAGGGTATTGTGTTGTTTTTGTTGTTTCCTATTCTCTCATGTGCACGCGTTAAGTAATATTCACAAGATAGAAATAAAACCCAATCGTGTTTATACACCGCACAGCGTTTAACAACAACCGGAAGCAAAAGGTCATAGCTGACGACACGGATTCCAAATAGCCAGGGGGATTGTGTTGTTATTGTTGTTTCCTATTCTCTCATGTGCACGCGTTAAGTATGAAGCTCACTGCGTTCGCCAATATGGAATAGGCAAAGCCAGGAAGCGAACGTAGAATTCTTCTTACATTCGCTTCTTAAATATATTGTTACGGCTGTGGAAATTCGCAGAACACCATAAAGGTCCGTAGTTCAGTTAGATCGATAAGTCTGTGTTCAGTTAGATTTCCCCACCGTTGTTTAATGGGAATTCTTCGTGTTAACCGGGCTGTGATCCTTTGAGGTAGGTTTTTCTTTTTCTATTGTTATTTTGAACCAACCACATCTCCATCACCATTACAACAACCAACATCACTCCACTTAGCCACGCCAACCACGCCACCACCACGATCGCCTCTACCGCCGACGACCTAACCACCTTCGCCGCTACAAATTCCCTTCTTCTCCACGGACACATTACAACCATCTCTCCACATTCAGTCAATAAACGCGAGCAAAAGGAAACTTCAGGAACTTCGATGGCGCACGGATTTTTTCCGCCTCATATTCCCGCCTGTTTTCTCCGCACTTGGTGTGGGGGGAGGGCGAGGCAGATCGTTCGCCATTGGTTGGTTCGTGGAATGAAGCGCTGGGAACGGAGGAACGCCCCTTTTCGGGAAGCTTCTCGCAGGAACTGGAAGGGGGCGGAGCAGAAAACGGGGAGGAGCAAGGGGTTGGACCCCAGGGAAAAGGGCGAGGCAGATCGTTCGCCATTGGTCGGTTCGTGGAATGAGGCGCTGGGAACGGAGGAACGCCCCTTTTCGGGAAGCTTCTCGCAGGAACTGGAAGGGGAGGAGCAGAAAACGGGGAGGAGCAAGGGGTTGGACCCCAGGGGATATAAGGGCGTGCAGGACGCCAGGTCTGGCAGTTCGTGTCTGAGGTCGTCGAGACCTTTTGTCGTCAGAGCTCGTGTGGTTTTTCTTCGTGTGTGGTTTTCTTCATGGTGGCTGCTTGTCGAGCTCGCAGCTCGTGTGTTCTCGTCGACTGGCAGCTCGCAGCTCGCGTGGTTTTTCTTCTTCGTGGTGGCAGCGGCAGCTTGTGTGTTTTTGTCGTCGAGCCTTTTCTGGTCGGGTGGTTGCTGCTGCTTCGTGGTGGTTCGAGCTCCGGGTGCCTTCCCTCTGGGTGCCAAGTCGTGAGGGTTGTGTGCGGTGGTTCAGGGTCGAGGCGCGCACGAGAGGAGAGTGCCGGAGAGAGCTCGCCGACGGTCGCACCACGAGGGTGCAGGGAACCAGCGTCGGTCTCGTGAGGCCCATTCCGTCAGCCAAGTCCCACGCCATAAAGGCCCACGGGCCCAGTCTGACCCCCCTGTCTATGGGGTGGTCTTTTCCTTTTCTTTTTCTTTCGAATGAATGTTGGTGGCGCCGTGTCCATAAGTAAAACCTGTTAAGTGCCTGTGAAATAATAATAATATTCGGTCGTAGTGCTTTCCCTTGCTTGTGTCTTTGTCCCCGTCCCGTGATTGCTTTTGTTCGATACACATCTATCTGTAATGTGTAGATTTCGGAATTGTCAGTCAGACCGGACCACGTTGTGCATTTCCCGCCAAATTTTCGACTGGGACCCAATGGCCTCCGTGACACCGACAAACTGGACTCAAAGCGACATTTGGCTGAAGGTAAACTTCACTTTTATGAGCAAACGTCATTTTTACTTCTAAATATTTTTCCTCACAACGGTTTTATTAATTAATTTTTGACTTTAGTTCGAATAAGTTCCCCCTGACCCTCACTCGGAGGAGCGCGTACCTCCGCCAGGCTGAACAGATTAGGTTTTGCATCCCACTGATGGGCCGGATCTGGATTCGGACGTGAACTAAACTTTAATCGGCTTGTTCTTGTCACCTACCAAACTCATCCACCTCGTTTTGTCATAACTCGTCCACAACGTTTTGAGATGTTGTGCTATTTATCGTTTTTTGGCCCCATCTCTCAACGGTGAAGAATCATTCAAAAAAAAATTACTATCTGGAGTCGAATCTTCACCAGAATCGAAACAATTCGTTCTTGTCACACACCCGCCACGTCCACCAAGTTTCGTCCGTAACTTTTCGAGATATCCTGCTCGCAGGTGGACAAACGGGTTAAAACATCAGGTGTTGCAGGTAAATATACCATCGAGCTCTCGTATAATGACTGTGTAATATCCATGTATGGATAAATAAATAAATAAATTAAAAAAAAATATATATATATGTATTGTTCACATTTCACCGAATAACTGTCAGCATCCATGAACCCTCCCTCTTTCCACACCAGCTCGTTCTGCGGAGGTGTTGAGACTTGTACAGTTACAGCCTATTCGTCTGCACAGCTGTTTTGCCATGGACCCTTCCGAACATTTCTCTCTGTGTTCTTCAAAAAATACTTATGTGCCTCCTGGGGCACCAACAAGCAGGTAAGCTTCCTTTCAATTTGCTTTAATCAGTTGGAGTGAACAGAGCATGTTCTTCAGCTGTGGTGAAGTAATCCTTTGTCCGTTTCTCCTGCAGTTCTCAGAGTTTTGGAGGAAATGACGGAGCTGAGAAAATCCATCCATCGGCCTTGAAGCAACATCGTGAGCATCATCATTACTTGAAGACAGGAATTCTTCCTTGTCATACACCCAACCTGTCCACCAAGTTTTGTCTGTATCCGTTCAGAACTTTGTGAGATATTCTGCTCACACACAAACAAACAGGGATTGAAACATGACCCTCGTCCATCTTCGGTGGTGGAGGTAAAAATCCTTGGCGATGGAACCTCCTCGAGAAGGAAAAATGAAATACCGCACGAGCTCTTCCAGCTGTTTTGAAACCCCTCTTTCTGGGATCGAGAAAGAAAAAGCAGAAGTAGGAGCTTGGTGTCGTGGTTCCCACGGTAACGTTTGTTATTCTGCTGCCGATGTAGACCTGCTTTCAAATTTTAAGAATAGCAGTTTTATGGCCTAAAAACATTGTTCACTTATCACGTTGACTCGTAACATTGTGATGTATTTGTTTCAAGTCAGCATAAATTGTTCAGATTGTTCAAGCAACCTGATCCAGAACTGAAGGCCAGTCTACAAAAAAATCCGACACGGGAAGCAATTCTGAAACCAGGAACACACGAGCGAACAAGGTTCACAAAACAGAGAACATGGTCTTGTCCTTAACTGTGGAAAACTCATTTTCCTTTTCCCAAGTGCCGAAACCTATTACTCACACAGAAGCGCTGCCTCATGACAAGTGTGCTCTTGGAGAGCTGTTCATTGAGAGAACATCAGATTTTTATAAAACGACTCATGGACTTGCCAAGACTAATAATCTAGTTAGTGAAATTTATTTCCTAATGCAGACGAATGCGCACAGCACAAGATCAGCTAGTAAGGGCAATGTGGCATAACTAATTTCCCTTGAACACAAATGAAGAAATCAGTTCAATCACCCACCGTGGACTCGTCGTCATTGTCAGCTACTTCTGCCCTGATCAACAGAAGGTTGTCTTACATCGCTTTGAGTCTGTTCGTGTCAACAAAGTTGACAGTCAGACGCTTCTTGCAGCTATTGGCAAGTTGTTTATTAATGACGACATTCCTTGGGACAACCTGACGTCAATATTGATGGACTCATGAGCAAGGATAAGAGACAACAGGGCCAGACGTTTGCTTGATATTGATTCATGACGTCATGCTCACGTTGCTGCGAGGAAATTACATGAGGCATTTGATCGGAGGGAAACTCAAGGATCTAGTATGTCGGGCGGTGGAGGTGGGGCTGAGACACAGGTACTTGAGTGGGGTGACGAGATCTTTTTAAATTTGTGACAACACTTCTTATTTAATTTGTGCAAGTACATGAAGCTTATTCTAAGTTTACTTGGTTCGTATGTTCATTCGGAGTCACGGCTGTTATGAGAGGTTCTGCCACAATAGGTGATGATGGTAATGATCGTTACAGGGTATTTCTGGTGAAAAAGAACTCTCTTTCTCTCTCTCTCTGCAACATCATGTTGGCCACTCTGCTGGTCCACTGAGCTACCACAATTCAGAATTTTAAAATTTCTCTCAATTTTTCAACAAATCAGTGCTGGCCATCGTCAGAAAACTTGAACAAGTAAGAAATTAGGGAATGCTAAGATGTAAAGAGTTAGGTTGGTCGATGTCAAAGCTCAAGTGATGTTTTGGTTTTTCTCATTCAGATGAAAACAAAGCACAAGTGATGAAAAAAATATTATTATTCCACGTAATCGGTTATATCAATCTCAGTTTAATTTTTCTTCATCTTCTGCAGACCTTCAAATGGGCATTGCATACCTGCGTGATGAAAGGAAGAAGGAGTTGGTTCATCCACAAGTGGAACAACAAACGGTAATTCGTTCATATAAAGTAGCGTCATATGTTTTAAACAAAGGAATCGCGTTCACGTGCACATTATCTTTTGTGTTTTCATTTTCAAGGAACAAAAAAACTTCACCTCATGATGGGTTTTAGCCGATAGATGTGGGAAGCCCCTTTATATCAACTTCTCGAGAGCATTACTTGCTTCATCATAAAACCACAAGGGTAGTACAGCACGAACACGAGATTTTTTTGAATGTGTTTTCTTTTCTATTGTCTGGAATTTTCCACAAGCTATGGAGTAATCCCTTCTTTTCTGTTTGGAATTTTCAACAAGTCGTGAAATACTCCTTTTCTATTTGGAATTTTCCACAAGCCGTGGAATAATCCCTTCTTTTCTATTTGGAATTTTCCACAAGCTATATATACAATAATCCCTTCTTTTCTATTGTTTGATTTTTTTTCCACAAGCTATATCTACAATAATCCCTTCTTTTCAGTTCGGAATTTTCCACAAGCTACAAAATAATCCCTTATTTTCTGTTCGGAATTTTCCACAAGCTATATATTCAATAATCCCTTCTTTTCGGTTTGGAATTTTCCACAAGCCATGCAGCAATCCCTTTTCTATTGTCTGGAATTTTCCACAAGCCATGGAATAATCCCTTCTTTTCTATTTGGAATTTTCCACAAGTCGTGAAATACTCCTTTTCTATTTGGAATTTTCCACAAGCCGTGGAATAATCCCTTCTTTTCTATTTGGAATTTTCCACAAGTTATATAAACAATAATCCCTTCTTTTCAGTTCGGAATTTTCCACAAGCTACAAAATAATCCCTTCTTTTCTGTTCGGAATTTTCCACAAGCTATACAATAATCCCTTCTTTTTGGTTCGGAATTTTCCACAAGCTATATATACAATAATCCCTTCTTTTTGGTTCAGAATTTTCCACAAGCTATATATACCATAATCCCTTCTTTTTGGTTTGGAATTTTCCACAAGCTATACAATAATCTCTTCTTTTTGGTTCGGAATTTTCCACAAGCTATTCAATAATCCCTTCTTTTCGGTTCGGAATTTTCCACAACCTATATGTACAATAATCCCTTCTTTTCGGTTTGGAATTTTCCACAAGCTAAACAATAATCCCTTCTTTTCTATTTGGAATTTTCCACAAGTCGTGAAATACTCCTTTTCTATTTGGAATTTTCCACAACCCGTGGAATAATCCCTTCTTTTCTATTTGGAATTTTCCACAAGTTATATATACAATAATCCCTTCTTTTCGGTTCAGAATTTTCCGCAAGCTATAGATACAATAACCCCTTCTTTTCGGTTCGGAATTTTTCACAAGCTATATATATACAATAATCCCTTCTTTTTGGTTCGGAATTTTCCACAAGCTATATATACAATAATCCCTTCTTTTCGGCTCGGAATTGTCCACAAGCGATATATACAATAATCCCTTCTTTTCTGTTCGGAATTTTCCACAAGCTATTCAATAATCCCTTCTTTTTGGTTCGGAATTTTCCACAACCTATATGTACAATAATCCCTTCTTTTCGGTTTGGAATTTTCCACAAGCTAAACAATAATCCCTTCTTTTCGGTTCAGAATTTTCCACAAGCTATATATGCAATAATCCCTTCTTTTCGGTTTGGAATTTTCCACAAGCTTAACAAAAATCCCTTATTTTTGGTTTGGAACTTTCCACAAGCTATATATCCAATAATCCCTTCTTTTCGGTTCGGAATTTTCCACAAGCTGTATATACAATAATCCCTTCTTTTCGGTTTGGAATTTTCCACAAGCTATACAATAATCCCTTCTTTTCGGTTCGGAATTTTCCACAAGCTATACAATAATCCCTTCTTTTCAGTTTGGAATTTTCCACAAGCAATACAATAATTCCTTCTTTTCGGTTCGGAATTTTCCACAAGCTATATATACAATAATCCCTTCTTTTCGGTTCGGAATTTTCCACAAGCTATATATACAATAATCCCTTCTTTTCGGTTCGGAATTTTCCACAAGCTATATATACAATAATCCCTTCTTTTCGGTTCGGAATTTTCCACAAGCTATATATACAATAATCCCTTCTTTTCGGTTTGGAATTTTCCACAAGCTAAACAATAATCCCTTCTTTTTGGTTTGGAACTTTCCACAAGCTATATATCCAATAATCCCTTCTTTTCGGTTCGGAATTTTCCACAAGCTGTATATAAAATAATCCCTTCTTTTCGGTTTGGAATTTTCCACAAGCTATACAATAATCCCTTCTTTTCGGTTCGGAATTTTTCACAAGCTATACAATAATCCCTTCTTTTCGGTTTGGAAATTTCCACAAGCTATACAATAATCCCTTCTTTTCGGTTTGGAATTTTCCACAAGCTATACAATAATCCCTTCTTTTCGGTTCGGAATTTTTCACAAGCTATACAATAATCCCTTCTTTTCGGTTTGGAAATTTCCACAAGCTATACAATAATCCCTTCTTTTCGGTTTGGAATTTTCCACAAGCTGTATATACAATAATCCCTTCTTTTCGGTTTGGAATTTTCCAAAAACTAAAAAAACAATAATCCCTTCTTTTCGGTTTGTAATTTTCTACAAGCTATGTCTACAATAATCCCTTCTTTTCGGTTCGGAATGTTCCACAAGCTAAAAAAACAATAATCCCTTCTTTTCGGTTCGGAATTTTCCACAAGCTAAACAAAAATCCCTTCTTTTTTATTGTTTGCCATTTTCCACATGCAAATCAAGAATCCCTTCTTTTCTATTGTTTGCCATTTTCCACAAGCTAAACAATAATCCCTTCTTTTCTATTGTTTGCCATTTTCCACAAGCTGTACAATAATCCCTTCTTTTCTTTTGTTTGCCATTTTCCAAAGATAAACAATAATCTCTTCTTTTCTATTGTTTGCCATTTTCCACAAGCTAAACAATAATCCCTTCTTTTCTATTGTCTGGAATTCTCCACAAGCCGTGGAAGAATCCCTTTTCTATTGTTTGCCATTTTCTCCAAGCTACACAACAATCCCTTCTTTTCTATTGTTTGCCATTTTCCACAAGCGAAACAATAATCCCTTCTTTTCTATTGTTTGCCATTTTCCACAAGCTGTGGACTAATCCCTTCTTTTCTATTGTCTGGAATTTTCCACAAGCCGTGGAATAATCCCTTCTTTTCTATTGTTTGCCATTTTCTCCAAGCGACACAACAATCCCTTCTTTTCTATTGTTTGCCGCATGGCACATACCATATAAAGGAGCCTTGTCTATGCCGCTGGCATTTTCCCCGAGGATGGAACAGTTTCTCTGCATCACGTCCGGTATTCTATGTTTCAGGCAGTTTTCTCCGACAATTAGAACCCCTGAAAAACGGATATTTCTTACGGTGTCCATGATGATGCAGCTGCGGGGAACTTTAACGACTCAGCAAGTGTCCCTCGATTCACATTCAAAACTTCACGAACTTTCATCCAACAGTTCATAAGTTATAAGCCCTTGCGTTTGACTCCTTAACTACTGCAGTCAAACTTTTTCTCCGTCTAAGTTTATGGGGTTCACCCCCATGAACAAAAACTCGCAAAAATGCAACAACTATGGCATTTAGATGGAATTTGTTTGTAAAGCCATTAATAAGACATATTGTCCGATGTATATTCCCAAGTGTCAGTTCGTTTCAATGTATAACCTTTGAGATATGAGCGCTGACACATTTCGGACGGACAGACTGACAGACACCAACGTTGATTTCGAGTTTTTGTTGAAAACTCAAGAATGCGGAAATGGACGTTGCTGAAACATGGAACATGTCATCTCGATTTCCAAAGGATTTATTTCTGAAATTTGGGGCCGATTTCATCCAGTGGAAGCCGACAAACAAATTCTCAGTCCCCATGTAAAAGTTGCATCCAGAGAAACCGTCCTACGTAAAGGGAGGGACGGTTTACACCTCCCTTGATAATATTCATTCACAGTATGTGATGTCCATACTTCACCTCCAAACCGTTCGGATTGACGAACCCACGCACCACTCCAACTCTTGCTGCGAAGGTGTTGAGTGCTGTCAAGGTGTGTTGTTGATCTGGAAGTTGACAAACTCTCCCATTTTGCCCCAAACGATACAGGTGTTTCCCATGGAGCCTGCCATCGATGATTCTGTGTGGAACTCAGTGAATACCCCTTTCTTGCCTCGTTGGGTACCATCGCCGACGTAAGCTGCCTTTCATCACATTCTACATTTCAATTTGTTTTGAGGTTTTTAAAAAATACATCGACAAAAAGAAATACTTCTAAATACAACTGAGTGAATAAGTTACCAACACGAGTTTTCCTCACTGGGTGAATCACAATCTTCGACGTCATATTTGTGATTTGAGTTCTGTGTATATTATTTATTTAAGTGTTTCCAGTAATCCGGAAAACCTTCGTATCGGAACAGCCCTCTCTCCATAGTCCGGCGAAGCGATGTTTTATAACTTCCATGTTGGATTATCTTCACGTTTTCCTTTTTTACAGGAACAAGGCAAAGCTTTATGACAGCACGACCCGTCTGCTTCAACTAGTGACGGCCATTACGCTTGACAAGAACACGAAACAACCCACTTCTTTGCCAAGGTGTATCTTTTTGTCTCTCTTGCTTTTTTTGTACGAGTACACCCACTCCCGCAGGGAGCGGCAGGAAAGGTCATGTTGTTGTCCTCTCTGGGGTATTTTCATTGCAGTAGAAATCGGCTCGGCTCCGTCAGTCTGTGGGATATGAGGAAAGCAAGAAGGTCGGATTTTCTCCCTTTCAGTTTATCTTTAAACAACAGTAACGACTGTTTAAAAAGGTTATCATACCTGTTTGTGGTTTATGGTATTTTAACTTCCGGTAGGCTTCCCATGAAACGCCACGATAAGCTATTCATACACATTAACATTGCGTTTGTCGAAGGAGGGAAAACCCCTTGGAGAGAGGGGCAATTGTATTAATATTGTTTTGTGATAACATTGATATTATGCTATTACCATGAGTGTTGTTATCACCTCCGCGCACACAAAGCGAAGAGTGTGATTCGGCAATTGGTTCACGTCCGTCCGTCAATCTTATGAGTTTTTGATTGAGGAACAACTTTATTCAAATCGAATGTTATATCTTGAGAACAAATTGGAACGTGAAGAGAAAGATAAGTTTGTCGTTGAGCTCAACTTTGGCTCTGAATCCGTCCCGATCGCACGGCCACGGAGAGGAGTGAG